>NC_060120.1:692971970-693291951 GCF_021461395.2 Schistocerca americana | reverse complement strand
GAAAAAATTCAGAAGAGTGATATTTTCCAAGTTAGTGTGAAGGCATCACTAATATTATTGACAAAGATTGCTGATAAAACTACAGTTTCACAAAAAATAAAAGTAACCACATGTTCTCTCATTCCTTGCAGTCTGTCAAATTTAAATATGCACAGCAATTATGTTTGCTTTAGACTGCTAACTGAACCAAACAATGCTGTTTCAGGTTCATTTGCTTCAGAAGTGTTACCACTTGTAAATTTACATTGCAAAAATAATGAGTTTGTTTTCATTCCAATGTTGCAGAAAGGAAAGTCTTATGATATTCATTGCAAGTGTTGCTCTAATATGGTATCAGTGTCATCTGTAACTTTCCAAAGATTTCTGCCGTTGCCTAGTGGTTTCTTGGAATTTGAAGATTATTTTTGTCATGCTCATGGTCAGCAGAATAATCTCCAGTCCGCACCCTTGTGTAAATCGTGTGACTGCTTGTATGGTTCTTATTATTTCTTAATTAAGCCACATTTACTTAAAGTCAGTAGTGCAAGTGTAATTAAATGTGATCGTTGTCTGTCTTGGATAGGTACTCTTAACAAAGATTTTGCAAAACTCTGGAGTTGCACTGTGTCATTTGGTGCCGTGACAACGACATCACAACCCCTAGAAGACTTCCTTAATGTAATGAAAGAATCTCTTGAAGGCATGCCTGCCTCTGCTGGTAAAGTTTTAATTGAGTGTGTTGTGTCAGATAGTAATACACACTACATTCTCCTGTGGGCATTAGACAAATTCCTTAATGTACATTGTAATTTGAATGGAAAATGTTCTGCTGTTAGTGAATCAGTTACTAATAGTACTGTGACTATTGTAGCAGAAACAAGTCTGCAGACCATGCATACTATGAAAGTTTTGTATAAATATCAGGAGTGTGCTTCAGATTGTGTAGGGCTATGGCAGAATGACAAGAATGTACATACTGTTGATGTAGCAAAGCAAATGTTCATTGCTGGTTTACAGCATCTAATGAAACAAACAGAATACATTCCAGAACCTTACAAGATTGTTGAGGATTTCTTTGTTGCATATATTGAATTGTAGATGCAGTTTACTTCCAACAGTGATGAAAATATAATTACTTTAAATGCTCTTTTAATTTCAGCATGACAGTGTTGTGTGATAACAGCCAGACTGTTTGTTGCGATCTTAATGTAATAAAACCGAATTTTTTGCTCATGTACTTGAAACAGCTACAGTAGTTGTTTATTCACATAATCCCTATTAATTTTTATGTAGTTATGAGTAGAATTAATAGTGCAGTTGAAATTGTAAACACTATGAATTTAGTATATTCAGTGTGTCCATATTTATGAATATCTGTCAATAGTATCTTATGGTAGTTGTAGCCCCTAAGATCTGTCCTTTCTTATTTGATTGGATAAGCAGTAACACATTGCTGTAGAAGGACAAATTACATTTTATGGTGATGACCATACTTATGTCAGTAGTATTACTAACTGTGGACAGTAACTACATTAGGAGCTTGTTTTATACAAATCTTTCCTGTATACTTTGCTGTATACAGATGTGTACACACAACTCACACACACACACGACCACCAACTCTAGAATCTCAGGCCGGAAAGCAACATCATGTGGGATGCAAGTAGCAATCTGGAGGGGGGTGAGACTGGGGAAAGGATAGTAGTGATGGATAGGGAGAGAGACAAACACTGTCCGGTGGAGTGTGCCGGTACTAGACTGCCAATAGGCACAGCGTCAGGAGGTTGTGGGGCAGGGAGGTGGGGAAAAAAAGGAGCAAATAATGAAAGGAGTGGGGAAGGAGGGGCGGATGTGTTGGCAGAGGCTGCAAATAAACAGGGTAGGTGATGAGCATGGGGAGGAGATGATAGGACAGAGGGGGTGGAAACTTGTGTGGAAGGTGTGGGGACAGTATCTTACTGTTAGTATAAGGGGTATAATTATGGGGGCGTCAAATGTGTTGTAAGGATAACTCCCACCTGCACAGTTCAGAAGAGCTGATAGTGGAGGGAAGGATCCAGATGGCTTGGATAGTGAAACAGCTGCTGAAATAAAATGTGTTATGTTCAGCTGCATGTTGTGCCACAGGGAACCAGGTGATGTTTTCCTTTGTTACTCTTCCATATAGCATTACTCCTCAGTGTCCATTCTCTCTCTTCTTTCCTGTGTTCATTGACTATCTTCCAAACCGCATCTATTCCCAAGCCACACTGTTTCAACGATCGTCCGTTCACAACACATACTTCATGACTGTGCAGATTGTTGATGCAACTTTTAATGCCCCAGGTTCTTTCCTTCGATAGTTAAATTACATTCATTCCTATTGATCCCAATTCTTCCCTCATATTGACCTACTCAAGCATTTGTGTTTTTTTGACACCTGCCCATGCCACACAAACTTTTGATCCTCGGCTGAACCCATTCCCCCTCCCTCCCTCTCCGCTTATTCCAACGCACAAAACACACACACACACACACACACACACACACACACACACACACACACCATCATCATCACCATCATCCCTTTTCACCCACATTTCTGTACGTTTTTAACATATTTGTGCATATTTTTATGTGGTTTCATGTATTTATGCATATCTGTTCATGTTTCTGGGTGTCTTTTCACATATCCGGCCCCTCTCACAACCATCATCACCTATTTTGCCCATTTCTGCTTTATGCATTATTCCCATTTCCTTTACTCCATTCCTGCCACAATGGGCTCCTGCTCCATCTTTGTGTGACAGTTCAGAAAAGTATCCCTTTCCCTGTCTAAAACCCAGCCACAAATCCTATTTCTCAAATGCTGCCTAAACCATGGAATCCCTCCAATGGCCTAACTATAAACATTCCTTTCTGTGCATCTCACCCTTTGTTTCACAGCGACCTATACCTTTTCAGATTCCGCCAACCCCAGGCCCTCACAAACCTTTTACTGCAAAAACAAATCTCCATGGCACAGGGATTCCAGAACCACTTCTGCTCCCTCCGCAAGGTACTACTGATCTGCAATCCCTACTCAGTACATCAAATCTCTGAAATTGAATCCCTTGCTCTACAGCACCTGGAGGAGCATTCCAGACACTACCTCACTAAGTTATCCAACTTGCTGAAATCCTACTGCTGCTTGGGCACCACTATCCAACCCCCTATTGTACACAGTGTTCCTCCTCATTCACTCCTCGTAGCAGTTGAATGCTGCCTAGCTGACCTTTCAACTTGCCACATCACCCAAAACTTCCTGCCAACTCTCCACCAAATCCAGAGCCAAAACATTCCTGTAACATTGTTAACCTTTCTGCCAAAACCTTCAACTATACAGAGCTTTCTCCTATCCGAAGTCCTCGCCCTTAGACCTACACGCAAATTTAACCATACTGGACTTGTCAAAGATCTACTGTTCTTCTCCTGATCCTTGCAATGGAAGTACTTCTTTTACACTACCACCCCAGCCCTCCCGAGTGAAACCACCCTAATTCTAATTCCATGGTTGAACCCTGCATCTTCCAGTTTATACCCCCATTCAACTGCGATCCTGCCACTTAACCAACTGCTGGTCACCTCCAACTTATCTTCACCATCCTTCCCCAGGTCCCTTCATCAGAACGCCAACCTCTCAGTAGAAGAAAGAATAGCCACATACAACCCTCAAAACAAACCCTGACCTAATTGTCCTATATCTGCAGACAAAGGTTCCACCAGTGTTGTTATGAATCACAGTGACTACCTGGCAGAAGGCCTGTGCCAACTAACTCCTCCACCTGCAAACTGCCAGAGTGATCTCACCACACTAGTAGAACAGAACCTCAAATACCTGCTTAAAGCCCTTGGCCCTTCCCAGAACCTTTCCCCTGAATCCATTCCACTCGTCAACACTATGACAACCAGCACACGGACCTTCTACATGCTCCCCAAAATCCACAAACCAACAACCCTGGACGCCCCATTGCGGCTGGTTATTGTGCTCCCACTGAAAGAATTTTGGCTGTCATTGACCAACATCCCCAAACAATAGCCCACAGTCTAGCCACCCACATCAAAGATACCAACCACTTCCTTCACTGACACTCTGCCATCCCCACTGCCTAACACTACTCGTCATTGTTGATGCCACCTTCCTATACACCAACACCCCTATTGTTCGAGGTCTTATTGCTATTTAACACTAACTTTCCCAACATCCTTCATGCACCAAACCCACTATGTCATTCCTCATACTCTTTACTAACTTTGTACTAACCCACTGCTACTACTCATTTGAAGGGAAGGTGTATCAACAATTCCGTGGCACAGCCATGGGCATCCGCATGGCACCCTCGTATGCCAATCTTTTTATGGGCCATCTAGATGAGACGTTCCTAGCCGTCCAAAACACCAGTTTCAGGTTCATTGATATCTTCATGACCTGGACTCAAGGCCAGGACACAATATCTTCGTTCCTTCACAAACCCAACACCTTCTCTCCAACAGCTTCACGTAGTTCTCAGCCCAGCATGCCACCTTCCTAGATAATGACCTCTTCCTCTCTGATGACTCCATCTGCACCTCTGTCCACATTAAAACCACCAACAATACCTGCATTTTGACACCTCAGTATTCTTAGGGTCTCACCGAGGCATTCGGAGATATGCACTATCCCTGATACCTAGTCTGCAAACATATCTCCCATGCCATTTCCCGTCACACCGTCAATTCTCCTACCACAACCAAAAACCAGCCACAAAGGAATGTTTCCTTCATCACCCAGTACCATCCAGGACTGGAACAACTGAACCACCTCCTTTGCCAGGTCTTTGGTTAACTATCATTATGTTCTGAAATGAGGCCTATCGTATCCAAGATATTTCCCACCCCTCCTAAAGTGGTCTTTCTTCGCCCACCTGACCTCAATAATATCCTACTCCAACCCTATCCCAATCCAAAGCCCATGCCATGAGTACCATATCCCTGTCGAAGACCCCCGTACAAGACCTGGCAAGCCACCAACCTAGAACTTCCTTCCCCAGTCCTGTCACAGGATTATTCTACCCCATCAAGGGCCAGGTGATGTGTAAAAGTGGCCATGTCATTTACCAGCTCTGCTGCAATCATTGCACAGCTTTTTATATTGGTGTGATTACCAACCAGCTGCTCACCACAACCAGCTGTCCACCAGGATGAATGGCCACTGCCAAACTGTGGCCAAGAGCAAAGTAGACTACACTGTGACAATGTGACACAACACGTAGCTGAACATAACATACTTGATTTCAGTGACGGCTTCTCTACTTGAGCTATCTGCCTGCCTTTCCCCATTCCTCTCCTTCCTTGCACTTGCCTGTCCCATAACCTCCAGATGCTACACCTGTTGGGAGTATAGTCCCTGCATGCTCCACCAGAGGGTGTTTGTCTCTCTCTCCACGCATACACTGGTATTCCTTCCCATTCCCCACCTTCCCCAAATCTGTGTGTGTGTGTGTGTGTGTGTGTGTGTGTGTGTGTGTGTGTTTTACTGACAAAGGCTTTGGCCGAAAACTTTATGTAAGTGCCTTTCTGCAGCTTGCCGTGTCTTCTTTATGGTAAGTAGCAGTCTGTAGTTTCCTATATGTTGATATTCCTGCCTGGAGTTTCCATTGTTTGACCCTGAGCTACCATGTTTTTATTATTTTGACAGGAACTTAAAATCCTGATTGTACTCAGGCATTTGGAAAATTGTACTAACATGCAGGAGGATCGGCAACAAATTGACACATGGTGCAGGGAATGGCAATTGAATCTCAATGTAGACAAGTGTAATGTGCTGCGAATACATAGAAAGAAAGATTCCTTATCAGTTAGCTACAATATAGCAGGTCAGCAACTAGAAGCAGTTAATTCCATAAATTATCTGGGAGTACGCATCAGGAGTGATTTAAAATGGAATGATCATATAAAGTTGATTGTCGGTAAAGCAAATGCCAGACTGAGATTCATTGGAAGAATCCTATGGAAATGCAATCCGAAAACAAAGGAAGTAGGTTACAGTACGCTTGTTCGGCCACTGCTTGAATACTGCTCAGCAGTGTGGGATCTGTACCAGATAGTTGATAGAAGAGATAGAGAAGATCCAACAGAGAGCAGCGCGCTTCGTTACAGGATTATTTAGTAATCGCGAATGCTTTACGGAGATGATAGACAAACTCCAGTGGAAGACTTTGCAGGAGAGATGCTCAGTAGCTCGGTATGGGCTTTTGTTGAAGTTTCGAGACCATACCTTGACTGAGGAGTCTAAGCAGTATATTGCTCACTCTTAAGTATATCTCGCAAAGAGACCGTGAGGATAAAATCAGAGAGATTAAAGCCCACACAGAGGCATACAGACAATACTTCTTTCCACGAACAATACAAGACTGGAATAGAAGGGAGAACCGATAGAGGTACTCAAGGTACCCTCCGCGACACTGTCAGGTGGCTTGCGGAGTATAGATGTAGATTTAAGGACCTACCTTTAAAAAATACAACACTCCTTACATTTATTTTAGCAGTGAAAGTGTTCAATTGCTGTAGAGGATCTGGTTGTGCATTTGTAGCTTTAGTGTTGTTTTGACAGCGTTTTCAAAAAAGGATGGCTACAGTGATCCTGAGTTTGGCATTGAATTTAGCAGCTCAGAAATTGAAGAATGTGGTGTTTCTTCATTAGAACTCGGTGACAACAGTTAGTCGGTTGAGTGAAGCGCTCACCAATGGTGAGAGATAAATACCTCTACTGTGCCCCAGTCAACTCCTTCACCATATTTATTCACAATAAATCATTGTGAAATACATGGTTGGACAAGATAGTTACACGGAAACTAAAAAATGACTTCAAGTTTCTGGACGTTTTAGTGATGACCAGTGCACAAGTATACTCTGGATTTTATTACTGGCAGTCTTTAGAATATTGTAGCTCATTATTTTGAGCTTTAAAAGCTGTTTTTGTATATGTGGAATATAATTTTAAAAAATCAGAATGTTAAGGGGTTAAAATGAGTACAAGTAGGATATGAAACAGTGTAAGTTGCACAAATATGAAATCACAAGCAATTCACAGAAACAGATATAATTCATGCTTGAGAACATTGAAATTGAGAAACTAATTTTGGCGGAAATGTTTCACTTGCAGAAAGATTAAGAATTTTGAAAGAATAGCAACAGCATCTCAAAAGCGAGAGGTAAGCATTGAGGCAAGAGATGACACATTTGAAGAATTATGATGCAGGTCAGTATTTAGAGCGGAGCTATAAAATTATTTCAGAATAAGAGCGGCATCAAGATGGGATCAAATAGAGATTCCAGTTTTAGAATACCAAACTGACAAGGTTTTAAAAAAGTGTAATTCCACAAATTTCAGGGGTTTTGGGCTAAAAGTGCAAATTACACTTCTGTGTCTAATATTCGAGTATGAGGAGTGTAATATTCAAAGCAAGCTGTTGTTATTGTTGTTCTTGTGGTATTCAATGTAAATACTGGTTTAATGCAGCTGTCCATGCTACTCTACCCTTGCAACCCTCTTTATCTCTGAATAACTACTGCAACCTACATACTTTTGAACCTGCTTGGTTATACCTTGATGTCGCAGAACATGTCCTATCAACTGATCCCTTCTTGTAGGTAAGTTGTGCTACAAGTTTTTGGTCTCCTCGTTTCTTTTTGATACCTCATTAATTAAGTGATCTACCCATTTAATCTTCAGCATTCCTCTGTAGCACCAGATTTTATATCCCCTCTACTTCACTCACCATCAATTACTTTTCTGACCAAGTAGCAAAACTTGTCTACTGCTTTAAGTGTTTCATTTCTTAATATAATTCCTGGTTTAATTAAACTACATCCCATTGTCTTGCTTTTGTTGGTATTCATCTTGTATTTAGACATTGTCCATCCTGTTCAACTGCTCTTCCACATGGTTCGCAGTTTTTTGACAGAATTAGTGTTATCAGCAAACCTCAACGTTTATATTTCTTCTGCCCGAGCTTTAATTCCTACTCCAGATTGCTCAATGTACAGATACAATAACATTGAAGACAGGCTACAACCGTGTCTCATTCCCTTCTCAACCGCTGATTGCCTTTTGTGCCCATCGACTGTTACAGATGCAGTCTGGTTTCTGTATGAGTTGTAAATAGCCTTTTTGCTGCCTGTATTTTACCCCTGCTATCTTCAGAATTTTGAGGAATGCGTTTCACTCAGCATTGTCAAAAACTTTCTTCAAGCCATTTTTTAAAACGTGTCTGACAGAGCAGACACTGTTTTGGTGCAGAAGCCATTATGAATTAAAACACAAAGGAATTACAGATATTGGCTGCAAAGGGACACTGAATGAAATCAATGGGGAAAGCTGAAAATTAAGGCGAAATGGCCAACAATCTTTTCAGTGCAGAGGCACACCAGGCTCGAACTCGTACTAGAATTGGCAAAATTTTATGAGTAATGAGGATAATGGGCAAGGGGCGTTACATTAGTTGTATGTGGAAGATTAAGAATTTATGTATGACTGGAGGCATGCTAAGGAGGTATGTGCAGTTGCAATGCGCATTGTGTTTGAATGGCTTAGTGGTCAGAGCATCTGCCTAGTAAGCAAGAGACCCGGATTTGAATCCTGGTCTGGCACAAATTTTCAACTTTCCCCATTGATATCATTCAGTGCCTGGTTGCAATCAATGTCTGTAATTTCTTTGCGTCTCACTTTGTAAATAATTTGAGTTAGTATTTTGCAGCCATTACGTTGAAATGATAGTTTGGTAATATTTACACCTGTTGGCTTGTGTTCTTTGGAATTAGAATTATTACATTCTTCTTGAAGTTGAGGGTATTCTGTCAGTCTTGTTCATCTTGTGCACTAGATGGAAGTTCTGTCATGGCTAGCTCTCCAAAGGATATCAGTAGTTCTGACAATGTCATTACCTCCAGGGACTTTGTTTTGAACCAAGCGAAGTGGCGCAGTGGTTAGCACACTGGACTCCCATTTGGGAGGACGACAGTTCAATCCCGTGTCCGGCCATCCTGATTTAGGTTTTCCGCGATTTCCCTAAATCGCTCCAGGCAAATACCAGGATGGTTTATTTGAAAGGGCACAGCCGACTTCCTTCCCTGCCCTTCCCTAATCCGATGACCTCGCTGTTTGGCTCTTCCTCCCAAACAATCCAATCCAATCCTTTGTTTTGACTTAGTTCTTTTAGTGCTCTGTCAAATTCTTCTCATAGTGTCACACCTCCCATTTCCTTTTGATCTGCATCCTCTTCCCTTCCTGTAATATTTATGTCAAGTCCATTTCCCTTGTACAGCCCTTCTGTGTACTCATCCATTTTTCAGCTTTCCCTTCTTTGTTTTCCATGTGAGCTCTTGATATGACACAGTGCCCAAAGGCCTCTTTAATTTTCCTGTAGGCCATATCCATCTCTCCCCTAATGAAATATGCTTCTGTATCCTCAAATTTGTTCTCTAGCTATTTTGCACTTCCTCTCAATTTCATTTTCTTAGAAGTTTGTATTCCTTTCCATTTGCTGGATTTTTATATTTTCTCCTTTCTTCATTTAAATTTAATATCTCCTTTGTTATATCCAAGAATTTCTACAGGGCCTTGTGTTTTTACCTGTTTGATTCTCTGCTGTCTTAACTATTTAATCTCTCAAAGCTACCCATTTGTCTTCTACTGTATTTCTTTTCCCTATTCAAGTCATTGCCCAATGCTCCATCTGAAACTCTCACGAACCTCTGGTTCTTTCAACTTATCCATATCCCATCTCCTTAATTTCCTATGTTTTTGTAATTTCTTCAGTTTTAATCTACACTTCATAACCAATAAATTGTAGGCAGAGCCCAGTCTGTCACTGGGGATGTTTTAAAATTCAATATCTGTCTTACCATTAATTAATGAATTTTTGAAGCCTCCAGGCCTTCCACACATACATTCTTTCATGACTATAAAAACCAAGGAAACCAGCTCCAATAAGTGAAACAAGTAAGAACCAAGCCACAGTTTCGTATTAAGTGCCAATTAATATGTTAAAGTAAAGAACAGAAAAGTGTCTCAACACTTAATCACCAGTTTAGTCACATTCGGGCAGTACTCGGGAAATATTCTGAAGTTGGCATTTACTATTATTGTAATTTAAGGCTTTCTATGCATGTAAAGTTACGAAAGTACAGACAGGAAAGGCTTGATGTGAAATGGCGCCTTAGCGAATTTTATTTGTAACCTCAAAACTGTGTAAAAACAAAATTTATATGTAACTAGATCATACTATTCTAATTCCTAATAACAAAAGGAGGGAATGGACTCGTCTTTGGGACATGTATGTTCGCAGTCGTGCAGATTCAAATACAAAACTTCAGAAATGGAATAAAATCGGTGCAGAAATAAATCACCACTGCTCTTTAAAAATTGTTGGCCGCCATCATGTATCCATATACGCATGGCCTAGTTTCAGCTTTTAATAATAGGAAATGTGCTCGCATGGCTAAAATTTTTGATGCTAAGAGTCAAAACTTTAATGATGATACACTTGTTGGCCTGGTTCATGAAGTTTCTTTAAAGCCTGCTTAACTGTGCCAATAGGAGGTGACCAGCGTAATTCTGTTTCTTTGTAGAAATTTATTATTACTACACCTGTTCCTGAGCATAGTTTCAGGTGGAGCAACTAATGTTTCCAACTTGTGGTCGGAATGTACATTCTGTGACAAATCTCGCAAGAGGCCGCATTCCACATTTGCACCAATCGCGACATGGAACTAAACAGCAGATGATAGGTAGCTGGGTCCCATATGTGCTTAAGCCGCCTCCGCACTGACCCTCAAACATGTTTCCGGCTTTGATGGGGCCACCATTTGGAAGCGTTTCGAAACACAGAAACATCTATCCGTAGCAGTCTCAGTACACACCAAAGGAAACTATGTTTCAGGTTACCTACCGCTTGTCACCGTTGCACGGCGCTAGTGCGTGTGTTTGTGTGTCGTATTTTTCTAAAATAATGGAGTGGACAAGGCAGAAAATTGTTGATTTAATTGCCATGTACCAGGCGGAGGATTGCAAGAAATATAAAAAGGGTTAAAAAACATGATGCACATGCAAAAATTGCATCGGCTTTTGGCACGGAGAAGGAAAGTATGGAGAGAAAAAAAAATGATCGCTCGTGGTTGCTTACAGACGTGAGAAAAGAAAAACAGATTTTCAGCAGACCATCTGGTAGTGGTGCAGACAGGGCCGCATTCCTGCTGCAGTTCTTGGGCGAGGATATACCAAAACTACGAAAAATGAGGTACGAAAATTATGCTTGTTTGTTTTTATTGTATTTTGTAGTACACATTCACCCATAGTTATTTTTCCATGGTACACTTTCTTGTGAGCGTAAAAAAATAATTAGCAAACGTCTGGAATTTATTCGTGGAAGCAGCTTTCCGTGGTATGTTTAGTGCTGCAGTGAAAACGGATGCAGTGTCATCTCGTCTTCATGATACGTAGTGCTGCATTATTAATATTACTGGGTTTACACAAAATAAAAGGCATCCTCCTCGTCGGTGAAGAAAAACATTCTATAGAAGAACTGGCGGGAATAACTTGCTACTAGAGCTGAGTATGGAAGTTGGCTCTGCCTTCCGTAATTTCACTTGGATGTCATTTACCGATTTTGAAAACCTGGCGAACAGTAGTACCATTTGTTTCAGGAAAAGACACGAATTTCAGGAAAGCGATTTCAATCAACCAAAGGCTTATAGTTACTCTTAGTTTTCTGGCAACAGAGATTCATTTCAGAGGCTTGCGTATTTATTTCAAAGTTCGAAGCGAGACCAGCTTGAAACAGCATGTTTGGTTTCACAGTATCTTTAGTTCCCCCAATGTATTGGAGCAAGTGACGGGAAACATCTTGCTACAGTGCCCTGTTGGTAGTGGAAGTGAATATTACAATATTATAAAGGTTCATTCAGCATTGTGCTGCTTGCGGTTTTCGATGCCAGCTACATCTTTCTGTATGCAGATAACGGCTGCCAAGGCAGAATATCAGATGGTGGTGTGCTCAAAACACGAGCATAAGTGTTAATTAACAAAAAGAAACTAAACTTGCCACAAGCTGAATGCCTACCAGGCGGCACAAAAGCCCTACCATATGTTTTTATAACAGATGATGCTTTTCCTTTACAGGAAAATATTATAAAACCCTACCCAGGAGAACAAGTTAAACGTTCAAAAGAGAGATTTTTAATTACAGACTGTCTAGGACCAGAATGATTGTTGAGCGCACTTTCGGCAGTATGGCTGCAGTTTTTTGTGTGTTTAGAAAACCGAAAAGCTGTCACACTTACAGCTGTGTCTCCACAGTTTTTTAAGGCGAAATGCTGAGGCAAGGAACCAGTACACCCCACATGGAAACTTCAATTCCTACGATTTACAAACACGTGAGATGATTTCAGGCACATAGAGATGACACTGCATCCGTTTTCACTGCAGCACAGAACATACCAAGGAAAGCTGCTTCCATGAATAAATTCTAGACGAGTTTGCTAATTATTTTTTACGCCCACAAGAAAGTGTACCATGGCTAAATAACTATGGGTGAATGTGACTGTGTACTATAAAATACAATAAAGACAAATAAGCATAATTTTCGTACCTCATTTTCCATAGTTCTCATGAACATCGTCCAAGAACTGCAGCAGCTGATAGCCGAACCAGTTGGAGTCATATACCGTGTCTGCACCACTACCACATGGTCTGCTGGAAATCATTTTTCTTTCCTAACGCCTGTAAGCAACCAGGAACGATCGTATTATTTTCTCCACACTTTTCTTGTTCGTGCCAAAAGCTGATACAATTTTTGCATGTGCATGACGGTTTTTAACAGTTTTTATATTTTTTGATCCGGAAACACGTTTGAAAACATGTTTCAGGTTCAGTGTACGGAAATTTCCCAAGAAACTTTGATCTGACGTGACATTGCGTTGACGATGTGTGTGAATTCCACCATTTGAAATGTAGAGAAGAATCTTTTGCAGTGATGTGACAACCTATCAAGTGTGAATCCACCTTAAGAGGGCGGCTCGTTTGACCAAACAATTGCATGCAACATTTTCTCTCTTTAGAACCTTCCCTTGAACAGGGAAAATGTAACATTTGAAGTATTAGCAAGTGACCTGATTTAAACCTTCACCTGACACAATTTGTTTACTATGATACCAAAATATGAGAATTTATACACAAATGTATATTTTTAAATATTTTGCTGCAATACATTGTTATGGAATAAAGTCAAAACAACATTCTTACCTTAATTGGCATGTAAACTAATTCCTTTCACCTCTCCTTCCCTTAAGCAAAGTGTCAATTAAAAGATCACTAAAATTAAGCACATTCAAGTGGTTTTTTTTCTTCTATAGACCACATAGTTTTCGCAATCAGTCTTTCTTTCATTGTATTTTAGTGAAAGTCTTTATTCTTTCTATTGAGAAACATCTCTCTCCGCTGTTGTCATTGGTATTTTACAAATAATACGTGATGGTTCCACTGATTCTGCTAAAAAGCTTATAAATTATTCTCATAGATACAATACAGAAGTATTAAAGCCACGTTTGCAATTTGTAAATCATTTGTACTGCGTGTGACTATCAATTTCTGTTGCGTTTCATTTTCGTTCATGTCAAATAATTTACATATTATCTAAAATTCTTTTTCAGGGAATAACAGCTTGTGTTTTGGAAACAAAGTGGGCTGGAATAATATAGCTGTTGACAAGTGATTGCGAAACGCCCGTCATTTAGCCATAACAAGGCTTCAGGCTTCCTCTGCAACCGTTCTACGGGAGCCTACAAAATGGAAACGTTTTGGGCCGGCGATCTCTTCATTTTCATTCCCGCTGCCCCACTGATGATCGACATAAAGAGAATTTCTCGTAAGTTGTATCGATGACTTGAAATGGGACGTTCTTAAGACATCGCGATCGACATCTCTACTTCGCGGATGATTAAACAAAATGTCACAGTGAGGCAGGACCTTATTGAAAAACTCAAGCCAAAAGAGAAATTCTTGGTCGTTGTTCAGAAGTTTCCCAAGTCCAGCTGCTTTCTGGTTGTTGGGTAATCATTGCTTTCATCATCCTCAATGATCGCAAGGCACTCAGCTGTTTCTTTCTTATACTTACGTACGATGTTCACAAAACGCGTTTTCAATTTACATTGCGTGTCAGCTCTTTTTGGAATACGTTTCCTCACAACATTATCCAGTATGGCAACTTTTTTTTCACTGACTTTGGGAGGAAGCAGAGAATGCCCGTAAATTGCCAAAGATATTAGTTCTTTGTGTTGCACAGTACTCTACAATGAGGTTGAGTTGGTGGCCATAACAGTGTACAAAATTTCCTCTTTCATAAATTGCTTTTACTCTTGCCTGCACCCCATTGTGCCTACCACTCGTAACTGCAGTTCCATCATAGCTCTGAGCTACCAGTTCTTGTGGAAAGTCAGCAATCTTTAATCTGTCGCTTTCGTTTAACGCTTCGTTACTCCGTTAACTGAGTTTTGGATGTTATGAAAACAATAAATACGAGTTGAGACAATGTTGCACAATTCGTCATTTCATCAATTTCAATCGAGAAGTCTCCATTTGTAATATTTCTTTATAAATAAACTCATGGCAAACAGCGTAAATAGTCCAGCAGCTCGTACTGAATTTTTTTTGACAGCACCAAAAATACATAATTACTGGTTTGTTCAATACGATCCTTCAATTTGAAATCCAGTTCTGCCACCAAATTGACTAAACCCCCAAAACATTCTCTGAAGTGTCCGTTTCCATATGTCCCTTAGTGCAGGTTCAGACTTCCCACAGAACTTGATGTAGTCGATCAACTTACTGAGGATGTAACAATTCTTCGAAACATCTTCATTAAACTTATTCCTGTAAGCTGTATCCAGCTGACATCTTAATATCGACTTTGCCAAGCATAGCAAACTCGATGCTACTGTTTATGTGAAGTTAATTTGTTTTTAATCTTGTTAGCTATGTGTTCAATGTCCATTTCCTCTCTGTTGTCCAAGCAAGTTCTGCAACATTCATTACTGGATACGTGTAACAGAAGAAAGCATTTCTTATTTCACAACCACACAAATAGTCCGCATGTGTTAATCTTCTGCTAAAATACTTTTGCCTTTGCACGTATTTTGAGTCTGTATAAAGTTGAAATCAGGTCTTGGCGGTTCCTAACCTTTCAGTTCCAACTTTCCCTCAAAATTAAGATTTTGACTACCGGTAGTTAGAATACTGTTTACACTATTTACAGCATTCGTTTTAAACAGTAAACTAACACATCAGTTAGTCACTAGGTCGCACTTTCAAATCAGATTCAGAACGAAATAACAAATCTACTATCACAGACGCGGCGCTACTCGTTTGCTAATACTTCGTCTGCTTCGCGCGGACGCCATCCCAAGCAGTCCTACACAACTCACCGTCTCCAACCAACTCCCAGCACCCCCACTGTTACACACGCGTCCATTGCCTGGCTATAGACCACTGCGACGGTTGGCAGACAGTCCGGCAACCGGCCCATTCCAAAAACGTTGATCATTCGCCTACAGGGGCTGGTAGTCTAACCATTCTAAAAACATTTATAATTTGCGTATACGGGTCGTGGTATATGGAAATTAAGAGCCGATTTTTTATCCAAGATTCGTACATAGTGCAACCTTTCACGTGATGGATATTACTGGGAGGGCACCGCCCTGGTGCCATCAAGGAACAGCGCTACTGATAGGGTATGTGTAACTTCTCAACAGACTACTAAAAATAAAAATGGAGCTCCCTGATAAGGCGAAAAGATAAGAAAAATGCAATCTCTGTTCTAGTGGATTCTAGCATCTATGAAATTCCCAAATTTGTAGAGTCAGAGGATATTAATCTAAATATGATATTTTATGATTAAAGACGAATGACGCCGTAAAAGTAAAGTAAACTTCATATAACAACTAAGAACCTCCCATATGTATTTCTCAACTTCATAATAATGATTTTTATTTATTGATTCGTGTTGTGATGATCCAGTACACAAAAGCATTGCATGGATGTGTAAGGAGTCGTAATTATACAGAACAGTACTTACAGATGCAACTAGATACGTATTGCAGTATGTGCATAGCAACAAAATACGCCGGCCGGAGTGGCCGAGCGGTTCTAGGCGCTACAGTCTGGAACCGCGCGACCGCTACAGTCGCAGGTTCGAATCTTGCCTTGGGCATGGATATGTGGGACGTCCTTAGGTTAGTTAGGTTTAAGTAGTTCTAAGCTCTAGGGGACTCATGACCTCAGAAGTTAAGTCCTATAGTGCTCAGAGCCATTTGAACCATTTTGAACAAAATACGCTAATAACTATGAGCTTTGCTCTCAGGGGCTCAGCATTCGTTTGCTGAGTACAGGCTTGGCGACCACAGGGTTCCTGAGCTGTGGGCTGGTAAGCGCCGCCATCTGTTACTGTAAACTCCGGGCATGCTCCAACGACCATTGTGTAGTGTGGCAGTGGAATGTTGTGTGTCGCAGGGAGTGGGAATCTTTGCTTGATGGCCCTGTTCGTGAGGATGGTAAAAACCCTTCAATCTCAAGGTGTGCTGCACACTGATGAGATGCATGGCTGTTGAGGTGGAGCAGTCGTTAGCAGGCAACCTCTGGGGAACCTGCAGACCTCAGTTGTCTAATCTGTGTATGTATATGGTGTCTGTTCTTTCGGACATGTCCAAAAGAACAGACACCATTGATGACCTGCAGCTGTCTAGAACGAAATTAGAATTAACTTAATACCTTCAGCTGCTGACGGGCGTTGGTATACATCAACACCTGTCAGCAGCTACAGGTATTAAATTAATTCTAATTTCAGTTGTATAAGGCTTATGCAGGCATGTGGGGCTTCCCAGGCTGCTCGTGGGACCAAGATGGAATCCTCGAAATAATAATCTCCTCTCAATGGGAAGGGTATACTGCTTGGGAGTATTCACACCCAATCCAAATTATGAGGGAGGCTAGCCGTCCTGGCAACCTGCATCAGTTGAGTTTTAGTAACAGGGCTCAAGGAGTCATAAATCAAAATGTGTTTTTGGTCATTAACAGGAAGGAGGGGCCGTTTGAAAAAGTGTCACCCTTTAACATCCATAAAGGCTTGGAAGTACTTGTTTGAAGCATGAAGTCCATTAAGTGGCTGTGGAATAGTTCTCTACTGGTCGAGACTAACAGGGCAAAACAGGTGGAAATACGTATGAAGACCAAAAAAATGGGCGATATGATGTAACTGTTGAACTACATAACTCCATTGACGCTAGCAAGGGTGTAGTCACATGCCTTGACATTGTGGATACCGACATAGCCAAACTTGAACAGGAATGGGCATTACAGGGGATAGTGGATGTAGAGCAAATGATGTGTAAGAATAAGGGATAAATTAAGAGTACCACCTTCATTGTGACCTTTAATTCTCCATTGTTGCCAGACCACATTATGGCAGGTTTCCTCCGACTTAAAGTTTAGGCCTTACGTACCTAGCCCATGCGGTGCCACAAATTCCAGCGTTTTGGTCACACAATGCTGAGTTGTGGCAGTCAAGCGACCTGTGGGAAATATGGAAAGGCAGCCCATGATGCTGGGATTGACTGTCCATCTCCAGCAGTCTGCATCAACTGCTCTGGGAGCCACCCAGTGTGGAGCCAGGACTGCCCTGTTTTTGCAGAGGAACGAAAAATTAAAGAACTAAAAGTCACCAAGCAGATCCCCTATGCTGCAACCAAAACTAATATAAGGCGACGAAACCTCCATTCTTTACCACTTCTTGTGCTTCCATGGCACAGAAACCTATTCTTAAGGTCGATGTCTTGACGCAGACGTTTTCCAGAGTACAATCACCCACCACCAGCACTTGTACTTTCATGTTACATGCCAAGGAAAAATTAGTAAGCCTAAAGCAATCCAATCAGCTGCCACAGAAAAGACTAGTAACAGTTCTGTAGTGACTGTCAAAAAGGTACACAACAAGCAGAGTGGCTCTCAACGCCCCCTTTCCTCACATCCTCGAATGGACAGGGTGCAGAGAAAGGTTCACGACGTTCAGTTGAAAATCTGTCCTGAGTGCCGTCAGACATTGTTCTTTCACGTTCGACTGATTGAAGAGGACATCATGGAGTTAGATGCCTTGGATCCAGGCAGCCACTCCATTCCCCTAGCTCTACAAGTGCTTCATCTCTGCTGTGCAAAGACAGGGGTAAATTAAAACCACATTTATGAAATTCCTCCCATCCTACAGTGAAACTTGCATGGATTCGGGATGCATGTGGAAGAACTGTCTCTTATCTCAATGTAGACCATTGTGTCTGTGTCAGGAGACTCATTTCCGTCTATCATACACCCCTGAGGTAAGAGGCTGTGTACTCCACAAAAAGGTTGACCTAACTAGAGAGGGAGCTAGAAGTGCCGTAGGTATTTTCGTTAGTGCCGACTACCACTCCTCGCCTCTCTGTTATAACGACTTCACAAGCATTTGCTGTATCAGTGCATGTGCATCATCCATTGACAATATGTTCCCTTTACTTGCCCGCACATGATGCACTTAATGAAGAGTCCCTAACCCACCTTATTACACAGCTATCCTGCCCCTTCATCCACTGTGGGGATTTTAATTCACACAATGTGGTTTAGGCCTCTGCAACTACCTGCCCCAGGGGAGAGCATATATTACCAAAATGATCCACCATGCTGCTGCAGCATCCAGTCTACAGGACAACAAAAGAGGCAACCTGTCCCTTGGTGGAGTCCTGAATGCCGCTCTGCAATCAGGACCAGGTGTGGTGCTCTGCGTAGGTTCAAGGTCAGCCAACTGCACAGAATCTTGAAGCCTTTCGGGTGGCGAGGACAAAGTGTCGTCGAATTATTCGAGAGAGCCGCCACTGGATAAGCAGCTGCCAGCAGCAAGTCATATACTCTTAGCTCACTTATTTGTTACATAGTTTAATTCGTAATATCTTTGCATGTTTTTGGGTACTTGCATTGTTTAATTCATAAATTTCGGGCTTATTATAGTGTTTGAGTTGTAGCATCGCGTTTTAGTACCTAAATAGTATAAAATCGCGTAGTCTCCTTCTGCCGGCGAGCAGTGTGTCAGCAGCGCGCACGTAGCGCATTACTGCATTTATTAGGCAATCTTGTATTTTAATAACCGTTTAAATTTTGTGTCGAAGTGTTCGTGCTTTCTGTAGATTAGTTCAGACGTTCTTTGCACAACAGTATTTGGCATGGATAGGGACTGCGACTGCTGTGTTCAGATGCGGGCTGAGTTGGCATCCCTTCACTCCCAGCCTCAGGCAGTGTTGGCTTCAGTCACACAGCTTGAGGCTGTTGCCAGTGGGCATCACTGTGTGGGTCCAGATGGGGGTTTGTTGAGCACGACCAGCTCATGGCACGCATCTCGCGGTCGGACTACGGCAGTGGCTGCCCGGGATACTGCCCACATTGAGGCTGAACCCTCACCCGTGGTAGAGTGGGAGATCGTCTCGAGGTGTGGCAGGGGGCGAAAGACATTCTGGAGGGCTGAACGGAAGGCCTCTCCAGTTTGTCTGATGAACGGGTTTCAGGCTCTGTCTCCGGCTGATACTGATCTTCAGCCAGACATGGCTGCTTGTCCTGTTCCAGAGGTTGCTCCCCTCAGTCTGCAAGATCCGGGAGGTCACAGAGGGTGGGTTACTGGTAGTTGGGAGCTCCAATGTCAGGTGCATAATGGGGCCCCTTAGGGATATGGCAGCAAGAGAGGGGAAGAAAACCAATGTGTACTCCGTGTGCATACCGGGGGGAGTCATTCCAGATGTGGAAAGGGTCCTTCCGGATGCCATGAAGGGTACAGGATGCACCCACCTGCAGGTGGTCGCTCATGTTGGCACCAATGATGTGTGTCACTATAGATCGGAGGAAATCCTCTCTGGCTTCCGGCGGCTATCTGATTTGGTGAATACTGCCAGTCTCGCTAGTGGGATGAAAGCAGAGCTCACCATCTGCAGCATCACCGACAGGACTGACTGCGAACCTTTGGTACAGAGCTGAGTCCAGGGTCTGAATCAGAGGCTGAGATGGTTCTGCGACCATGTGGGCTGCAGATTCCTCGACTTGCGCCATAGGGTGGTGGGGTTTCGGGTTCCGCTGGATAGGTCAGGCGTCCACTACACACAGCAGGCGGCTACACGGGTAGCAGGGGTTGTGTGGCGTGGACTGGGCGGTTTTTTAGGTTATATGGCCTCGGGCAAGTACAGAAAAGGCAACAGCCTCAAAGGGTGCAGGGCAAAGTCAGGACATGTGGGGACCAAGCAGCAATCGGTATTGTAATTGTAAACTGTGGAAGCTGCATCGATAAAGCACCGGAACTTCAAGCGCTGATAGAAAGCACCGAAGCTGAAATCGTTATAGGTATGGAAAGCTGGCTGAAGCCAAAGATAAATTCTGCCGAAATTTTTACAAAGGCACAGACGGTGTTTAGAAAGGATAGATTGCATGCAACTGGTGGTGGCGTGTTTGTCGCTGTTAGTAGTAGTTTGTCCTGTAGTGAAGTAGAAGTGGATAGTTCCTGTGAATTATTATGGGTGGAGGTTACACTCAACAACCGAGCTAGGTTAATAATTGACTACTTTTACCGACCTCCCGACTCAGCAGCATTAGTGGCAGAACAACTGAGAGAAAATCTGGAATACATTTCACATAAATTTTCTCAGCATGTTACAGTCTTTGGTGGAGATTTCAATTTACCAGATATAGACTGGGACACTCAGATGTTTAGGACGGGTGGTAAGGACAGAGCATCGAGTGAAATTATACTGAGTGCACTATCCGAAAATTACCTCGAGCAATTAAACAGAGAACCGACTCGTGGAGGTAACATCTTGGACCTACTGATAAAAACAGACCCGAAATTTTCGACTCTGTAAGCGCAGAACAGAGAATCAGTGATCATAAGGCCGTTGCAGCATCCCTGAATATGGAAGTAAATAGGAATATAAAAAAAGGGAGGAAGGTTTATCTGTCTAGCAAGAGTAGTAGGAGGTAGATTTCAGACTACCTAACAGATCAAAACGAAAATTTCTGTTCTGACACTGACAATGTTGAGTGTTTATGGAAAAAGTTCAAGGCAATCGTAAAATGAGTTTTAGACGGGTACATGCCGAGTAAAACTGTGAGGGATGGGAAAAACCCACCGTGGTTCAACAACAAAGTTGGGAAACTACTGCGAAAACAGAGAGCTTCACTGCAAGTTTAAACGCAGCCAAAACTTCTCAGACAAACAGAAGCTAAACGATTTCAAAGTTAGCGTAAGGAGGGCTATGCATGAAGCGTTCAGTGAATTCGAAAGTAAAATTGTACCGACTTGACAGAAATTCCTAGGAAGTTCTGGCCTTACGTTAAATCAGTAAGTGGCTCGAAACAGCATATCCAGACACTATGGGATGATCATGGCATTGAAACAGAGGATGACACGTGTAAAGCTGAAATACTAAACACCTTTTTCCAAAGCTGTTTCACAGAGGAAGACCGCACTGCGGTTCCTTCTCTAAATCCTCGCACAAACGAAAAAATGGCTGACATCGAAATAAGTGTCCAAGGAATTGAAAAGCAACTGGAATCACTCAACAGAGGAAAGTCCACTGGACCTGATGGGATACCAATTCGACTCTACACAGAGTAGAAACCCAGAATCTACTCTGTAGGAATCAACATGGATTCCGGAAATAGCGATCGTGTGAGACCCAACTCGCTTTATTTGTTCATGAGACCTAGAAAATATTAGATACAGGTTCCCAAGTAGATGCCATTTTCCTCGACTTCCGGAAGGCGTGAGATAACAGTTCCGCACTGTAGCCTGATAAACAAAGTAAGAGCCTACGAAATATCAGACCAGCTGTGTGGCTGGATTGAAGAATTTTTAGCAAACAGAACACAGCGTGTTGTTCTCAATGGAGAGACGTCTACAGACATTAAAGTAACCTCTGGCGTGCCACAGGGGAGTGTTGTGGGACCATTGCTTTTCACAATATATGTAAATGACCTACTAGATAGTGTCGGAAGTTCCATGCAGCTTTTCGCGGATGATGCTGTAGTATACAGAGAAGTTGCAGCATTAGAAAATTGCAGCGAAATGCAGGAGGATCTGCAGCGGATAGGCACTTGGTGAGGGAGTGGCAACTGACCCTTAACATAGACAAATGTAATGTATTGCGAATACATAGAAAGAAGGATCCTTTATTGTATGATTATATGATAGTGGAACAAACACTGGTAGCAGTTACTTCTGTAAAACATCTGGGAGCATGTGTGCGGAGCGATTTGAAGTGGAATGATCATTTAAAATTAATTGTTTGTAAGGCAGGTGCCAGGTTGAGATTCATTGGGAGAGTCCTTAGAAAATGTAGTCCATCAACAAAGGAGGTGGCTTACAAAACACTCGTTTGACCTATACTTAAGTATTGCGCATCAGTGTGGATTCTGTGCCAGGTCGGGTTGACAGAGGAGATAAAGAAGATCCAAAGAAGAGCGGCGCGTTTCGTTACACGGTTATTTGGTAAGCGTGATAGCGTTACAGATATGTTTAGCAAACTCAAGTGGCAGACTATGCAAGAGAGGCTCTCTGCATCGCGGTGTAGCTTACTGTCCAGGTTTCGAGAGGGTGCGTTTCTGGATGAGGTATCGAATACATTGCTTCCCCCTACTTATACCTCCCGAGATCATCACGAATGTAAAATTAGAGAGATTCGAGCGCGCACGGAGGCTTTCCGGCAGTCGTTCTTCCCGCAAACCCTACGCGACTGGAACAGGAAAGGGAGGTAATGACAGTGGCACGTAAAGTGCCCTCCGCCACACACCGTTGGGTGGCTTGCAGAGTACAAATGTAGATGTAGAAGTCTTTGCAACAGTTCCTGAACACCTTATTTGTTCCACCAAATGTTCTGTGGTGTCTGAGACACTCAGGAGAATTTCTGGGAGAGGAGGCAGGTGCCCCATGGCTGCTGTAAAGGGGAATGGCACTGTCCTAAACAATCCAAGACACATTGCCCAGACTATGGTGTCGTATTTGATCACAGTTACTGCAACAGCCAGTCAGGATCCAGTTTTCCAGCTCCATGGAGCGGTTGCTGAGAGGTGTAGTTTGGAATTTCAGTCCACCTCTGATGAAGATTACAACCGGCCATTTTCCATGTGGGGGCTGGATTCTACAGTGTCTGAAGCTCGTGGCACATCCCCTGGTCACGACAGGATCCCTTACAGTATGCTGGGGCACCTCACAAATGACCCTTCTCGCACTTTTTAATTCCATTTGGGCGTCAGACCACTTTTCCGACTCATGACGTGAGGCAGTTTTAATTTCTCTTTTAAAACCTGCGAAAGACCATGCATGCCCAAGTTGTTACTGTAGTGTTGCCCCCACTAGCTGCGAGGGGAGGACCTTGGAGCGGACAGTCAACTGCCGCCTTGTCTGGATTTTGGAATCAAGGCATCTCCTTAGTCGCTTTCAGTGTGGGTTCAGGAGATACCGCTCCACTTTTGATAACCTGGCCCTTCTGGAGGCACCTATACTACAGGCTTTCCTACGCCAGAATCACCTTCTTGGTATATTTTTTGACATCGAGAAGGCCTACAATATTATTTGAAGGCATCTTACCCTGGAGTAACTTTACAATTGGATTTGCGTTCCCATTTTTATTCAGTCCTTCCTTTCGCCACGATATCTTAGATACCGAGTCCGTGATGTCCTGTCTGATCGCTTTGAGCAGGAGAATAGTGTCTGTAAAGATAGCGTTTTAAGTGTGACCCTCTTTGCCATAGCCATTAACAGCATTACGTCCATAGCGAAAAGTCCTGTCCAGTGTTCTTTGTTTGTGGATGACTTCTCTGTGTTTTCCTCTTCTGCAAGCCTCGCAACGACAAAAAATCAGTTACAACTAATTATTCGACGCTTGGATGAATGCGAGCGTAAGAGTGGTTTTGCGTTTTCAACCGAGAAGTTTGTGTGTGTTCTTTTTAACCGTTTTCGTTTCATTTTAAACTTTGAATTGAGAATGAGGAACACCGACCTTACTTTTAAAGACACAGTGAGGCTTCTGGGCCTAATATTTGACTCTAAGCTTACGTGGTTACCAGATCTTGACCTGAAAAAATGTCACTTAAGGCTTTAATTATTTTAAAATGTCTTAGCCACGGTACGTGGGGAGCAGACAGGTTCGATTGTGGGTGCACGGTGTATGGGTCTGTGAGGCCCTCTTATTTGAAGATGTTGGTCATGGTGCACCATCAGGGGATTCGGTTGGCCACTGGGGCATTCACAACAAGCCCGATATCAAGCATCTGTGCACAGGCTGGTGAACCGCCACTTTGTCACGCGACGACTACTTTCGGTGCACCAGGTGTATAAAACACTGTCCACACGTTACACATCCACCTATCATACCATTGCTCAAACTCCGCTGGAAAGGCTTTTTTGTAACCAGCAACAGGCAACGAGGCCCTCTGGGATTCGTGCACAGGATTACCTCCTAGATATGGATGTGGCCAGTTTTCATGTTTCACATCATGGTGGGAGCAAATTTTGCCCCTTGGCTTTTCCAGAGGCCCAGACTTATTTTAGACGTAACGAATTTTGAGGAAGGTCGTACATAAGATTTTACATTTCAATCTCTGTTTTTTAACATTTTTAGATATGCATCACAGTTTCACAGTAGTGTACACTAATGGCTCCAAACAAGGGAATCCCTTGGCTGCTCTGTCGTGTTCCCTGACCATATCACTAGGATTCGCCTTCCTGCTGGGTACAGCTTTTTCTCAGCGGAGCTCCACGCGATCCTGTAGGCACTGGAGCAGATGCGTCGTGTTTGGGCCAAACGGTTTCTCGTTTGCTCTGATTCCCTTAGTGCCTTACAATCGTTACAGAACCTGTACCCAGCTGAGGAGTTGGTCCAGCTGATGTATGACAAACTGTACTTGCTCCAATGGCAGGGTAAGCAGCTGTGATTCTGCTGGGTGCCATGTCATGTAGGGATATGGGGAATTGAACAGGCCAATCCAGCTGCCAAGGAGACCTGCAGAGGGCAGGATGTGGCATAGTGTCCTATTCCCTTGAAGGCTGTCATTCCTGCACTACAAAGGAAGTGTGTGAATTTGTGGGACAGGGAATGGTTGGCAGTGACGGTCAATAAGCTGTGGTTGGTGAAGCCAACAACCTGGCTGTGGCGTTTCTCCTGCCAGTTGCTCAGGCAGAATGAAGTCTTAGAATTGGGCACTGCCCTCTCACACATAGCTTTGTGCTACGGTGAGAGCATCCCCCATTTTGTGATGCTTGTGGCATGCGCTTCTCTATCCACCATATTTTAACAGAGTACATTTTATTTCGTGATGCAAGGGCAGAAGCAAATATTTGTGTGGATCTGTCCTCTATCTTAGCTAATGATGGGACAAGTGTAACTAATGTTTTAAAGATTTGTGATGTGTCTGGACTAAACTTTTAGGCTGGAGGTTTTAGAGTGTTGCAGAGTGGCTGTCTTCGCCTTGTGGTCATCCAGCCATGTCCATCTACTATATTGTTTTAACTCCTCCTACTACTTTCTTCCTGTGTTGTTAAATGTTTCACTACTGAAGCAATACTTCGTTCTGTGGTTATGTACAGGTATACACATAGTTTTTGAATAGTGGCATGTGTGGGGGAGGCAAATAATGGAAACTGGTCAATAATTGCTTCTTCAGTGTAAATCAGGTGTTTGACGCTTTCATGGGTAGTCAACGCTCACAGTAGTTAGGTTTGCACCCTTTGATTATTTGGTAGTACTCAAAGTTAGTTCAGCATCGTGATAAGTGACGTATTGCAGCTGTTTCCTTCTTCACATACTTCCACACTATCACATTCATATGTATCATAAACTTGTAACTATTTTATTTTGCGGTGCGGTCCTTTCTTATGTTTATATGGTACCTAACACTCTACAAGAATTTCTTTCTTCACTTTCAGACGTGTTGATGCATCGTTCCCTGGAAGAAAACAAACTTAATACTAACTTAAAACTATATCTTCATAGATAAGTGTATAGTGGCTCGATGGCTATTAATACCTATATCATATATTCAACAATGTATTTATTCACTTCAGTGTGCTTTCGTGTTATCGCAAAATTTGTTTAATGTCATCTGTGCATCTCTACTTACATTATAAATCTGAAAGATAGTGTATTGTAGGTGTGGTGCGACGTCTTATTCAGTTTACCACTTATGCTGTACTCGCTTGTTTAACTGCAGCAAGATATAGTAAGAAATTTAGCATCATTCAGTTTTATAAGCTGTTCCTCTAAATTGTCTGGACGTGTTCAGACTGGTACAATAATCTTATTAAAGTTATGCACAATGAGGACCAAGTACACTTTGCTATCTGGCTTGCTTATGGCCAAAATAGGACTACAATAAGGGGAAAATGATGGTTGTATTATGTCCCATTCAAGCACTCTTTTAATATCTTTTCTTACTGTTTCCCTTTTTGGCCACGGTATAGGGTATGAAATAGAACAAAAAGGATATACTTCCACTTTGTACATATAATCCTTAACGATGCCTGGTCCTTTTTTCATATATATATATATATATATATAATATGTGTGTGTGTTTGTGTGAATTCCCATGAGACCAAACTGCTGAGGTCATAAGTCCCTAGACTTACACACTATTTAAACTAACTTATCTAAGAATAACACACGCACACCCATGCTCGAGGGAGGACTCAAACCACCTGCAGGAGGGACCAAACTGTCCCAATTGGATGAAAATTAAGGCTTGTATTGTGGCTCCTTTCGATTTTTGACCCATGGCAGTTTGTACCTTGCAATTGTGCACTATCAATGTGTGTATACACCCACGTTTCTTCAGTTCTTGAAAGAATCCCTGTGAGGTCAAATTAGTCATTGCACCTGTGTCGA
The DNA here is from genome assembly GCF_021461395.2 of Schistocerca americana. NCBI lineage: Eukaryota > Metazoa > Arthropoda > Insecta > Orthoptera > Acrididae > Schistocerca > Schistocerca americana. The sequence continues at coordinate 693,264,984 of NC_060120.1, read as the reverse complement.
GCACAATGGATACAGCAAAGTCAAATAGTTTGGCTTTAATAGTAGCTTGTACCTTGCTCTCTGTCAAGTTTTTCTGTGTATACTCTTTACTTTGATACAGATCATTTTTCTTATCACTACTTTGATCGTATTTGATGAAGCAAGTGTCGATCAAATCCGTGCCTCCACTCTCCTCCCAGATCAGAGAAGGGGGGCCTATCGAGACTGGTTCAAGTTTTCCGGCATCGCGGTGGCATCGGTCTGTGGGTTAGGTGTAACTTCTAGTATATGGACTGTTGGTGTTTGATTACGCCAATTAGTATCCTGTGAGGTACTCGACTAAAGTTCTCTTTGCCGTTGCGCGTTATTCCACATACGTGCGTTACTTTGCTGGCCGAATTCCGGTGTCTGTGGATCATTCGCTGGCTGGTATTGTTTTGTGTTTGCCAAGCGATCGGCCGGTACCTCGTGTCTATACATATTCTGCAGTTTGGCCATATGCTACTCGCCCTTTGTAGTTGTTTCTGTTAAGTTTTTGCCCATTTCTTTTATATCCGCCCCTTAACTTTAACTTTATCATAGCCATTGTGATTACTGTTACCAAAGGTCTGTGTGGGGTAAGGCTGCCACCCGTGTTGTACTACTAGTCCGTTATTCACATGTTGGTCCGTAAATCTATGGGTCTATCTGTCTACTATCAGGCTTGGGTAGTACTGGTCTCTCTTTGTATATCAAATCTATTGAGTCCAGTACAGATAGAAAGTATTCAGTGTCGTGTTTCAGAATGGTAATGAGTTTTCCCCTAATGTGGGCAGGAAGATGGCTCTTTAAAATTTTCGGCACATCTACTTAAGGTAACGGGTTCGTCCAGTATCTGATTTTATTCAAATATTTTTCAAAATAGCCCCTTAAGCTTCCATGTTTGCTATTGAATGGAGCTGGGCTGAATACCTCACGTCTGAGCCTATCTTGTATGGCCTCAGACCAATATTTATTCAGAAAGGCTCTCTCAAACCGTTCATGGTAGTGCAACGTTCTGCCACGACCGTAGCCCATAGCAGTACGTCACCCTGTGTATCCAATAACAAATTTAATTTTCTGGGCTTCAGTCCAGGTACGAGGTAAAACATTTCGTAATGCTCTGATAAAGACAACTGGGTTTGTTCTTTTCCCTCCAGAGGTAAATGCCGGAAATTGTCGATGCCTAAGTAACCCTTCATCTGTAAGTAATGTTGACAAACATCCCACGCTGTCAGTGATAGGCGTGTTTGTGTTCGATTGTGGCGTAGCGCATGGCAATTGCCCTTTCTCGACAGGTACAGTTGCCGGCAAGTGTTGCATTCTGCAACCTTCGCTATTTTCCTTCGATGGGCTAACCACGTATTGTGGTTAATCAGTGAAAATATCTCACTTCTCTAAAAGCATTGGTTTGTTTTCTGTCAAATGTCCGAGAATGAGTCATCGGTCCTGTATACCCCAACTGCCTATGACTGGTGCTCGCCCTGGTGGTGATCTCCTTAGAACTTCTTTTGCCGCTACGCTCTTCGTCACCTTTCCGCTTGTTGGCTGTCGCTGGAGCTTCAAATTTACCCTGGGTTGCAGGATCCTTATAGGGCATAATTCGAAGGACGTGGACCTTATCTCTGATCTTTCGTCGTCTCGTGTCGGGGTCGAAATCTTCAACTTCATAAGTAACATCAGACAACTGTCTTACAACCGTATAAGGTCCAAAGTAGCGCCTGAGGAGATTCTCAGAGAGACCAACGTTCCGAAGAGATCCAGACGATGTCACCAGGGTGGTAGACAACAGGGCGGTGGCTCGCGCTATACCTTCGGCGATCGTTTTCTTGAGCCTGCAGCGTTCGGAGTCGAGCTAACGGGCGAGCTTCCTCAGCTCTGGTTAACACCTGGCCGATGTAGTCGTCGTCCACATCATCAAGATGTAACAGAAACACAGTGTCCATCGTCATAGTCGTCTCACGCCCATGCCACAGGAAAAATGGCGTAAATCTTGTGGTGTCTTGTTAGCAAACGTCACGAAAGGTAGCACCTCATACCAGTTGCTCTGCTCAACATTGACGAACATTCATAGCATGTCGGCCAAGGTCTTATTAAGGCATTCAGTAAGCCAGTTAGTTTGCGGATGGTAGGCAGTAGTCATGTGATGAGTAATGTTGCGCCGACGGTTTATCTCTGTCACGAGATTCGATTGAGAAACGTTTCCTCGATCTGTAATTAACGGCCTTGGGGCACCGTGTTTTAATACAATGTCTTCCACAATGAATTTGGCAACCTCGGATGCTTCGGCTGCTTTCACGGCTTTTGTAATGGCATAGCGTGTCAGATAATCTGTGCAAACAATAATCCATCTATTGCCACTAGCAGACGTTGGAAATCGTCCGAGGTGGTCTGTCCCAACACGGTGGAAAGGCGATTCGGCTGGTGGAATTGGTATGAGTTGGCCAGTCGGTTTCTGAGGAGCTGCCTTTCTCCTCTGGCACTCTCGACATTGCATAACATAGTGACGGACACTCCTAATTAAACCTAGCCAGAAAAATCTCTTGCGGTTCATGTCGTATATCTCAATAAATCCTACATGTCCGGCCTCAGGTGTGTCATAAAATTTCTGTAGAACATCTGAGCGCATGTGTTTAGGGACCACTGGTAGCCACCTCTTTCCAAATGGATCAAAGTTTTTCTAGCAAAGCAATCCATTAACTACCTTAAATTGTCCTTTCACATCCTGTGACCTATTTAAGGCAAGCATAATTTGAGATATCTTGGCGTCCTCCTCCTGCTCAGCAGAGACATCCTGGAGTGCAGCAAGACAGTCACTATCTTCATCGAAGTCTTGTTGGTCTTGCACAAGGTTTCTTGAGAGACAGTCAGCATCTTGGTGTTTTCTTCCACTTTTGTACACTATGGTAATATCATACTCTTGAAGATGTAGTGCCCACCTGGCGAGTCGTCCTGTTGGATTCATAAGACCTGTCAACCAACAAAGTGAATGGTGGTCTGTAACAACCGTTAATGGCCTTCTATAGAGATACTGTCGAAATTTGCGCATGGCCCAGAACACAGCAAGACATTCTCTTTCTGTAGTTGAGTAGTTTCGGCTTTTGTAAGTGTCCTAGAAGCATAGGCTATAACCTTCTCTTTTCCATCCGAAATTTGCTCCAGAACAGCACCGATCCCATACGTGTTGGCATCTGTGTGTAGTTCTGTAGGTGCTCTCTCATCATACAGACCAAGTACAGGGTCAGTCATCAGAGGTTTTCACAGCACATCAAAAGAATCACCCAGAGGACCACTCCAGATAAATTTAGTATCAGCTCTTAACAACTCTTGGAGTGGCCTGGCTTTGATACAAAGTCTTTGATAAAACGACAGTAATAAGAACCTAATCTGAGGAAGCTTCTCACATCTCTAATACTTTTAGGCATAGGAAATTTCGTTATAGCTCTTTTCTGGATCTGGTCGCACACCTTCGTTTGACACAAGGTGTCAAAGTATATTGATTTATTTTGCTCCAAAGACACACTTTCTTGGATTAAGTTTCAGTCTGCCTTGTTGGAGACACTTAAGAACGGCCCTCAGTCTTTTTATATGTTCATCAAATGTGTCTGAGAACTCTATAATGCCATCTAAATTACAAAGACACATCGTCCACTTCAGGTGACGTAGAAGATTATCCATCATCTGTTCACAACTTGCTGGTGCATTACACAAACCAAACGGCATTAGCTTAAACTCATACACGCCCTCAGGGGTGATGAATGCAGTTATCTCACGATCAGCCTCATCTGCTTCGATTTGTCAGTATCCCGAGTACATGTCCATGATTGAGAAAAATTTAGCCCCCTTCAGACTATCTAGTGTAACATCAACTCGTGGAAGGGGGTAAACGTCCTTTTTAGTTACCTTATTAAGCTTCCTGTAATCAACACAAAAGCGCCAAATGCCATCCTTCTTCCTGACGAGGACCACTGGTGACGACCATGGGCTCTGCGAAGGCTGAATGATGTCATTCTTCATCATTTTCTCTACCTCGTCGTGAATTATTCGATGTTCCGTTGCTGACACACGGTATGCTGTCTGGTTTATTGGTTGATGGTCTCCAGTGCTAATCCGATGCTTCACCGACGATTTCTCTAATTTGCTCTTCATCTGCGGATTGAATCATTCAGAGAACTCTTGAAGAATGGCAAGTAGCTTCCCCTGTTGTTCCTTAGTGAGATTTGGTGAACTCGAGCTAGAAGATCTTGTCCTTTGAAAAAAAAAATTGTTTACTACTACTACTACTACTACTACTAGGCTAATTACTGTTTAGCTCTACTGGACATTTATACTGAAATGTTTCCCACACCGCCTTGTATTGTCTTTCTGTTTGTGAGTAACTGTATGTTCACTGTTGTGGGTAAATACATACACCGTACACAGGGCGATGTGTGAAACTAATTGCGATTACTCGCTTCCGCTGTTGTGGAAATCTGCTCCAGCTGCTGCAGATACCGTGTTGAGCTGAAAGTGGTAACCAAAGTACGGAGAAATATTCTTCGGGGCTCTGTTGCATTGCAATCAGATTGCTTTCAGTTCTGAGACATGTCCAGGTACAATAGTAGATTTGAATGTTCCATGGAGTGACTTCTTTTCCGAAGAAAGCATCGAACTATTTCTTTAGAACTGAACGCGCCCGTCGAAACTGTTCTCAAGCTGGTATTCATTATTAAATCACAATAGAAGTATACTCTGGTTGTAGAATAACACGTACCTTCTTGAAATGAACAATATTTTATTGTTCTATTAACTGATTTCCTTCCATATACACGTATATTTTACAATGTGAATCAAAATCTCCCAATGGCGTCGATTTTTACATCAGAAGAATGGTTCTTTTCTTGTAAAATTACTCTTAACAAGAACAAAAGCTCCATATCCTAAGAATAATTGTGAGCGCTGACCGCCACAGAGTAATAAACAATATCTCTCTCTCTCTCTCTCTCTCTCTCTCTCTCTCTCTCTCTGTCTCTGTCACAGCTAGTTACGCTGCATGATACATCACATACATCACATCGTATAGTGTTAATTTCACCCACAGCCTTGGCATGGGAAGTTTCTATGACGCTCGTTAATTTATCTTTGTCGCGGTCTATAAGTCATTCAGTCTACATATTTACATATAGCTTACATGTATAAAAAAAAAAAAAAAAAAAAAAAAAAAAAAAAAAAAAAAAAAAAAAAAAAAAAAACAGAAAAAATAAAATTATTCAACATATTTTCCAACAGCATTGTGTTTTACGTGCTGTTTTATCTTCCTGGCTTGTGTATTTTAATGACACTCATCTCAATCTGTTTTCGCATGTGCGCTAAAGTTCTTGCTGTCATGCGCCCATACAGACATATCCATGTCATGTCCATGTAACTACAAGCTTAGGCATTTCATACAGTGAAGATAGTTATAAAACAATAAAATAATAAATTACAATTATTCCACATAACAAGTTACAAATCTGATAGAACTGCATTGCTCACCAGTTACTAGCTAACAAAATTGTACTGCCAGCCTTGTCCCTTTCTTTTCTTGGGAGCTTGTGCTGTGTTTCTTATGATGGAAACGCGACAAAAAAGAAAATGCACAAGCGACTCTAGGTAAACAAGTATATGAACAACAGATATACAGAAAATGCAAAGTGATGACAACGTTTTCTCCGCAAATTTCAGAAGAAGTCACGAGATTTCACATTTTGTACCTGCTGCGATGCCTACGGCCTTGTCGCAGTGGTAACACCAGTTACCGTCAGATCACGGAAGTCAAGCGCTGTCGGGCTGGGCTAGCACTTGGATGGGTGACCATCCGGCCTGCCAAGCGCTGTTGCACTCAGCCCTCGTGACGCAAACTGAGGAGCTACTTGATTGAGAAGTAGCGGCTCCAGTCTTGGAAACTGATGTACGGCTGGGAGAGCAGTGTGCCCCTCCATATCCGCATCTGGTGACGCCTGTGGGTGAGGATGACACGGTGGCCGCTCGGTACCGTTGGGCCTTCATGGCTGTTCGGGAGGTGTTTAGTTTACTTTAAACTGCAGCGATAAGGCTAGCAATAAATTTTGTTACCCTTTTCATCACAATAAACACAGCACAACCTCCCAAACAAATAAAGTGACTCAAAACACGTGGCTTGCCCAATGAGGCAAGGTGTGGACACAATAATCTCTGTGCGTTCCTTACACAAATTTTTGTACTTCCCATTTTATTCCCGTGCGTCTGTGAGTGTTCACAATGAAAGAGGAATCGCGTGGAAATAACTAACTCTGGCTAGGCGCACTGACTGGCAACACAGTGGGCTGTGGCAGTTGCTAAAGGAAGCCTTTTCTTCTATTCGAGCAGCTATGCTACGTCTGCGCCTGAGGTCTAGTGGTAAACTGCGAGTCATCTGAATGCAACGTCTTGCGGTTGAAATCACTGATTGCCTAAAATTTTTAAAGCACCTTTTCCCTTAATTTTTAACCCCTGAGCGTAATGGTAGCACAGCTACACTATAGTTCACTTGCGGATACAACAGTAGGAAAAGTTCCATTCGAACAAAGATTTCTTGGCTAATCATGTGCCTATGAACGCCGCATGCATCAGAGCTCTGTGGAGCCCATTTTCTGGCAACAACCAGTAACTGCTGTGGTGGTGCTGTGTTTCCTCGCCCTTTGCTGAAAGCATTAGCCACCATTAGTAGTGGGACGAAGAGAGCATCACCCCACTCTGGATTGTTGCCAAATTTATTCAAGATAGCAGCGATAGATATGGCAACGACGCAATGACATAATGTTGAGAAGTTCAAATTTTGGCGGGAAAATAGGTCAGTTGGACTACCTCCACTATCCTCATCCCCTCCCCTCCCCCCCCCCCTCCCATCACCTTCCAGCCTCCACTCACCCAGAAAATGGCCGGAAGTTATAATTTTGGTGGAAAAAAGGTCACTTGGACTACCTGCACTAACCTAAGTCATCTGACCACCACCTCTTCCTTGGAATTGGCGGTAAATGGACTCAACCTGTGCTGAGCTGCTGCAAAGGAAGATGTAAGTCTTTATTCTGCAGGCAGTGTTTATTTAAACAATTTGAGGCAGTAACTCCATTCGTGTGTTCACCATGAAGTCTGGAGTCCAATGAACCTAGTGCACAGTACCACCACCAGAGGGCAGTGTCATCCCTTCCATGACATAATCCAAGAGGGAGTCTGTGGAAAAAATGGCGGAAAAAGGTCTCAGCCTGTTCTGGGTTGCTGGATAGGAAGGAGCGTCTTTTATTTATTTTGGAACAATTTATTTAGGGATGGATTTCATGTAGTTTATTACACTTATAAAAAACACTCCTTTGTGCTTCTGGCCACAATACAGAGCCTACAGACCAGTAAATAACTCTCAAGTCACCAAAATAATGCAGTACACTGATGTGCAGACACAAACACGTAAATTGTGAAAATAATGCATGTAAACTGCTCTGCAGACACGCTCACTAATTCTAAACTGTCCAAATAATGCATAGCACAGCCTACAGACCTGTTCACCAAATGATGCAACAAACATGTCCACTACACATGAAGTTGTCAAAATAGTGCATATATAATGCTCTGTCAACACACTCACAACGATTGAACAGCCGAAAATAGTCTACTGCACAAACACTCATTGCACATAAAAATCACTTTCGAAACTGTCATCAACCGCAACATATCAAAAGCTCCAACACAGGCACATGCAGATGCTGCCACGAGCTACCTCCAGACAGACGAACGCAGGGGCGCAAGCCTTTGCTCTCAGGTCGCTCCCACCTACAGCCAGCAGGTGAAAGTCGCATATGTTTTCGGGTATACAGTTAGAATTCTTCGAGTGTTATGCTGATATCAAGCCTTATGTAAATAAGAGCCGAGTCACCCTCTGGACAACGTGTTTACCGTTGCTGGTACGATGCCTCTCTTCATGCACTTCAGCGAAGACCTAATTGCCAAGCGACTCATCCTTGCAGATGCAGCCAGAAGGTTCTCAATGTTATACTGACATCACACGTTGCACTATGAAAATCTGTTCCAATGCTTCCCAGAATAGCACAGGGTGCGTTGTACCTAGAGATGCTAATGGGACATGCGAGCAACAGCTAGCCATGCACACGTTTACCTGTCCATCGTGCCTAACGCATTGCCACAAAATGTTCACTTAGCAACTCACCATCGCAAGCGCATCTAAAATGTTCTCAATGTTAAACTGATGTCACATCGCTATGTAAATAAGAGCCAAGTCGACCTCTCGGAAAATGTAAAGTGTCGGCGAAATAGTTAATGGTCACTTTTGTAGGAGCTTTCATGATGTCTCAGCTTGTCCACATGAAAATTCTTGTTCTAAAAGAACATGTTTACGAAAATTGCCCAGAATAACCCTGAATGCATTCCTCCTGATGGTCCTAAAATGGCACTCCATCCTGGAAATCGTTAAGTCTGGCTTTCAACAAACATCTCCGATACGCAAACATTCTCACCACTATGTAAACGCTCCTACATCCTGGCACAAAGGATGTCTTTTGAATGAATGGAGCATTATGATCGGTTCTTACTGACTTTACCCACAAGATTACTTATGCTGCCAGTGAGGAAGCACTGTCTGCCTTTTTCTTTCTGCAGACGAGACTTTGAGGGAAAACTATTTTGTACAGATTGCCATATTGCACTGACAGTTAACCCTGTAAATGTGGCCTACAGATCGCTAAACACAGAAGACCTGTACTCAAAATTACACTGCTCTGTCACTGAGGACAGAAGCTTGAATATTAGTGTGAAACTGATCTCCAACCCGACAATATATCACCGACTACCATGTCGATGTATTAAACATACAATTCGTATAGTGCACCACACAAAATGCCCCTTTTGCCTCATACATATAGCTATCGACCACCAGACACTTGTACATATACCATGAAGACAGACAGCATAAGCACATGCACCATAGGTATACTCCTCGCAGCACAAGATATTTTCCTGCAAGGTTAGGCAGTGATCCACTGCAGCCAATAGTCACAAGTCATCCGCTCCCGATGCGTGACCAGAGCGCCCTCAATAGACCGAAATCACTCTCTGAACTGTTGTACAAAGACGAGGCTCATATCCCCTTGGCACAAAAGTGTTAGTGTTTCTGGCTCTGACCTGCATGCTTGCTTGCTCTCTACACTCATCTCCAGACTCTGGAATTACAGGACCATATGTAATTTCACATGTTTCGCCAGAATATCATACCATTTACGCGATACTCCTAAGATATAGAATGGAAATTATTTCTCCAGAAACCTGAAATTTTAATGAGGTGTAACGTGTTGTAAACCACTGAGTAACTAGAAACTTATACCATCTTTGAAGACCCTTACGTGAGAACTCGAAAAAAAAATAGCGGAAACTGATATTTCCACTTGTGAATACCGATGTCGGTGACATAACAGATTCCAAATCATTCGCATAATTCACAAAGTCAACTAAGGTGCTTCTCATGTCTAGAGAACCAGCAAACGTGTCTTCCACATGTCTTTCACCCGCTAGATGCACCCACCACAATTTATGTTCACTCATCTAAATAAAGGCGCGAAAGTAGTTGTACCAGTCAACTGGACAATTTACATGGGAGGGAATAATGTTCCATCGTGAACAGACGTCCATGTTGGATCTTCTCAAATTTCCAGGCGAGTGCGAAAGCTGTCCAACACAAATGAAGTATGACTCCGCTATTCGGCCATCTAGAGGTCATCATGGTTACGTCCGCTAGATTCCTGCATCCCAACAGGCCTCTCCATTCTGACAGCTCCTATCATTAGCTGGAAACGTGAATCAGTCCCTCCACAGGCCACCGGGCGAGACAGAATCTTCCTTGGAAACTGGCAACATATATATTTTATCACTGTACTTACAATTAAATATTACGATCGCGGTCTCAATTGGACGACATTCGACAGTGAGTGAAGTATCGCAAATACACCCTGCTGACGGCTGTTGCTCTGGAAACAGACATATCTCTGCCATTTTTATTACTAGACGTACTTTCCCCTTTGTTATCACAGTATTCCACTTCAAGTCTGGATAAAACCACTTCATTCAGAGGTAATGCCATACCTCGATTTATAAAGCTGGTATAGCTTTTAACATGGATACATGTCTGCACCTGTAGAACCAAGACTGCTTGTGACAGTAATATGGTCGTTTCTATCGTGTTTTTTTAACATATAGCGGTTTGTAAGACGATTATGCCTCTCTTTTTTTTAAGACACAGTGGTAGCACTCACAAGAAAATCTTATGACACATGTCCACCCATCGCTGATTTCTGTTTAGTATTATTTCGTATTGCCAGCAATCAGCTATTGGCGGAGTATTATACTTAGTAGTAGGGGATGCATAATAGGTTCACCTTGAGCATCAGGCTTATAAAGTATGTGTGTTTGTTCTGACACGTACAAAGGGACTGACTATATCCAGTCATAAGGAAGGTATGGATTTGATGTGGAATACTGCGATAGCAAATGGGAAAGTATGTCAAGTCATAAAAATGGTACAGATATGTCTATTTCCAGAGCCACAGCCGTCAGTAGGGTGTATATGCGACACTTCACTCATTGCCGAATGTCGTCAAATTGAGACAGCGATCGTAATATTTAATTGTAAGTACAGTGATAAAATATATATGTGGCCGCTTTTCAAGGAAGATTCTGTCTGGCCTGGTGGCCTGTGGCGGGACTGATTCACTTTTCTGGCTAACGGTAGGAGCTGACAGAATGGAGAGGCCTGTTGAGATGCAGGAATGTAGCTGACTTAACCATGACGTCCTCTAGATAGCCGAATAGCGGACTAATACTTAGTATGTGCTGGATAGCTTTCGCAATGGCCTGGTAGTTTGAGAAGATTCAATATGGACGTGTATTTACATTGGACCATCGATTATGGTGTGTGCATATAGTGTATGAAAGACATGTGGTAGACACGTTTGCTGGTTTCCCAGACATGATAAACACCTTAGTTCACTTTGTGAATCATGCGAATGATTTGGAATTGTTATGTCACCGACATCGATATTCACAAGTGGAAATATCAGTTTCCGCTTTTTTTTTACTGGTCTCACGCAAAGGTCTTCAAAGACGGTATAAGTGTCTAATTACTCAGTGGTTTACAGCACGCTACACCTCATTAAAATTTCGGGTTTCTGGAGAAATAATTTCCATTCTATATCTTAGGAGTATCACTTAAATGGTATGATATTCTAGAGAAACATGTGAAATTACATATGTTCCTGTAATTCCAGAGTCTGGAGATGGGTGTAGAGAGCAAGCAAGCAAGCATGCAGGTCGCGGCCAGAAACAGTAACGCCTTTGTGATGAGGGGAGATGAGCCCGTCTTTGTACAACAGTTCAGAGAGTGTACTTAACGATTTCCAGGAAGGGTAATACGTGATGGCTGGGGTGCCACATTAGGACGATCAGGAGGAATGCATTCGGCGTTATTCTGGGCAATTTTCGTAAACATGTTCTGTTACTACAAGAACTTCCATGCGGGCAAGCTGATACATCACGAAAGCTGCTACCAAAGCGACCGTTAACTATTTCGGTGACACTTTACAATTTCCGAGAGGTCGACTTGGTTCTTATTTACATAGCCATGTGACATCAGTATAACGTTGAGAATCTTTTAGCTGTGTCTGCAACAGTGAGTCGCTCTGTAATTAGGTCTTCACTGGAGCACAAGTAGAGAGGCATTGTGCAAACAACAGTAAAGATGTGCGCATCTAGAGGGTGACTTCGCTCTTATTTACATAGACATGTAAAGTCAGCATAACACTTGAAGAATTTTGACTGTATACCCGAAAATAGACGCGACTTTCATCTGCTGGCTGTAGGCGAGAGCGGTCTGAGAGCAATGGCTCATGCTTCTGCATTTGTCTCTTCGGAGGTGGCTCGTGGCAGTGTCGGTGCGTTTGCACATTGGAGCCTCTGATACGTTGCTGTTGACGATAGTTTGAAAGCGTTTTATACTTGCAATGAGTGTTTGTGCAGTAGACTTTTTTCGGCTGTTTAAGCACTGTTAGTGTGTTGGCAGAGCGTTATATATGCATTATTTTGACAATTTCATGTGTAGTGGACGTGTCTGTAGGCTGCGCTATGCATTATTTGGACAGTTTAGGATTAGTGAGCGTGTCTGCAAAGCATCTTACATGCATTATTTCGACAATTTACAAGTTGTTTTCATGACTGTTCATCAGTTTACTGCATTATTTCGATGACCTACGAGTAGTTTGCAGGTCTGTATTGTGAGCCCAAGCACGTCAGGGCGCGTGTTTTTTATCAGTGTCATAAATAAACTACATGAAATCCATCCCTAAATAAATTGTTCCATAATAAATAAAATACACTCCTTCCTATCCAGCAGCCCAGAACAGGCTGAGTGCTTTTCCCTCCATTTTTCCCACAGACCCCCATCTTGGATTACATCATGGAAGGGATGACAGCGCCCTCTGGTGGTGGTACTGTGCACTAAGTCAGTTGCACTCCAGACTTCATGGTGAACACACTGGATGGTCTACTGCCTCAAATTGTTTAAATAAACACTGCCTGCAAAATAAAGACTTACGTCCATCCTTTTCAGCAGCCCAGCCCTGGCTGAGTCCTTTGCCAGCCAATCCAAGGAAGAGGTGCTGGTCGGATGACTTAGGTTAGTGGAAGTAGCCCAAATGACCTAATTTCCGCCATTTTCTTAGGTTAGTAGAGTTAGCCTAATTGACCTACTTTCCCACCCAAATTTGAACTTCCCGCCATTACCTCACTGCGATGTTGCCATATCTATTGCCACCATTTTGGATCCGCTATCTTGAATAAATTTGACAACAATGCAGAGTAGGGTGACGCTCTTTCGGCCCTACTACTACCACCGTTCATCGCTTTGGAGAGTATAAAGTGATTTACTGGTGAACAATGCTCCACAAAAGTCTATGATTTGCATTTAATGCTCGATAGCAATGGACACAGAGGACCATTTTTAGTATGATGAGTGTTGTATTACACTAATATGGAAGACATGAGTGTGGCTCAAAACTTATTTTATAGTTTATGATCCAATCACAATACCTCACTACATTGTTTAGTGTTATTATTAATACGTTCTATATCGTTTCTTTTCCTATTAAAACCGGCCCTTCACGCCATTTTTGTCAGGAATTCGTATTTTTTATCAAACTACAGTGAATAACTGTGGTGTAATGTGTTTTACTTCCGTTGTTCGCTTTATTACGCTACATGCATGTGATAAACTGTGAATACCTTGCTCTGCAATATTTGAGGCACACTGCACGTTTTGAGGTCCATGTATGGATTCATAGATAACTTAAATTTGATGAAAAGTGATATTTAAGGTATTCAACTAACGCCACCTCGCATTGGCCAGCACAGCACCATCATTTCAAGGGGTATTCACAACGTCCGTCACATCACGGCATGTCAAGTCAATTGTCACGTGATATCGTCTCACATACGTACCTGCAACTGTTATTTTCGCGGTAACTGCAATCTTCGCAACGTGATTTTCAACTGTTTTTACACGCGAAGTGCACATTCACAATATGGAAGCTTATAGACGTGGATGCTATAGTTCTCGTCATGCAGAAGGTAGCCCTACTTTCAGCTGTTCTGCGGATCCTCCACTGATAACTTCTAGCAGCCAATAAGATTCATTCTCTCTCCGAGCCGCTAGCCACGAGTTACAAAATTATACTATGAGAATCTCTCTCCTGCATGCTTCCCTGTTGCCGTATTCCGCGACAATGCAGCATCATTCAGAGCGACCGAATTATTCATTCAGATGTCGATGTTACTTTCTTATACCAGTATAGCTGTGAAAGTGTATCTGTAAATGTTTTAGTGTGATTTCAAAATGAATATGTCAGGTGGCGGCAATAAACTTGTATTTCCTCACAAGCAACAATTGCTGTGCCTATGGAGCAGCGTCTTACTTTTGGGACTGGGTTCATGATTTCCTGTCAGAAGGCACACAGTGTATAGTAACTGACGGAAAGTCATCGACTAAAACAGAAGTGAAGTCTGGCGTTTGCAAGGAAGCGTTGTAGGCCTTCTGCTGTTCCTGATCTAATAAATGATTTAGGAGACAATCTGAACAGCCCTCTTAGACTGTTTACAGATGATACTGTGATTTACCGTCTTATAACGTCATCAGATATTTAAAACAACTTATAAAATGCTTTATACAAGATATTTATATGGTGAGGAAAGTGGCAATGGACTCCAAATAGTGAAAAGTCCGACGTCGTCCATGTGAGTACTAAAAGGAATTTGCTAAGTTTCGGTTTACAGCATAATACACACAAACCTAAAGGCTGTAAATTCAGCCAAACACTTAGGTATTAAAATTATGAATAACTTTAATTACAAAGACCTCATGGATAATGTTGTACGGAAAACAAACCAAAGACTGTGATTCATTGGTAGAATACTTACCAAACGTAACATGTCTACTAAAGACACTACTTACAACACGCTTTTCCGCCCTCTTCTGGAGTACTGCTGTTCGGTGTGGGATCCACAGAAGATTGGATCGATCGAAAATTTCAAAGAAGGGCAGTTCGTTTTGTATTATCAGGAAATGTTGAGAGACTACCACGGATATGATACCTTAACTGGGGTGGCAATCAAAAAACAAAGGCATTTTTCGTTGTGGCAGGATCTTCTCATGAAATTTCAGTCGACAGCTTTCTCCTCGGAGTGTGAAAATACTTCGTTGGCGCCCAACTACATAGGGAGGAATGATCATCATAAGAAGAAAAAAAAAAGAGAAATTACAGCTCGCATGGAAAGATTTAAAGTGCTCATGTTTCCTCCGCGCTATTAGAGAGTGGAACAGTAGGGAATAAGCATGTAGGTGGTTCGATGAATCCTCTCCCAAACACTTAATTGTGTGAATTGCAGAGTGATCATATAGTTGTAGATGCTTCACAAGCAGACGTGGAGGTTTATCTCCCACATTTATAACTTTTTCAAATTTGAATCCGAGAGCCAGACTCTGTTTTTGACGTTTTGAAGACTTGCAGAAGCACATGTTGGCAAGAGTACTGCACAGAGAATAGTGAACAATAGTGTCGTCGCTGTAGAAACCTCAAGAAAATTTCTTTGCTTGTCGCCTGGAAAGCTTCGAAATCGCAAGATACCTGTAACACAAATACCTGTGGATGGTTTTGACAACAATATTTTGAAGCACTGCGTGTTTGAAATGTGTTTAATAAGGGAGTACCAGACATCATAAAAACTTGTTACAATTATGCCTGAGCAAATTGGCTTCAAGGGTAGCGCTTCGTCAGTGCAAAGAATTAGAAGATATTTGGTTGAAAAATGTTAAGAAGAGCGTTTTTAATTGAAAGAAGTGACAAGGAGCAGCACGAACCGTGTCCCTGATAAAGAGGCTCGATACAAGAGGAGTTAGTTCTACAGTGTGTTGTATTGATGAAATGTGGGTGAGTCAGAATCATTCCGTGAATACCTGCTGGAAAATGAGTGATGGTACTGGTGGTTTTAAAATTCCCATAGGAACAGGTTATCGGATACTTCTTCTGATTTGGTTCCTGAGAGTAAACTTGTATTTAGGTGTAAGAAAACAGCAGTGACTACCATTCGGGGAAAAAAGCTGCCATTTTCAGGAAGTGGTTCACTGAACAGTTCTCGCCATACCTTGCTTTGAAGTTGGTCATTGTAATTGCCTTGCCAGTTATCATTCAACGGTTACAGAGAAAACACCAAGTACAAGCACCAGGAAAGGGGATTTTGTGCTCTGGCTGAAAAATAAAAATATTCCAGACAATATAAGCCAGGCTCATGCTGAACTGCTACAGGTCATTAATTTGCAAAAGTCGTGCGACAGACTGTACAATTTTGACTTTCTTGCATGTGAATGTGGTCACACAGTTTTTTGCGTTTACCCACATATCACTATCAGTATAGTCCAATATAGTTAATTTGCGCACGGGTTACAAGCTATGTGGGGGGAAAAAAAGCAAAACATACCAGATAACAGACACTGAAACGCTTGTGCATGAAGCAACAGACAGCATCCCCTTCACCATGGCCACACTTTGTGCAGCAAGCTGAAAAATCCCAGAAAGAAGACTTTGGCAGGGGATAACGGCTTTGAACCTATCATACTAAATTTACAATCAGATGGTTCGGATAGCAGATGGTATTATGATGTAGACTTTGAAACAAGGTAAAGTAATAATCTTCTTGGTTTAAAATTTTTTTTGTCAACATATCAATTGCAAACGTAGTAATTGAGGGCTTCCTAGCTTTTATTGATTAGGAATATGTAACCTATGAAGTATTCGGACTATGATGTTCGACACGCTGCCCAAGGAGAAGTTAAGCTTTTCCCACTGTGGTGTATGCTGTAATTACTCGCAAGAATGCAATCAGATAAATTCATCCAAAACTCCAATATTTCGACAAGGAAACCCCTGTCATTATCAAGGCATGGGTTGTAAAATGCCTTAAAATGAAAGGGAGGATCACGTGTCAAGATACCGGTGGTTTTCGACGTTATCGGTCAGCATTCCGCCAAGTTATTCACAAAAGATGGGTAATTGTTTGCTTGTTCAATGGGTCATAAATGCGTTCCGCACTGTAACGTCGAACGAATGGTTTAAACTCATATGTCTGTTGACACCAAAAAATATGACAACATACTGACCATTTTTACGATAGTCTTCTGCTCTAGTCTCTGATACTAGTAATTCTTTTTTACACATAATGATGTACATTGAACTGCAACGAAACATTCCCACATATGAGCATTAGACACATTTAAAACAATTTTATGGAGGAGAAGCAGTTGTCAAATAGATAAAATGATTTCAGTTTTTTGCGTTTGAAGTTTATTTAGTTGTGTATTTTTTTATTCATAATATAGTCCAAATCGAAATAAATGACTATTATTGTATCGATATTCGTTGATCTTGTAGTTAGACAATCGTCGGTTTGAGAAAAGTTGTACTTGACATCTCACATAACTGCGTCAGCTGTTACGTCATACAGATGTTGCTATGGAGCAGTGGACACAACCTCAAGACGTGAAGTAACATTTCTCTCCTGTAGACGACTGATCGAAATGGTTTTAAAATGTATTATTCCCTCATTGATTTGAACGTATAATGCGATGTAGCGAAGGCAAATTAACTTGATTGTTATCCACAGCAACACACTTCAGCAACACTAACTTTGCCCTCTCTCTGCCACGATGCATGTGCAGACCTCATCCCCTCCACGCTCCCCCATCGCTCCGCCTCAAGGGGATATCCCGGCCAATAAATGCCTTACGATCATTTCATTTCATTTCATTTTATACACAGAAGCACCGTCCTACGTGACGTGGGCTACAGAGTCCACATTTGCACGAAAATGGCATTTATGGAACTTAAATAGTTTGGAGCTTGCAGTGACAGCACATGTGATAGAGAAGGAATGCAGAAGTGCAAAACAACACAAGAAGAATGTGGGTCCGAAAAATGTCATTACTTGCCACGAAGGGAAATTTCACACACAATGCAAAGAGCTTGAGGAAGAGAAAACTACATTTTATATTTTAGAAAGTCCAACCATCAGTTTTGTTCATTTGTTACGTCAAACTGCACACATAACCATTAAAAGGAACACTATGTTACGAGGTGCCATCACATCCCCTGAAAAACTGTTTGTTTAAGGTTTAGTTGCTACTCCGGTGCAAATTTTTGTACAATTGTCAATCTCCTTCGAGATTTATATGTTTTCTTTACGTTTTGTATTTGGCTTGTAACAGTTCCAGTGCCTTATTTGTACTGGGGTTATGTGCTGCCCCTAAGTAAAAATGAGTAGCTATGTAGCGAAATGCTCGTTGTTTTCATCTAATATAAGATCTCAGAGGGAAGGTGTGAGCATATTTGCGTTTTATGCAGTGCTGTTTCCAGATAATTTTAACATTGGCTATCCAGCCATCTAAATCCAAGGCATTCAATTAGATTTAAACTAGTGTTCCTCTTACTGTTAAAGCCTGTGTTATACAGGGTCTCTCATATACAAAACATTTAGTTGCCTGTTTATCAGAGATGCTTGAAGTGGTGGTCATGGGCATTTGAGACAGTGACTACTTCACAAGCACTTTGACTAGAGATGATTAACCACTACATGATGTATACTGCTTTTATATGGGACACTCTGTATAATTTCAGCACAGGGATACCAAAGCTAGTGATACTAGTTTCTGCTCATGTTTCATACAGCATGTGAAATATGGAAGTATATAATATCCCATCACAATTACAATTTCCCCAAGATATGAACGAATAAAACACTTACTTTGATATTTTCCAAAATAGACTTATTTCAGTGGAATAAAAAGTAATTGGAAATTAGCCTTTTCTACACCTCATAAACAGTAAGATATCAAACACTTAATACCGCAAAACTGATGGTGTCTGAATGTATTCCTGAGCCACATACAAATAGAATTTAATGATTACCATGAGAATGCAGAAGTATGTTGGTGGTAATGAAGGCAAGAAGAGAAGGTATTACCTAATTATTCGGTGTGAGGCAGAAATCAGTTCATTTGAGGATTCAGAAGAGAACAAATTAAAAATTACGTGACCCACAAAGTAAACTGTATATGTGGACAAAGTACACATCTATCTCATCTTCAGTTTGTTCACCTTGAGGTGTATACATAGAATACATGGTAACCAGCCTCTTCATTGCTGTCATGATGTTCCTCTCTTGTTTGGTTCCTACAGGATGCAAAGAATCCAAATCCATATCACTTATCATTCCATATAATTTTTCCAGTGACACTTTTTATTTGTTGCTTCGCATTCGCAAAGTAGAGCACTGTGTCTGCTCCCTTGAGGCGTTGGATTGAAGTTGCCATGAGATTTATGAATTGTTTTCATAGCCAATATTACAAGTGAAACACACAGATGTCTACTGGGAATTTTCATATCATTTTACATAGCTATGGAAAGAAGAAAATTATGAAAACCTAATATCTCCATTGGCATAACTCATTGGAAAGTAGCAGCACAAAACAATCAGTCTTCCATTTACAGTTGTAAAACTGTAACTTGCAAAATAATAACGAATGAAGTTTATTGCGTTACAAGAGCATATTGACAATCAAATATAAAAGTTGACTAATCATCTGGTTGGCGCAATGAAAAGGTTGTCGTAGCATTTTGTTACTCAGTTGTTGTTAGTTAGTTACATACTTACATGTTCCATGTATGATTCTGCATGATAAGTCCTAATGATGTGGAATGAATCATTTTACATTCAAATTATAAATTAAATTGTACATACTGTTACATTCTGAACATTTGTAAGTTTTTTTATTTTTATTACAAAAGAAAAAAGATACACAGGGTTGAGTTAGTAATTCCTACCTACCACTTATTATGCATTACAATTTAGAAATTATTATGTGGAACAGGAGTTGTCAATTAGAAACACTCTCAGTTTGTTTTCAAATTTTACTTTGGTACCTATCAGACATTTTATACCACTGGGTAAGAGATCAAAAATTTTTGTTGCAGGATTGTGCCCACATTTTTGCACTAAACATAATGTTAATGTGAAGTAATGAGTGTCATTTTTCCTTCTGGTATTGTAATTATGAATCTCATTGTTCTTTTAGATTATTTATAAGAAACTTCATGAGGGACTAAATATACTTTAATGCAGTAGTCAGAACGCTAAACTCCTTAAACAGATGTCTACAAGACGATTGTGGGTGAGTACCACATACCATTCTTATAGGACGTTTTTGTGCAATGAAGACTTTCTTTCTTAAAGATGAGTTACTGCAGAACAATATTCCAATTATTGAATGAAAAAAATACAAAACGTATTAACTTATTGATTTGTCTCTACCCAAGATTTTCAATGATTCTAAGTGCAAATGTGGCTGAACTAAGTTGTTTTGCGAGACACAAAATGTGCTTTTTCCAATTTAAATTCTCTTCAATAAAGAAAGAATTTTGAAGTTTCCACCATATTTATTATTTTCTCACCATGAGTTACACATCATTGGTGTAGTACCCCTAGGTTTGCAGAACTGAATGTGCTGTATCTTTTTTTTTTAATGAAGTTTAAGACCATCAGCCAAAAACCAGTCAATGATACTTTTAAGAAGTTTTTTTACCACTTTTCTTACTCTGTACATACACTTGAATTTATTATAGCACTAGTGTCACCTGCAAAAAGACCTAATTATGCTTTTTTACATATATGAGGAACACTAGCCGGCCTAAGACCGAGCCTTGGGAAACTGCCTACATGACTTCTCCCTAGTCACAATTATGTCCCCAGACTACATTACTTGAACTACTAAATACAACTTTCTACATTCTGTTGGTTGGATAGAACATTAGCCATTGGTTGGCTGTACCATCAATCCCAAAAATGTCCATTTATGTAGGAGGATTTATCTGGCTATTTGTACAGAAAAATAACGAAAAGAACTTAAGTGGTACACATCAGTAGTCCAATGAGACCTGAATCAACAACAACTGTTGCCTTTTATCAACTAAAAATGTGTGCAAAATGACATTCACCAGAATGTCAAGAGACAGTAAGATACTATGCACTGTTGAATTCAAATGGACTCTATCTACATCCAGTCTTACCATTCACAAATCCAAACCAGGAACACCATCAAAATGTGAATGTAATATGGATAACAGACTAATACATCGTTGTCATGGAGTAATAAATCAGATTCTAGATTCACAAGAAAAAATTGAGTGTATGACTTCTGAACCAGAAGCAAAACAGAGGAATTAGGGCAAATATGCAGTTGAGCACTTTCATATGTTTTCAACTCTAGATGTACATTAGGTAATGTGTAACTTTTCCCACTTTGTTTGATACCGAGATAATGGGCAATATATAAATATGTGGCACTGACAGTTCCCTCGATTTTCTCTTGTTTTGTTGGTGATGTAACTTGCTATTTGCGTAGCAGATGACTATGGCTACTCCTGTGATGTCACCAGGAGACTTATGACATGGAGGGTCAAGAGCTGTAACTCATTTGGGAGAGTTAGTAGTGCTGTTAAAGTGGTAGCAAAAGGAAGTGATAAGGTACAGCTTTTGCAGCAAAGCTGGAACTGATTTAGAAAGCAGCTTCCGTTTTAAAAAATGAACACCTCACAACTAAGTGGTTGAGATATTGCTGCAGCACTCTCAACTGATGTAGATAGCTCACAATATGAAAGATGAGAATAGGGGTAGCTTATGTATGAAACGACCACTTTGGGATGAAAAAAATAGACTTTACAAACTCCACGTGATATCTTAAGATGAAATTTTTCCGCATATTTTACTGAGATGACAAGAAAACATCAAGCGAATTTAGCAGAATAAATCAGTTTTACACCTTCAAACCACTGTTATGACAAGTTGACAATCAGTGTCTACAGTGTTCCATGATCTTGACTTTGTCAGGGGCAATATCGGTTCAATACATCCAATCTGCTCCACAGATATCAGATATTCTTTATTTTTGAATCGCTTTATAAATCGCAGCTTGAAGGTAAAACGATTTGATGCTATGTAACAGTGAAAAGTTTTGTGCATGTCTGCATTAAGTTTAAACTGCCAGATGACATCAAAATCATCAAGGCAGGCAACAGTAAGAGAAACGTGAAATCCATTCAGTACACCATCGTGTTAATATCAGCCAGAAACTGAATGGCACCTAACATAGCAAGGTATTTTAACTATCGAACAAAGATATAATTCAAATATATAATTTAAAATACATATATATAAAATACATATATAAAATACATATATATAATTTAAAATACCACCAGCACCAAAAGTATACACAACATCTGTCTTTTAATAGCGCACTGATTTATTTCTATTTGCAATTATGACACTTCACCATGGAAGATAACAGATTTATTATCTATGGCTCGAAAATAAAAAAAATTATTACCTATGACTGAAACTTGACATCATCAGTCAAAGCCGAAGAGTTGTATTCTTTTCTTCAGTTGGCCCGACATGTGCTGTGATGTTACAGTGAAACAAGTACAGTGGTGGTGACTAAGGATAACGCAATTTCAAGGTAGTTGTGCACATAATGTCAAGACGTTCAGCATGTGCTCGTGAGATATCAAATAAAAAATTCAGAAAAGCCGACTCCCAGGTGCAATAATATTGTAGTTCACTAATATATTACTCAACAGTCGAATATGTAGTGTGGACTCGGTCACTGTCACATATAACTCTGTATTTGTGACCATGACCATGCTTTTACCATTGGCACAGCTGCTGGTTATAGTGTTACAACTGTAAATGAACGACTATGTTCACGAATTTTGTTCTGTTGCTGATCCAGTGTGTTATGCCAATGGATAAATTATGTTTCATTGTGCTTTTGTTTACACAGCTACATAAAATGATATGGAAATTCTGAGTAGCCAACTACGTGTTTCACTTGTAATATTCAATATTGGGTTGAAGCTTGAGTTTATAGCGTTTTCTGTCATTTTAATAAACATAACATATATACATAACAGAGACTTTAGCCACCAATAATATATTTTCCTACACTATTTACAACAGCCTGTCAACGCTGATTTAATAAATACAACAGATACGATTAACAGAGACTTTATTTACAACAGTTTGTCAACGGTGTGGTACCTATTTCATAACGCGACTGTAGAAATCAATTGGTTTTGAGGCGCAGAACTAGCCGAGCGATGTTCAGAGCGCATTTTCATCTGGGAAGGAAGTTCTTTGAAGATTGTTCGATGGAGAGAGGAAAACGTAAGGGTGTAAGATCATGTGAATATCTAGCAGAATGCTGGCAGGCGTTATCATAAAGAAGTAGCTTCACTTTGCGCCAGTCTAACTGTCCATTGTTCTTGGAATGCATCTGCAAAGATATCTCACTAGCTGACAATAAATGTCAGCGGTGATGGTTACACCTCTGGGAAACAATTTGTAGTGTATAAAACCATCGCTGTTCCACCATATACATGGTATTATCTTTCGTGAATGTGTGCAGGACTTTGCATGGTGAATTGCTGCTTTGTTTGGGTTCAACCATTCCCATCTTTTCCTTAGGTTAGAATAAAGACACTATTTGTCATCACCAGTAACAATACAGGATAGGAGTGGTGGGTGTTGGTCATGAAAAAATTGATGACATATTGATTGATGCACATATGGCCTTCTGCTGATTTTTGTGATTTTGGCTTAGCATGGTGTGGGTTCCTGTTGTCATGTCCTAGTTCATGAACCACGGGCAACGTATGAGTGGCCAAGTAAGTGGTTCTGACAGTCGGGATACCAGTTACTTTGGAACAAGGCTGGGCATCTCGGACATATTCTGAGTCGTGGTCACCTTTGTGCTCAGACGGCAAAGTCTACCAAACCCACCGGTTAGTCCCTCAACCATTAGGGATAAAACTCAATGGGACCTGGGGCAAGTAAGGCTAGCAACCTGCTTGCTTGGTACTTTAAATATGATGCTGCCAACAATCAGAGCAAAATGCATCGGACCTTTGGAGGTGACGGAGTCCCACCTCTAATTGACAAACCAGGGAATCCTAAGATACGACTCAGCAAACAAATGGTAACGAGATGGGGAGCTATTAATATCAATGGGGGCTACTCTGGGAAGAAGGTAGAGCTGCCAGAGGCTGCAAGTAAGATGGGGTTGGACGTTTTTGCTGTTAGTGACATTCGGGTAAGGGGTAAGAAAGAAGAGGAAGTGGGAGAATACAAGGTCTACCTGTCAGGAGTCAAAGCAGGAATAGGACAATGGGGTGTAGGGCTTTACATCAGGAAAGAAATGGAACCCAGCGTAGTTGCAATAAGGTATGTAAACGAATGACTGATGTGGATAGATTTGACAGTATCTAGCAAGAAAATTAGGATTGTGTCAGTATATTCTCATTGTGAAGGGACAGACCAAGATAGGATGGATAGTATTTATGATGCACTCAGTGACTCAGTGATGTAGTTGTTAGAGTAAAGGACGAGGACAGTGTTCTCCTCATGATTGATTTTAATGCCAGGATTGGAAATCGAACAGAAGGGTATGAAAAGGTTATGGGTAAATTTGGAGAGGATATGGAGGCCAACAGGAACGGGAAACAACTCTTGGATTTCTGTGCCAGTATGGGCTTAGTAATCACAAACTCCTTTTTTAAACATAAGACCATTCACCGGTATACTTGGGAAGGCAGGGGAACCAGAACTGTCATTGACTACATAATAACAGATCAGGAATTCAGGAAGGCTGTGAGGGACACATGTGTATTCAGAGGATTCTTTGATGACACTGATGACTATTTAATCTGCAGTGAAATTGGTATTGTGAGGCCGAAAGTGCAGGAGCTCAGGTCCATATGTAGGAGGATAAGAGTGGAGAAGGATAAGGAAATCAGGCACAAGTACATAACAGTGATCTCAGAAAGGTACCAGTTAGTGGAATGTAGGCAATTACAGTCATTGGAAAAGGAACAGACAAGGTACAGGAACACAGTACTAGAAGTGGCTAAAGAATGTCTTGGAACAGTAGTGTGTAAAGGTAGGATGAAGCAAAAAGCTTGGTGGAATGACACAGTCAAGGCAGCCTGTAAAAGGAAAAAGAAGCCGTATCAAAAATGGCTACATACTAGAACTCAGGTAGACAGAGAAAGTTATGTTGAAGAAAGAAACAAAGCCAAACAGGTAATTGCAGCATCCAAGAAGAAATCTTGGGAAGACTTTGGAAACAGGTTGGAGTGTAATTAGCAGCCTTCTAAAGGGAGGTAAGAAGGAAATGACAAGTATTTTGGACAGGTCAGGAAGACTGCTGGTGAATCCTGTGGATGCCTTGGGCAGATGGAGGGAATATTTTGAAGAGTTGCTCAATGTAGGTGAAAATACGTTCAGTAATGCTTCAGATTTCGATGTAGAATGGGATAGGAATGATGATGGAAATAGGATCACATTTGAGGAAGTGGAGAATATGGTCAATAGATTGCAGTGCAATAAAGCGGCTGGGGTGGATGAAATTAAGTCGGAACTCATCAAATACAGTAGAATGTCAGCTCTTAAATGGCTACACAGGATAACTGAAATGGCGTGGGAGTCGGGACAGGTCCATTCAGACTCGACTAAAGCAGTAATCACACCAATTTTTAAACATGGAAGCAGAAAAGATTGTAACAACTACAGAGGTATCTCATTAATCAGCGTTGTGGGTAAAATCTTCTCAGGTATTGTTGAAAGGAAAGTGTGAGTATTAGTTGAGGACAAATTGGATGAAAATCAGTGTGGGTTTGGGCCTCTTAGAGGTTGTCAGGACTAGATCTTTAGCTTACGGCAAATAATGGAGAAGTGTTACGAGTGGAACAGGGAATTGTACCTATGCTTTATAGATCTAGAAAAGGCATATGACCGGGTTCCTAGGAGGAAGTTATTGTCTGTCCTACGACATTATGGAATAGGAGGGAAACTTTTGCAAGCAATTAAAGGTCTTTACATAGATAGTCAGGCAGCAGTTAGAGTTGACGGTAAATTGAGTTCATGGTGCAGAGTAGTTTCAGGGTAAGACAAGTCTGGAACCTGTCTCCACTGTTGTTCATATTATTTATGGATCATATGTTGAAAACAATAAACTGGCTGGGTGAGTTTAAGCTATGTGAACACAAAATAAGCAGTCTTGCATATGCGAATGACTTAGTTGTGATGGCAGATAAGATTGAAAGTTTGCAAAGTAATATTTCAGAGTTCGATCAGAAATGTAAGGACTATGGTATGAAGATTAGCATCTCCAAAACGAAAGTAATGTCAGTGGGAAAGAGATATAAACGGATTGAGTGCAAAATAGGACGAACAAAGGTAGAACAGGTGGACGGTTTCAAGTGCTTAGGGTGCATAGTCTCACAGGATGGCAACATAGTGAAAGAACTGGAAGCGAGGTGTAGCAAAGCTAATGCAGTGAGCGCTCAGCTACGATCTACTCCCTTCTGCAAGAAGGACGTCAGTACCAAGACTAAGTTATCTGTGCACCGTTCAATATTTCGACCAACTTTGTTGTCTGGGAGCGAAAGCTGGGTGGATTCAGGTTACCTTATCAATAAGGTTGAGGTTACGGATATGAAAGTACCTAGGATGATTGCAGGTACTAGTAGATGGGAACAATGGCAGGAGGGTGTCCACAATGACGAAATCAAAGAAAAACTGGGAATGAACTCTGTAGATGTAGCAGTCAGGGTGAACAGGCTTAGATGGTGGGGTCATGTTACACGCATGAGAGAAGCAAGGTTACCCAAGAGTCTCATAGGTTCAGTAGTAATGGGTAGGAGGAGTCGGGGGAGACCAAGGAGAAGGTACCTGGATTCGGTTAAGAATGATTTTGAAGTAATAGGCTTAACATCAGAAGAGGCACCAATGTTAGCACTGAATAGGGGATCATGGAGGAATTTTATAAGGGGAACTATGCTCCAGACTGAACGCTGAAAGGCATAATCAGTCTTAAATGTTGTTGTTGATGATGATGATGGTTTAGAGCATGTGATACCCACACATCCTATTTTTGAACGTTCCCCATTGCATGCAAAGGTCGCACAATGGTGGAATCATCACAGTTGATCACATTTGCTGGTTCTCAAACACACTCATTTGGGTCTCACATTGTGGATTAATGCGTTTAAGCGAGCTTCATCTAACCCTGGAGGTTTTCTTGAGTGTGGAGAGCAACTAACGTCAAAAGTATCCTCCTTAATACGGGAAAACCATTTTCTTGCCGTCCTCTGGCCAGTTGCATTATCATAAGACATGGTGCGAATGTTTCAGGTTGCTTCTGCTGCTGTCACCTCTCTATTTACTCAAATAGATGAGTATGTCGGAAATGTTCCTATTTCTCCACTTGGCACTACATTTTCTAGCGTCCACACCTCCATTCAACATCTCCAAATGACAATATATTAAACCCAAATACCAACAGTGAACTACAAATAAAAAATAACGGTCGATAAATAAACCCAAAACAACGGGAACACCAATATGCAAAACAAAAGTGCCATGAACTAATACAAGGCACCAACCTAATACAATTCGTTAAGTCTTCCGGCAACCATGACTCGATATTTAATGGGAACAGGCTAGTTAGTACACATTATATGTATAGATCTCAAGGTAAACATAAGAAAGCGCACAATTGCACATTGTCAGCGTTTACAGTTTACTGTCAGTGTAACATAAATTTCAGTTTTTTCCCTTCTGAATCGTCAAATGAAGTGATTACTGGTTCACATCGAATAAACAGTTAGTACCTTCTCTTCTTACCATCAGCCCCACCAATATACTTCTGCAATCTCATGGTAGTCGTTAAATTCTATTTGTATATGACCCAAGACTACAGTACATACAGATGCAGTCAATTTTGAGGAGCAAAGTGTTTGATGTTGTGTCGTGAGGTGTGGGCCAAGATTGATTTCCAATTATCTTTTATTCCATTGAAATAAATTTTCGTTGCCAACTATCAAAGTAAGTGTTTCATTCGTTTGTATTTTGGAAAATTGTGATCATGATGGAAAAATTATATACCTCAGTACTTCACATGCTGTATGTTGCATGAGCGAATACGAACATCACTAGCTTTGCTGTCCCTGCGTTGAAATCATACATATAATACCGGCATTAACAGCCTCCTTGCACTCCAGAAAGCTTTAAACATTAAATGTGACTGAAAGTCTGAATATAGGCAGCTGGATGACCAACGTTAGAAATTATCTGAACATAACACTGCACAAAAAGCAAATGCGCTAGCATTTTCCATCTGAGAGTCCCTATAAGATGAGTATGGAAAGCATTTTGCTACATAGGTACCCCTGGCACATTTAAGAAGTGGCAACATCATTGCAAATATTTGGCAATCCTATGATAGTGAGTTACTTCCATATAAGGTCACGAATTTCTCTGCTAATTCACTTCGTGTTGCCTTACAATTTTGATGACTTAGGCTACATAATGTTCATGTAAATGAGATCATGGTTTGAAAATTTAATTTTGGACTCCAGTAATGCCGCACTTCACGTAAGTAACAAATGCATATATCTTTAATGCTGCATTATGAGGCTTGCGATGCAAGGGTAGTGTTGAGTTGTCAGTTCTAAGCGGTGCAGACCTGTGCACTCTAGGTTCTTCTTTTCTATTTTATGTTATAGAGCTGCAAATTACAAGAAAAAATTCTATAACAAAATCTGAAGAAAAGCTTTACATATTAAGTCTTCTCTCAAGCTGTAGTCAGTAAGGTGTTTGAAGTTCATCAAAATCAGAAGGGGGAAGAAGCGATCTGTGTGTACTTTAAAGAAATCTGTATAGAAATGATCGCTTTCAAAACTACTTTTTATTGACTGGTTTCGACAGGTAAGACAGTTATCATAGTATGAAAGCTTTCACAACCGGATGACATATCTTCTGGTAAACCTTCCGGGAGCTGAAGAGTTTCATAGACCACGACCTTACATCCCGGAAGGTTTACCAGAAGATAAGACAGTTATCTTCAGATCTTCAAAAAATTTTTTGGTTGTACTTCATGTTCCATTATGCATTCATTACTGGTGCCATGTTAACATTTTGGTGGAGAATATGATGCACATTCTACACAGGTTTGTAAAAACTGTAATCAAAGTCAGGTTTGACACAAGTAAAAATATACACAGCTAAAATGCACTGTGAGGAACTTAGCATGTCTAGACATGTAGCACTCCTTTGATGCTCGACAGTTGTTAAAATGCACAATATATAGTAAAACTGCACATTTATTCCTATGTTTACATTTACATGACAAGTGAAGCAGACTGTGGAACCTTCTCACTCGAAATACATAGTGCAGATGACAGCCTTACCTGTCGAAACCAGTCAATAAAAACTTATTTTCAATTCAATTCGATCTGTTTATACATCCATTAACAATATACATTGCATGGATGTAGTCAATTACAATATAGTTTCTTATATTTAATTTGTTTCAAAAACTTGGATAACAAATAAAAATATTTTATATCAGTATATATAAGTAATATTACTTTTCCATATTCAGATATTCTTCAATGTTATAAAAACTATGTGTTAGTAAAAATTGTTTAAGATCTACCTTGAATATATGAAATTCTTTAATTTTCTTTATTGTAGAAGGCAATGCACTAAAAAGTATTTTGAGCTGGTAGATTACACATTTTTGGTAGAGTGCTCCTTTGTGGGTGTCTCTGTGAAAATCATCCCTGTTCCTTGTTTCATGGTTATGAACCTGATTATTTAATGTTGAAAATTCCTGGTGAGTTTTCAGAAAGCATACTCATTCATAGATGTATAAGCTAGAAAGAGTCATTATTTCAAATTCTTTAAATATTTCCCTGCATGGCACTCTGCGGGGAACGCCTTACATTATACTTATGGCCCTTTTTTTGAAGTTTGAAAACTTGTTTTGCCATACCTGTATTTCCCCATAAGATCACACTGTATCCAAACAAACTGTTCATGTAAGGATAATAGGCACACAGCAGTGATTCAGCAATCCCAAAGCATTCTTAGCACAGAGCAACATTTACTTAATTTTCTACTCAAAACTTCTAGATCCTTTTCCCATCTCAAGTGCTCATCTACCCATATACCTAGGAATTTTGTGTATGGAGCTTGTGCAATAACATAGTTGGCTAATTCACCTTTTACTTTTCTTCTAGCTTTCCTTTTAATATAACTGAAATTCATCAATACCGTTTTATCCTTATTTATGATTAAAGCATTATCGCTAAACCATTTACCTATCTCATTTATTTTCCTAGAGACACTCTGCTGTAAATTATCCTCAGTGTGTCCTCTTATAAAAATGTTAGTGTCATCAGTGGACATCACCATTTCCGCAACTGTCAGATGGTTTGGCAAATCGTTTCTGTACATCCTTAACAGCAGAGGGCCTAACACAGAACCGTGGGGCACTCTGTAGCACGTTTTTTGAAATCTGAAAGATACTTTTTGCCGTCATGACATATTTGCACTTTCTGTCATCTAACAGAGAGATAAGACTCAAACCATTTGAACGCAAGTTCCAGACCCCATAAAATTCTAGTTTCATAAGCAATAAGTGAAGGCTGATTAGATCAAACGCTTTAGATAAATCTAAGAATGTCCTACAGCTTAATTCGTTCTTGTCAAAGGCATGTAGAACCATTTTCATAAATTGGAAGACTGCCGTAACTGTGTATCTGTTCCTTCTAAACCCATTTTGAGCATTAGTCAGTATTTTATTTATATTCAGGAAGTCAGCTAGCCTTTCACACATTACTCTTTCAATTACTTTAGAGAAGCCTGACAATAATGACACTGCCCTCTACTTATTTATGTGAACTGTACTATCCTTTTCGTGAACTGGCTTTATTATGGAGAGTTTTAGTTTTGATGGGAACACCCCTGTCTTGAAAGAAGTATTAATAATGTCAGTTATGTGGTTACGTATACTGGTAGAACTATGTTTGATTACCTTGTCTGTAATTCCATCAATACCACAAGACATTTTATTTTTTAGTTTATTAATATCATTTGTAACTTTACATTCTGTTACTGGGTACAGAAACATTGTATTTTCAGAAATTGGTACTTTTATGTTTTTGTTGTTTGAATTGCACAGTCCTTAAATTAGGTTCGGTGCTATGTTCACATAATGTTAATCGAATATATTGCCTACCTATTGAGCATCTTCTATCACTTTACCTTCACTTCTAATTTTGCAATTATGGGTCTTGGTTTTAAATTCTCCTATGCTGTTGTCTAAAATCTTGCAAATCGATTTTGATTTATTATTTCCCTTATTAATATATGAATAATTGCTTAGACCTTTTGCCAACTGTAAAACTTTCCTATAGACTCTTCTTTATTTCCTATAGTATGGTTTTATTGTTATATTTATTTTAGCATGTTTGCTTAGGTTTCTAAGGGTGGTTGATGATTTTTTTAATCCCTTGTGTTACCAATGTGCTTGTCTTCTCCCCGACTTTAATTCTTTTTAATGGGAATGCTACATTATAGCAATATTTGTAATCAATGAGAAAACTGTCATACTTTTTGTCTACATCATCAGTTTGTTCTATGCCCCACTACACCCTTTTTAGCATACTATTAAATACCCTTATGTTGTTTGCATTAATAAGTCTTCTTTGTACATATTTTTCTGTAACTTAGCATTTCTTATTTTTCCCATTCCTTATTATCAGTGTTAAAGCCTTCTGGTCAGAAAAGCCTGTATCTGTTACTTCAATATTGTACTCACAGCTTTGTTTGTTGGTAAATATCTGATCAAGTGTTGTTTCAGACCCATCCCCCACATCTGATAATTTCCTGCACAAGAGGTCGCATGTTGTATGCGTTAAACAGATTTAATAAATGTATGTTGTTCTTATTACTTTTGTTAAAATTAATGTTAAAGTCACAAAGAACTATTGTGCAATTTGACCTGCCTCTCAATTCATTTGAAAGATCATCTATATAATATAAGAATTGGGTAAAGTCACCTGATGGGGGCCCGTAGATGCAAGCAATGATAGTTTGACAGTCTGTAAGTTTACAAATACAATATTCAAAATCTTTTACTGTACACTTCACCTTTGCTAAGTTGTACCTCCTTAGATTTAATATTACTTCTAATATAGATGCATACACCTCCACATTGAAACGTAACATCCCATTAAGACCCACTTAAAACGAACATTTTCCAGTCTTATTCAGTATCGCATATGTAAACAAAATATGTAACTTGTTATGAAAAAAATTATAACTGAAAAAATCACTGTTTTATCTCGTTCACTTCAAAGTGTAGAAGCTCTGTAAATGGAAGGTACAATTCCCTTGAAGGGAGTCTCTACTAATTAATAAAAAATGTAAATGTATTATTGTAAATACATATTAGAGAAGTTATTCTTGAATAAAATAACAGACATGTACTAATATCGTAGTGTATTAGCTGTTCTGGAGTGAACATACGTTTATATATGTATTTTCAGTTTTTCTATGTCAATTTTAATTGTTAATTAATCAAAAAAAGATTCTGAACAATGCCGAGGATTGTTCAGGATTGTTACGAAAGTATAAATAGTTACAGCCATGTTGGCAAAGGGGGTCAGTACTTTGTGTATATTTGGACGGAAAACATGTAGCTTATTGAGCATAATTCATTTCATTATTGTAAGTATGATACAACTTATTTCAGATTTCTCAAGATGCTTTTATTTACTTTGAGACTGTAATAAATATTCAGATGAAACACTGTACTGGATTAAATACTGATTTTACTTTATAGTAAAAACGTACGATTGCTGTTTTCCAGGACTTCTGCATTGACAGATTGCCAGCTACGATGAGTAAATTATCGCATAGTATCGTTTTATGTGGTGTATGGAGCTGGGATGCAGTGTAATTCAGTAAACTAATCTTGTATTTTGTTTGAAAGGTAATTCGCTTGTTGAAATATTATTCTATTTTTTTTCGAAAAGTGAACAATGAAGAAAGTGAGTAACACTACAAAGGACTTAATGATACTTATGTGAAAACCTAACTTGGAGAACTAACCGTAAATACAAAACTTATTTGAATTTTTACTTTTGGAAATTGTTTTTTCGTCTGCATTCTCATTACGGAGAATAATAGGGAGGTTAACAACAATATGGAAGTTGATCATAATGGGGAGGTTAATGGAAACATGCAAAATAGCGTAGATATTACTAGTAATAATGTTGTTAATCGCGACAATGAAACCAGAGAGGATAGTGATCATAGTAGTGTATGCTAACCCGTTCGTGGATTTGAACCTAATGTATCAGCCTTGAATAGGTTAATTCACCTTATGGAAAGACAAAAGCAGTCAACTGATGAGCATAGAATCACTCTTGATCAAAAGCTTGATTCGGTAGATAAAAAATTAGACGAACAGGGAAACCAAATTCACGAGACAAAAGAGAGTTTAAAAAAATGCTTGGAAAAATTAGACGAAAATACCAGAAATGTATCGACTATAGAAGGGGAAATGGTCACCTTGAAGCAGGACCACTAAAAATTCGAAGAGAGACTAGATTCCGTGGAAAATTTCGAAAAAGTTGCTACTGTTGAAGTGTTACAATTGAAAAAGCTCAATAAAGATTTCGTAAAGAAATTCACAGAAACAGACGAAAGTATACAAAATTTCACTAAAGTTGCAAATGAGAATTTTGCAGAATTAAAAGAGAAAGTTAGCACTTGCTTAGGTGAACTTCAAATCTAAATTCCAAGAAATTGAAGATTCTGTTGCTGTGAGGTACAGTCCATTGTGGTACAATGTCAACATAAAAACATTTTCAGGGGAGGGCAATATACATTCAGTTGATTTCATGTACCAATTTCAATGGCAAAATGAGTGATAATTTGAGAATTAAATTTTTTTTAAAAGTTTTTAGATGGGAAGGCTTTGTCATGGGCGAACCAATCAATCAAAGCCGAAATGTCGTTTAATGAGGTAGAACGAGCTTTCATGAACAAATTCTGGTCAGAAACTAAACAAGCCAAAATTAAGTCAGAAATTTTGAATGGGTCAAATTTCAAACAAGGTAGTGGATGCATGAAAATCTTTTGTCAACAACAATTATGTACTTCGGTGCATCTTGATAAACCACTGGATGAGATGATCCAGATAGGTGCATTAAAACATAGATTGTCCAACAGGGTACAGTGGAGTCTTTTCTACAGACCTGATGATACAATTGAACAATTTCTTAGATATATAGATAAATTACACTTAGCATGGGAGAGAAATGGCAGATGTAAAGACAGACCTGATGATAGCAGGAATAACAATAACAGCAGAGTCAGAAATTACGGCAGAAGAAATGGGGTGAGAAATGATAGGCAGAGACCAGAGAACAGGAATTTCGAACCAAGAAATAGGCAGGGGGGGGGGCAAAATCAGGGAAACAATAGTAACAATTTTGAAAATAGAAGAAATGGTCCGGTAAACAAAGACCTGCCTCTTTCGGAGCTTGGCAAAATGGGGCAAATAGATATGGGGATTACAATCAGGCACATTAGATATATAGATAAATTACACTTAGCATGGGAGAGAAATGACAGATGTAAAGGCAGACCTGATGATAGCAGGAATAACAATAACAGGAGAGTCAGAAATGACAACAGAAGAAATGGGGAGAGAAATGATAGGCGGAGACCAGAGAACAGGAATTTCGAACCAAGAAATAGGCAGGAGGGGGGGGGGGGGGCAAAATCAGGGAAACAATAGTAACAATTTTGAAAATAGAAGAAATGGTCCAGTAAACAAAGACCTGCCTCTTTCGGAGCTTGGCAAAATGGGGCAAATAGATATGGGGATTACAATCAGGCACATTGTAGTAATTTCGGAAGGGGATTGGGCAGAACAAATAGAACATACCATAATGTTGTACCCAGAATACAACCAGAAGTGAACAGAATGAACTTAGATATGGAATTTAGGAAAATTTTTTGACTGGAAACAAAGATGAACAAAAAAGTAGAAAATCTGAGTTTATATTAGAAGAAAACACTTTGAAAAATTTCTTTGACAATAGTAATGCAGTAGTTGTTGATAGTAATGATAACAGTTCTGATGAGTATGGTTTGGTGAGAATGTTGAGTGACTGTGAAATGAGTGAAAAAGCTGATACTGGTGCTGTATGTGTGGAAGCTGATGTCATGTGCTTGGCAATGGAAATGAGAGTGACAGAGTAATTCCAGATGACGTTGCAGTAGATAATAGACAGGAAAATGAGGATGTGGTAGAACAGAGTACTCACTGTGTTGAGGTTGTTGAAGAAGTGTGTGAAGAGAGAAATGAGTTTGGTGTTGAAAATAATATTAAGTGTGGTGTTTCTGATGAGAATGTTTCAGATGATGATGATAATCATGTTGATATTAATATATTACTTACAGAATTAGATGGATTGGTATATGTAGAAGTTAAAGTTGAAGATTTTATGCTGAATGATTCTGGAAATTCTGGTGTGTGTTCGAGTAATGAGTTAGACACCAGTAGGGCAGTGCCTGATAGCTTAATGTTACCAGTTGACGTTAGTGATGTTGTGTCTGAATGTGTTTGTGAAAATGGAAAAGAAGATCTAATTAGTGATAGAGTACTAACTGTATTTCAATGACTATAGAAGCAAATGTCAGTATGGTATTCAAAAGTGTAAGGTCTTAAGTGAAATTTGTCAAAGTGTGTACTCAGACGATAAAATTGCCATGAAAAATATGGCACAGTCTCCTGGTGGTAATATGATTAATCAATGAGTAGAATCTGTAATAAAAGGTAGTGATTGCGATAAAGGGGTCAATTATTGGGACATAGAAGAGGATTTGTTATTTGAAAATGAGGTCAATGAAATGAGTTAAGAACTTGGAAGTCCATATATTGTAGTACAGATTAATGATTGGATAGGAAACTGTCTTCTGGATACAGGCAGCCCAATTACAGGAATATCAAGAAAGCTAAGAGAAGTGATCAAAAATAATAAAAATTTCACAGAATTTCCAGTAACAGGGGTAAGGATATAAGCGGCATCAAGAAAAAGCAGTAAGTTGATTACCAGACAAGTCTTACTTGAATTTAAGATTAATTATATACAATTTATACAAGGATGCTTAGTAATTGATGATCTGAATGAAAACTTGATACTAGGTATCGTTTAGTGCCTGAATCTAGACACTTGAATAAATATTTGGAGAGAGAAACTGACCACCCTGAAAGTATAGATGACCTACTAAATAAGTTTGAAAATGTAAAATATATGACTAGCCTTGACTTGATTTCTGGATTTCATCAGATTAAATTAGAAAGAGATTCTAGAAAATACACTGCATTTTTGTTTGATGGGAAATGTTTTCAACATTGAGTTGTACCATTCGGTTTAAATATATCTGTGGCAGAATTTATTAGGCGATTGAACTTTGTTTTGGGTAAAGAACTCTTAGAAAAGTTAATTATTTATGTGGATGTCATTTTGGTGTCAAGTAAGACCTGGGAGGAACATATTCAGATTTTAGAGGAAATTGGAGAGAAAATGAGACAGGGGGTATAACTTAGAAATTAGAAAAATGTAAGTTTGCAATGAAACAATTAAAATTTCTTGGCCATTGCATAAATGAAAAGGGATTTTGTCTGATGGAGAAAAGATAGAGGCTATCGCAAAATCCCCAAAACCTAGAAATAAAAAAGATTTAAAGTCTTATTTTGGATTAGTAAACTTCTATCGAAAATATGTGAAAACACAGGCATTTAGTGCTGAGTTGTTGAACAACATGTTAAGAAAAAATGCAGTGTGGGATTGGTCTGATGAATACCAGTTAGCCTTTGACGGAATTAAGAAGGAATTGGTAGAAAGTGAAATCTTTTATAGACTTGATTTATCTTTACCATTTTGTTTGATGAAGACAGTTGTGATTGTGGACTGGGGGTGCATTTATTCCAAGAGAAAGAAATTAATGGGAATACTGAACATCATTCTATAGCAGTTGCAAGCAGAACATTACAAAAACATGAGAGAAATTACATGATAACTGAGAAGGAACTTTTGGCAGTTGTATGGGGATTCAAAAAATTTAAAAGTTATTTGTTTGGGCATGAGGTCAAAGTTTATACAGTTCCTAAAACATTAACTTACTTACAAGGGTGTAAATTGTATCATGGGAGAATTACCAGGTGCTGCGACAGATAGCCAGCTACGATGAGTGAATTAACACAAAATAATGTTTTAACATTTATAAGTTTCCCTGCAAAAGATACTTATTAAATCAAAGTCTGGTATATTTGCTGCACAAATCTGAGTGTCCTGGAGCCAGTGGTCACTGATACACAGCACAGAAACCTCCTTAAGATTACAGTTTAAAATTTCTTCTATCTCACACATTTTGTAGCCTAGTCCTTGTACATTCTGATACTATGGAGCGAGTAGGGGAGATGCCAGCTTGAGATTCATTGGAAGAATCCTCGGGAAATGTAGGCCATCAGCAAAGGAATTAGCTTACAAACCACTCGTTTACCCAATATTTGAATATTGCTTGGCAGTGTGGGATCCATACCAGATAGAACTGACAGAGGAAATAAAGATGATCCAAAGAAGAGCAGCACATTTCATTACAGGTTCAGTTAGTAAGCATGCAAGTGTTAGAGAGATAGTCAGCCAACCTCAGTATCAAATGCTGCAAGAGAGATATCCCATATCATATGGTATGATCTACTGCTAAAGCCCTGTGAGCATCATTCATAGAGTCATAAAATTAGTGAGATTCGAGCCCACATGGAGACTTACCAGCAACTGTTCTTCTTGAAAACCATATGTAATCAGAGCAGGAAAGGGGGGAAATAGCACTGGTACACAAAGTACCCTCTTCCACACATCATAAGGGAGTATACATGTAATTGTACAAAATTCTTGTATTGAAATGAAAGAATGTACAGCAGGTGTCTGAGAAATGTTGTCACACTTAATTCAAGATTATTTGATATTGCTCACCCTTGTCTTCCAGCATGCACTGGATAAGTTAGTTAAGAAGTTTGAGCCTTTTGTAGCCATAATTAACCAACATCAAGCAGAATAGCAATAATCATTCATTGTTAGATAGGAAACTAAACTTTGAGAAGATTATTAACATGTGAATGTTACATTTTAGTAATCATGACAGGACTTTAAGTGATATATTGCTGGAAGAGAATTAGAAAATGAAATACTAATACTAACAATCAGAAAATGAAATTATTTAAGATTAATTTTGAATGAAGATTTAGATGAAAACAATGTGGTACATCAATAAAAAACAAGTCAATAACAGATCGTCAAGAAGTGCATAGCTAAACTCACAGTCACAGACAACAATTGAAAAGGAACAAATTGCTGATAAATTATGAATAAAGTTACTGACATAATATATGTCACTGATGAGAATTAAACCCATGAGTCGGAATATTGGCAGATGACTGTTTTCAACTGACACCCTATGACTATACATCAGGTGGCTGTATCAATGGCAGCTGTGGAACAGTTTACCATCCCAAAGCTTTACTAAACTGCAGTGAAATGCATCATTCAGTGTGATGATGTGGTGTGTTGCTCAACTAAGTTTGGGGAGCTGTATTGAAGCCAATAATGTTTTAAATTTGTGTTTGGTTAATTTTATTTTTTAGTAGAAACTGTCTAACAGAGTGTTTGTGACTGTTGTTAATTAGGAAAAGTATTTATAAACTTAATATTGCCGGCTGGAGTGGTCGAGCAGTTCTAGGCGCTACAGTCGGGAACCGCGCGACCGCTACGGTCGCAGGTTCGACTCCTGCCTCGGGCATGGATGTGTGTGATGTCCTTGGGTTAGTTAAGTTTAAGTAGTTCTAAGTTCTAGGTGATGATGACCTCAGAAGTTAAGTCGCATAGTGCTCAGAGCCATTTGAACCATTTGAAGGTTTAATTAGTTCTAAGTTCTAGGTGACTGGTGACGTCAGAAGTTAAGTCGCATAGTGCTCAGAGCCATTTGAACCATTTGAAACTTAATATTGTTTGTGTACCAATAATAACTAGAAAGGAAGAGGAAATGCTAAAAGCTATCTATGAGCTAAATAATAGAATTGGGCAGTTAATAAAATACACTACTGACTTAAAGGTGCAAGGTACTGTGTTAAAATCTGAACTAAATAATAAACTAAATACCTCTAGTGCTGACTTAAAGATTGAGTTAAATGCAACATTATATGTTAAAGGGGCTAAATTTGAAAAATGTGATACTGAGACAATGTGAAACTAGGTATGACTAACAGTAAAACAGATCTATATGTTACAGACTCCTATCAGGAATATGTTGAAATAAATAATAAACAGAAAATTACTATGTAATTTCTAAAATTTAAAGCAGGAATTACATTCTGAGTTAGTTAAACTGTGTGATTTACTAATGAATGAGCCAAACAAACAATTTAGAGATGTGAATTTGCTGAGGTACACCTATAAATTTCAGACACTACAATAAGATTAGGAATATACTACAAGCTCCTATGTATCGCTATTGTAGAGATCTTGAGGACAAGATTAGATTAATTACAGCAAACATGGAGGCATTTAATCAATCATTATTCCCATGTTCCAAACATGAATGAAATGGGAAAGAAACCCTAATAACTGGTACAATGGGATGTACCCTCTGCCGTCCACATCACAGTGCTTTGCAGATATAGAGTTAGATGTGGAAGACTAAATTGTTTATAGGAAAAAAAGATTCGGATGAACTGCAACTTCGGGTTCCACTCTTGCAATATTGGAGGAACACATCAGTAACTAACTGAATAAAAGATTCAGCAAAGTAAGTTGAGTTATCTGTAAACATACCTGATTTCCAGATAAACGAGAGGTTATTTAACTTTAGTACACAGCTACAGCTGAATTGATGGGACAGACTTAAATGATTTTTGAGGAAAATTTAGAACTAACTGCATCTACTTTGGTCATCAAATAGAATATTATGTTAATTTTCAGAGATATGTGTTTTTTGGGTGTAAGATTAAGTAACTGAATCTTTACATTAGTATTAAAAGAGGAGGTTACTGATTAAAAGAGAAAGGAAAGATTCAGTGGCATGTTCAAGTTGAAACTGTATGTTGCAAATAATGAGGAATATTAATATTTTTGGAGAATAAAGAACATATGCAAAGGAAAACTTGAAGTGAAAGTCGAATCTCTCAGCCCCATATTAAGCAGAAGGATGTAGGTGAGTCAATAGGTCTAGCCAGATATGAGTATTGGGATTTGCTTTTCAACAACACTAGCATGCTGTGTTTATAGTTCTGTGTCAAGGCTTTAGGGGATTTGTATTGTTTGTGAATTTTGTAGAGCGATGCTTACAAGGACCTAAGTTGATTTCTGTATTTGAAGAGCCTTTCTTCAGAGTCAATAAATGCTCAGTTGTTCAAAATTTATATTTTTGTAGTTACAAATCAAGCTTGTTGCCATGCATGACTTGCTGAAACGGTTTTGTCAAAAGCCGATATTTACTTATTGCTATAGCCCAGATCACAGAAGAAAACGATTGACTGCCGTATGGCAAAACAGGCAACCGCACAAATAGTTTGTTGGTCTATGTTGTTGTGGTCTTCAGTCCAAAGACTGGTTTGATGCGCCCTCCATGCTACTCTATCCTGCGCATGGTTCTTCATCTCCAATTAACTACTGCAACCTACATCCTTCTGAATCTCCTTAGTGTATTCATCTGTTGGTCTCCCTCTATGGTTTTTACCCTTTATGTTACCCTCCAATACTAAATTGGTGATCCCTTGATGCCTCAGATCGTGTTCGACCAACTGATCCCTTCTTGTAGTCAAGTTGTGCCACAAATTCCTCTCCTCCCCAATTCTATTCAGTACCTCCTCATTAGTTACGTGATCTATCCACCTAATATTCAGCATTCTTGTGTAACACCACATTTAGAAAGCTTCTATTCTCTTATCTGAACTACTTATCGTCCACGTTTCACTTCCATACATGGCTACAGTCGATGCAAATACTTTCAGAAATAACTTTCTGACACTTAAATCTATACTCGATGTTAACAAATTTCTCTTCTTCAGAAAAGCTTTCCTTGCCATTGCCAGCCTACATTTTATATCCTCTCTACTTCGACCATCATCAGTTATATTGCTCCCAAAATAGGAAAACTCATCTACTACTTTAAATGTCTCATTTCCTAATCTTAATTCCCTCTGCATCACCTGATTTAATTCGACTACATTCCATTATCCTCGTTTAGCTTTTGTTGATGTTCATCTTATATCCTCCTTTCAACACACTGTCCATTCCGTTCAGCTACTCTTCCAGATCCTTTGCTGTCTCTGACAGAATTACAATGTTATGGGCAAACCGCAAAGTTTTTATTTCTTCTTCGTGGATATTAATTCCTACTGCTTGCTCCTCAATATACAGATTGAATAACATCAGGGATAGGCAACAAACCCGTCTCACTCCCTTCCCAACCACTGCTTCCCTTTCATGCCCCTCGACTCTTATAATTGCCATCTGGTTCCTGTACAGATTGTAAATAGCCTTTCGCTCCCTGTATTTGACTGCTGCCAGCGTCAGAATTTGAAAGAGAGTATTCCAGTCAACATTGTCAGAAGCCTTCTCTAAGTCTACAAATGCTAGAAACGTAGGTTTGCCTTTCCTTAACCTATCTTCTAACATAAGTCGTAGGGACGGTATTGCCTTCACGTGTTCCAACATTTCTACGGAATCCAACTTCTATGTATCACGGAATTGGCAACCGATTGGTTGGTTACGCATTCACGCGCGGCTGGCCCGTACACGTCATTCTGACGTCACTTCCGAATGCTTTCAGAGGAAGACTTAAGTCCATTCTACACGGGGCCTGTGAGCTTGCAAGATTACCCATGACGCACCATTTCCGCCAGTGCCTACCGTATGGACGGGGCCACTTGCACCAAGTCGACGAGTACGATCGCTAGAAGGCGGAATAGGGCGGATCCTATTCTCACGCGTATTTGCGTGCTTCGCACATTCGCAACCGACCAAGTTGGAAGCACAGCTGACAAACGGGACAAAGTTCTGTGTGAATTGGATACCTTGCACCTGTTCAGCTAAACGTAGTACAGGAAATCTTTCGTCTCATAAAAGTTAACAAGTAAAACGTCTGCAATTTTCGGTAAGTACACTACCGGACATTAAAATTGCTACACCACGAAGATGACGTGCTACAGATTTGAAATTTAACCGACGGGAAGAAGATGCTGTGCTATGCAAATGATCAGCTTTTCATAGCATTCACACAAGGTTGGCGCCGATGGCGACACCTACAACGTGCTGACATGAGGAAAGTTTCCAACCGATTTCTCATACACAAACAGCAGTTGACCGGCGTCGCCTGGTGAAACGTTCTTGTGATGCCTCGTGTAAGGAGGAGAAATGCGCACCATCACGTTTCCGACTTTGATAAAGGTCGAATTGTAGCCTATTGCGTTTGCGGTTTATCGTATCGCGACATTGCTGCTCGCGTTGGTCGAGATCCAATGACTGTTAGCAGAATATGGAATCGGTGGGTTCAGGAGGGTAATAGGTACGCCGTGCTGGATCCCAACGGCCTCGTATCACGAGCGGTCGAGATGACAGGCATCTTTTCCGCATGGCTGTAACGGATCGTGCAGCCACGTTATCGATCCCTGAGTCAACAGATAGGGACGTTTGCAACAACTATCTGCACGAACAGTTCGACGACGTTTGCAGCAGCATGTACCATCAGCTCGGAGACCATGCCTGCGGTTACCCTTGACGCTGCATCACAGACAGGAGCCCCTGCGATGGTGTACTCAACGACGAACCTGGGTGCACGAATGGCAAAACGTCATTTTTTCGGATGAATCCATGTTCTGTTTACAGCATCATGATGGTCGCATCCGTGTTTTGCGACATCGCGGTGAATGCACATTGGAAGCGTGTATTCGTCATCGCCTTACTGGCGTATCACCCCGCGTGATGGTATGGGATGCCATTGGTTACACGTCTTGGTCACCTCTTACTCGCATTGACGGCACTTTGAAAAGTGGACGTTGCATTTCAGATGTGTTATGACCTATGGCTCTACTCTGCATTCGATCCCTGTGAAACCCTACATTACAGCAGGATAATGCA
This sequence comes from Schistocerca americana, assembly GCF_021461395.2. NCBI lineage: Eukaryota > Metazoa > Arthropoda > Insecta > Orthoptera > Acrididae > Schistocerca > Schistocerca americana. The sequence continues at coordinate 693,222,232 of NC_060120.1, read as the reverse complement.
CGACCGCATGTTGCAGGTCCTGTACGGGCCTTTCTGGATACAGAAAATGTTCGACTGCTGCCCTGGCCAGCACATTCTCCAGATCTCTCACCAATTGAAAACATCTGGTCAATGGTGGCTGAGCAACTGGCTCATCACAATCCGCTAGTCACTACTCTTGATGAACTGTGATATCGTGTTGAAGTTGCATGGGCAGCTGTATCTATACACACCATCCAAGCTCTGTTTGACTCAATGCCCAGGCGTATCAAGGCCGTTATTGCGGCCAGAGGTGGTTGTTCTGGGTACTGATTTCTCAGGATCTATCCACCCAAATTGCGTGAAAATCTAATCACATGTCAGTTCTAGTATAATATATTTGTCCAATGAATACCCGTTTATCATCTGCATTTCTTCGTGGTGTAGCAATTTTAGTGGCCAGTACTGTATTATTTGAAGCTTTATCTAAGTTACACAATTTGTCAAATGTTGCTGCTATTCTTGGCCATTCCTCTTCAGTTGCTGGAGCCTCTAAGAAAGTAGAAGTGAAGTAAAGTTCTCACTTTTCTTTACGTTCATAAATACAAGAAACAAGTGCCTTCAAATACTTATCCGTCAAAGAGTTACGGATTTAACAGCATACATCTATTATCCATTTAGACAGACTCGAAACTGAAATACCATGCGCATACAACAAGCTCTTGTAAGATTCGCCAGGAATCGCAATGTAACTGTTAACCTGGAAAGGACTAAGATGGGATAATTTTCGGCTAATATAGTATGAAATAATATACATACAAAATTAAAATCTTGCTTTCTGTTTGGCGAAATTGCTTCCCTCATAACGGTGTATCGCAGGCGAATATTGGGGTCAATGAAGGATGACAGCTTGTCAAAACAAGCTGCATCCATTCTCACAAAATTTTAAACTGAAGTGGGTCCTCCAGTCTCAAATCCTTCATCAATAGTTTTTTTTCCTGGCCCCTTCTTTGAAGCCATGGTCGAACTCAGCAGCTTTTTTTTTTGTCGCGTCTTTCTTCCGATTTTTTTCTTTATGATGAAAACCCTAGCTACGGTAATAACACCAAGGCAATATCTTCTTCCATCATTATGAGCCTTGTCTTTTGAAAGTATTAAAGCGGCTTTTATAACGAGACCGCTTACATATGTGAGCGACTTATAGTTTCATATAAACTATGTGAAAACAGTTAAATTCAGTAGTGACCATCTAAAGTACAAATAAATGAAGTACCCTTAGAAAAAGACATAAAATACCCGAAAGTCTCGAAAGTGAACAAAAGCCATCGATTCATGTGCTGGAAGTTTCCAACAAAGAGCAAACATGTGAAGCAGACGCCGTGGCATGTGCCGTATAAACGGTACTTTGTGGTTGGACGTTCTACCGCATGGAGCGCTGCAGTGGACAACGACATTCTTGTGAGAGTTCCACGGGCTTGAGTGACTTCAGCAAGACCCGCTTCTGTAACATGATCGTTCGAACTGTCTGCTTCAGTGGTACTATCACACAATGGTACCAAATCTTAGCACACTAAGCATTCCTGGAAAATTTTTGTACCCTGTTCTATATAAATTAGTTGTATAACATTGCTCAGGATTTATAATAATTATTGTAATAATTTTACAGTTTCTATTCAGAGGTCTTCGATGACATTAGTCTCATTTGGTCATTGAAATGAATTAACCTGGACTCGAACCTGGATCTCCCCCTTAATGAAAGAAGCAGCATTAAAGGCCTCAGCCATCCGAGCACGCTTCCCATCCGAGCTAAATTCCCAGCCTTTTACACACTAAGGGCATAGCGTCACCTACAGTATAACCCCTCACTCGTCATTTCAGATTTCTGCAAGAGATCGGGCTTGGTGTGCACCAGTCTTGAATGAATGGATCTGTGGTATCTGATAGAACTGAACATTTATTTCCACATAAAAAACGTCTGTAAAAGATAGCTTACAAGAATGGAGGGCTTTACAGTTACTGTGAAGAGCAGCATTGTATGCTCTGTATCTCTAATGTTGAAGAGTTCCTGTAATGACAGATACTAGTCACATGGAATGTGTATACACATCTGTGCACTCGCGTTTGCGAGGACAGATGATACATGACTCCCTCCCTAGTGTTAACTATATCGCGGATTAAACTTCAAGTGTCGTCCTGAACACGTTACCACTGCTTTCTTGAAACCTGGCATTGTGCCGCAGGAGTCGGTGGTTCCAGTGGGAAGTGAGATAATAGTCTTCGGCCTCGTTTTTTTCTCTGAGGCGCCTGGAGCCTGTAGTGTCTAATGGTGCCTGTGGGGTACTTTTTCTGGTGCTACATTCTTGTCTTCTAGTTTCTCTCTTGCAGTACATGTTGTGTCTAATGCGCGGAAATAAGCGGGCTTGTGTCGGCCCAGTGTGACGGTGGTAGGCATACCATTTATTCTAATCTGAATGTGTGGCCCCCTCTGCTAATCACCTGATGTCGTTCATCGTTTGGTGGCTGCAATAGCTTGCATACTGAACCACTGCGTAAGAAAAGTCTGCGCAATTCTAAAGATCTGCGAACACAAACGAGCGTCTCCCAGCCGGAGTACCGGGGCACCAGTGGTCTGAACTGGCGTATGTGCTCTCATGATGTAGCAGCAAAGTCTGAGGCATGGAGTGTATCTGCTGCCATGCTGTGCAAGAACTCTCCCAGCAGACGTAGCGTTTGCTCGTACCCTGTCTCTACTGCCGCAGCCTTTAGATCGCTTTTGAATGACGTCCGCAGTCTGAGGAGTACAATAGGTAGTGCCTCCATCCAATTCTCCATCGCGTGACTTAGCAAAGCTGCTTTCAGTTGGCGATGCAGGCGTTGAACTATATTATTTGATGCAGGATGATAGGCTGTTGTGTGTACATCTCACGCCTAATAATGTAGCTAATACTTGGAAGAGCTAGGTTTCGAATTTTCGTCCTTGGTCTCTGGTAATGCGCAGTGGTACACCGAATCGGGGGATCCAACCTCGAAAAAAATGTCTGCGTCACGGTTTCGGCTGTGATATCCTTCATGGGGATTGCTTCAGGCCACCTTGTAAATCGGTCCACAACTGTAAGACAATAACTACAGTCTTCTGAGACAGTGAGCGAGCCTACGATATCGACATGCACATGTTCGAAACGTTGAATCGGCCCAGAAATGCGCCTAGCAGTGCGCTGACATAATGCGTGATCTTATTCCTCTGACTCGCAATGCATTGCTTGACAAATGTTTTGCAATCTGCATGTACAAGGTGCATCCAAGTTCCAAGGCCTCCGATTTTTTTCCCCGGACTGGAAAGAGATAGAAACATGCTCAGTGTTTTAAAATGGGGCCGCATTCATTGTCAATACGTCCCAGAGATGGCAGCACCGTACGGCAGATGGAATTTTACCGCCAGCGGCGAGAATGAGAACTGTTTTAAATACTTAAAATGGCGACGTTTTCCGTACTTGAACAGAGTGCAATCATTCGTTTTCTGAATTTACGTGGTGTGAAACCAATTGAAATTCATCGACAGTTGAAGGAGACATGTGGTGATGGAGTTATGGATGTGTCGAAAGTGCGTTCGTGGGTGTGACAGTTTAATGAAGGCAGAACATCGTGTGACAACAAACTGAAACAACCTCGGGCTCGGACAAGCCGGTCTGACAACATGATCGAGAAAGTGGAGAGAATTGTTTTGGGGGATCACCGAATGACTGTTGAACAGATCGCCTCCAGAGTTGGCATTTCTGTGGGTTCTGTGCACACAGTCCTGCATGACGACCTGAAAATGCGAAAAGTGTCATCCAGGTGGGTGCCACGAATGCTGACGGACGACCACATGGCTGCCCGTGTGGCATGTTGCCAAGCAATGTTGACGTGCAACGACAGCATGAGTGGTACTTTCTTTTCGTCAGTTGTGACAATGGATGAGACGTGGATGCCATTTTTCAATACAGAAACAAAGCGCCAGTCAGCTCAATGGAAGCACACAGATTCACTGCCACCAAAAAGTTTTGGGTAACCGCCAGTGCTGAAAAAATGATGGTGTCCATGTTCTGGGACAGCGAGGGCGTAATCCCTACCCATTGCGTTCCAAACGGCACTACGGTAACAGGTGCGTCCTACGAAAATGTTTTGAAGAACAAATTCCTGCCTGCACTGCAACAAAAACGTCCGGGAAGGGCTGCGCGTGTGCTGTTTCACCAAGACAACGCACCCGCACATCGACCTAACGTTACGCAACAGTTTCTTCGTGATAACAACTTTGAAGTGATTCCTCATGCTCCCTACTCACCTGACCTGGCTCCTAGTGACTTTTGGCTTTTTCCAACAATGAAAGACACTCTCCGTGGCCGCACATTCACCAGCCGTGCTGCTATTGCCTCAGCGATTTTCCAGTGGTCAAAACAGACTCCTAAAGAAGCCTTCGCCGCTGCCATGGAATCATGGCGTCAGCGTTGTGAAAAACGTGTACGTCTACAGGGCGATTACGTCGAGAAGTAACGCCAGTTTCATCGATTTCGGGTGAGTAGTTAATTAGAAAAAAAATTCGGAGGCCTTAGAACTTGAATGCACCTCGTATTCCACGTCAGATGAAACTTTATTTGACCAGTCTAATAGTCGCTTGTACTCCTGGATGTGCCAGATAGTGTACTGATGTAATTGCTTGTGCTCGAAAGTGTTGCGGTACAAATGGACATGCTTTCAATCCAGATAGGTCACAACACAATTCAACATTCGCTTCACGTATCACAGCATGTTGAAACTTCAGTCGTCCTGTTTGTTTCAACAAATCTTGTAACTTATCTTCGCGTTGTTGAGCTTGTGTGAGGGCATCAAAATGTTCAAATGTGTGTGAAATCTTATGGGACTTAACTGCTAAGGTCATCAGTCCCTAAGCTTAGACACTACTTAACCTAAACTATCCTAAGGACAAACACACCCACCCATGCCCGAGGGAGGACTCGAACCTCCGCCGGGACCAGCCGCACAATCCATAACTGCAGCGCCTGAGACCGCTCAGCTAATCCTGCGCCGCATCAAAATCAATGATAGCTACTACAGCTTCAGCGTATGAGCAAGTGTCTGCTGTCGCATTCACAGTCTCTAAACGTGATAGCGCATTTGCTGATATGTTTCCTTGTATGTAAATAATGCGAGTGGTGAATTGCCTAATGTAATCTACATGGCATAGTTGCCTCGGCGATGCTTTCTCTGGTTTTACAGAAAACGCGTACGTTAGCGACTTACTATCTGTATAAATAGTGAACTCTCGGCACTCTAGTAAGTGTCTTGAGTTTTTTTGACTGCCGCGTAAGCTGCATACAGTTCGCGGTTATAAGTTGCCCAGCGTTGCTGTGAAGGTGACAAGTTGTTACTGAAGAATGCTGTGGGCTGCCAATAGTGCTTGACCTGTACCTGCAGTGCAGCGCCAATGGCAGTAGACAAGGCATCAGCCATTAGTGCAAGTGTGCTAATTGTGCAGCCTCTGCAATTGCTATTTTCGCGGCTTGAAAAGCGTCATCTGACTTGCTTGTCCAATGCAACCTGTCGTTTGGCTTCGGAGTGTCCTTAAGAAATTCTTTTAGGGGAGCTATTACTGATGCGTAATTGCATACAGATCTTTGGTAAAGATTTATGACCCTTAAAATCCAGCGTAACCAGCATACCTCTCTGATTGTAATGGGGCGAGGGTACTTTTTTTGGTTATGGCTTCCATTTTATCTTGCTTCGGTCGAATACCATCCCGTCTACGGTGTAACCCAGAAAATGCAATTCCCTCTCTCCTAAAGTACGCTTTGAAGGATTAATTACCAAGCTTTGTGTGAGTAAACGATTAAGTACCTGTGCCAGATGTGTAACAAGTGTAAGTGAAACCAAGTTGATTAATTTGATTGATTGATTTTAACAGGGAAGCTAAAACAGCTTAGGTCTGACCCGCCACTGCTCTCACCGAAACTAGGTTTATTGTGCGGTATCACTCCCTGTATATACAGTAAAGCCAGCTAGTGCCCTTAAATAGTACAATGAGTCCCTCTACCAGTTTTTTGTTAGACACAATTTCTTCAGATCCTACATTTAGGGTCCTCTTCTGTTATACACATTGTGTGTAGGTGTTTTTCTGAAATTCCCATGGCCAGTCATCAGTCCAGTCATGAGTTTGATCTCTTTCCTGTTCAATCCCAGGATTACAGAGCTTCTTTTAAAACATGGCTTGGTCGTCATTACCTTACCATGTTTTTGTTTTGGACTTGGTCCAGTATCCTACGTGCTGTTTCCTATGCCAGTTCCGTAGTTCTTATTTGATCATAGCCTTGGTGATTGTCAGGACAGATTCCGATCAAATAAATGGATTTGTTGCCCCCATCCTAGCCTATCGGCTTGTTCATTTCCTCCGATCCATGAGTGGCCAGGGACCCACACTAGGTTTACCCTATTGCATCCCCCTAGCTCCACTAGAGCCCTGTGGCAATTGGAAACAATCTTAGATCTTGTTGCAGGAGCTGCCAATGATTTCAGGGCTGCCTGGCTGTCTGAATAGATGTAGATACTATGGCCATTTCAGCATCTAGGCATATTCTCCTCCACACATGCCCTGATTGCAGTAATTTCAGCTTGGAATACAGAGACCAGTTTCCTAGCGAGATGATGCTCTCCAGTCTTGGCTGAACCCCGTACACCGCTACCCCAGCGCCTTGGTCTGTTTTCGACCCATCAGTGAACCAAATGATGTCCCCCGTATGGTGTCAAATGGTTTTTTCCCACTGCTCCCTACTTCCAATTATTATGTTGTAAGGCTTGTCGAAGCAGCTGGGAGTTATTACATAGTTAGCAGGCATTTCCCCAGCCATTCCTATATTTACCTCACTCACTATGTTAGTGTGTGATTCTGGATATCCGAATAAGACCCAGTTTTTGCCAGTTTTAAGTCTGTGTGCCCCAGGTGCTGCCTCAATCTTGACCCAAAGGTGAAGTGGAGGCATATCCAGCATGGCTTCCATTCCAGCAGTTGGTGTGCTGATAATTCCGCCTGTTATGTCTAAGTAGGCCAATCACTTTACCTTAGCAAGCTCCTTAGTAGCAACCCACTGTTCAACCTTCTTCCACCACACTACAGCCCCATAGGAAATCCTAGGTCTAACCATTGTGGTGTATATCCAGTGCATACCCCTGGGGCTTAGGACCCAGTTTTTGCCACAAGCCCTCCCAGTACTCACTAGAGTACTTTTTGCGTTGGAGCAGATGTTCTTAATGTGAGGGGTCCAAGTTAGCTTCTCATCCAAGGTTACCCCTAGATATTTCAGTATCCCCTTCATAGGTAGAGTTTCATCGAAGAGCTTTAGATTCCAACTTGAGTCTTGAATATGTCTTTTCATTAATGGCACTACAACAGTCTTCTTAGGATTAACTCTCAGATCCTGTTTAATGCATCATTTTTGCACAATGTCCAATCCTCTTTGCGCCATATTCCTAACTGTGTTAGTGAATTTGCCAAGTATTACTATGACAAGGTCATCTGCATATCCTTGGCAGAAGCATTGTCTAGAAATTAGTTCCTCAATGAGTTCGTTCACCACTAGATTCCACAATAGAGGAGACAAAATTCGTCCTTGTGGGCAGCCTCTAGTGGTCTTAACTACCATCTTTTCGTTCATCATGGTAGCCTCTACCTTCCTTCCACTAAGCATGGCCCTGGTCCACCTACATACAGTGGTCCCCAGGTCATGCACCTCTGCTGCCCTTACCGTGGAATCGAAGGTCGAGTTACTAAAGGCCTCCTCGATATCCAGGAATATGCAGAGGGATATTTCTCGGAAGTGAAGTGCTTTTACCACCTTAACAACGAGTTGGTGGAGAGCTGTCTCACATGATTTACCTGGTTGGTATGCGTGTTGGTTTGAGTGTAGAAGGGCCCTACATAGCCTCCTCTCCCCAACATATACATTAACCAGTTTTTCCAATGTTTTGAGAATGAAGGAGGACAGACTGATTGGTCTCATATCATTGGCCTTGGTATGATCAATTCTCCCTGGCTTTGGAATGAAGACAACCTTCACTGCACTCCAGGCATTGGGAATGATTCCTACTGCTAGGCTAACCCTGAATAGCCTGCCCAGGACTCTTATGAGCGTTTCTCCTGCCTGTTGAAGGAGAGCTGGAAAAAGTCCATCTGGTCCAAGTGACTTGAATGGTTGGAATGTTCCTACCGCCCACTGCATTTTGTTGAAGTTCACACACTCCTTGGCTGATTCCCAGTCCTCTCTTCAAGTGCCTAAGAACCATTGTCTCTCTGGGGTCACATACTGGTCTGTGTTGTCCGGCAGAGCATATTGAGGAAAGTAAGTTTTGAAGAGCAATTCCGGTGTTTCATATGCTGTCATTGTATATTCCCCATTGTCCTTCCTCAACATTCCTCCTGGATTCGTTGGTGCTCCAGTGAGAATCTTTCGAAGTCTGGCTTGTGCAACTGTGCTTACCATTTCCTCACAGAACGAATTCCAGGATGCCTCCTTTGCTTGTCTGATTGCAAGATTGTAATTTGCAAGGGCCTCACGGTATTTAGCCCATTGTCCTTTACGTCTCGCAATATTAAACAGTCTCCATACCTGTTTTCTTTGCATTTATAGTTTGTTATTCCACCAAGGAACACTCCTATTTGTGCACTTCCTGGTGATTGTGCAGTTGCCCTGATATGAGGTCACTATGACAGAGGTAACAGCCTCTGCTACTTCTTCAAGTTCTACTGGATTCCTTATCGAGGTTTTAATTTCTGATGAGCCTAAGTCAAGGTCCTTGCTATATGTTTCCCAGTGTGTTTTCCTGGGATTCCTATAGGTCATGGTCTGTCTGGTTTCCATTTCAACCTTGAATTTGATATACATGTGGTCCGATGAGGATGGCTCCAACACCACATGTCATTGTTTGACATAGCTATCCATTGTCATGGAACCAAACGTAATGTCAATTACTTCTTCCCTTCAGCTATTTCTGAAAGTAGGTTCATTGCCCCTATTCAGGACTTCTAAGTAGTTAGCTGAAAGCAATTCAAGAAGGTTCACCTCTACTCTTGGTGTCCTTGCTGCCCCACACTAGGTTGTGGGCATTGGCATTGCATCCCACCACCTTGCCGATGGCAAGTCTCTACCAGTCTCCTCACCTCCAAAGGAGGAGGAGAGCTGTCTTTGTAAGGAAGATATGCTGAGGCCAAAATAATTTCCCTTGTGATACCTTCCTCACATTGCTCCATTTTAATGGTCATTAAGTCCCTAGATCAGAAATCCATCAGTGGCATTTCTTACATAGATGCATGTTCTGGAGTTTCTTAGATTCCTAGCATAGATCAGCTTACATCCAGTGCCACCGAGTCCTGATGTACCCCCTTTGTAAAAATAGGGTTCTTGTATCAGGGCCACGTCCACATCCTGTCTCCCCAGGCAGTGCGTCAGGGCAGCAGAGGCCCCTTTACTGTGCTGCAGATTAATCTGCAGCACCTCCAGGATCTATCTTGCTGCCATCTTTGAGGTTTTCGAGAAACCTGATGGTGACCTGCAAGAACCCTAAAAACAGTTTCAGGTCCTGCTCCCACATCACCTTCAGGGACTTCTCACTGACCTCCACCATCAGGGTTTGTCCTTCCGGAGCAACCTTCTGGTTAATCACTCTCCGATATTCTGTCGAGACTTTTGTGTTCTGGGCCCCTATTTTCCCGAACAGAGTCTTGGGAGATACTTCCTTAAGGATTTTGGGTACCCATAATGATATCTTTGTGGTCTTAAGAAGCTCCGCTGTCATCTTAACCAGCAGCTTCGCATCTTCCCACGGGGATATCATGGGCACCTTGTCCTTGAGCCATTCCACCGTGTGCACTCCCTCACAGACAAAAATGAGTGCACCACGATCTAGATAGACCCTCCTGAAGTTGGGTCCTGGACCAGCGTCCCCCCCCCCCCCCCCAATCTTTTCAAAGAGGGCCATCTGTACCAGTTCCTACTGCTGCAAGGTGATGGCCACCAATGGATAACCTTCCTGGATAACTGCCATCCTAAAAACCGACACTGGAGTACTATAGGTCTGTTCCCTATTTCTTGCCTCGGTTTTTTCTGGACTCACTTATCCAGGGAGGAGGGAGTCTTTGATTCCTCCCTTATCCGCTTACTAGCTGTCTTTGACGTTGTGGGGGTCTGCATATCCCCTTCAACCTGAGACAGTTTCTTCCTAGGGGTCTTAGGTTCTAGTCCCTCCACTTGTCTTTAGGAAGCCATTCTTTCCCTTCCTTTTTCCTCTGTTCCCTGAGTAGCTTCCTCCTCTGGGCTCCAGACAAGCCTTTGATCTTAATCTGGTCTAGCTTCTCGGTTACAGTTCGCACTTCTGGCTCAGGTCTAGACCCTGATTCAGTAGTGGGAATGCCTTCCATCGGTTCTGTCCCCGATGTTTGGGTATCTGAGGTCTCAATTTGCCCCTCAGTTTGTTTTTCTTTATTTTCTATAATCGTGTCCACATTGGTCCCACAAGATTTGGGGATCTAGAAGGTCCACACCACGAATGCCCCACTCAGTGTAAGGCTAATTACTCAGAGAGGTCACCCAGTATCCCTGAGGCTCCGTTTGCGACACATCTTCCCATGTGCCACGCACCTCTCGGCACGGATCGCATCACACCTTGGCCTGGGTCAGGGAACAGGGTAGGACTAGAAGTGGATAGGGAAGATGGGACGTTGTGGGACACTCTTAGCCTGATCCATCAGCTAAGGCCTTTCCGGCAGTAGGTCCTCTACCTTCGGCATAGCCCTCAGCTTCCCACAGATATGCAAGCGTCTCCGCCTGCACAGACAGTGCTTCATCAAGGTGGTGTCCCCCAGAGAGGAAACCAAGTTAATTGTTGGATGTTTTTACTGGCAACCCGATTCTCCTGACAGTTCAAGAGTCTTCAAAGAATGTCTATAGTCAATAGCACGAAAATAACCAGATCATTCAACACTGGCTGGAGACGCCTTTAACCTGCCAAGTATAGAGTGTAATGTATATGGATTCATTTTTTTTGGGGCGGGGGGGGGGGGGGGTGGGGGGTACAGACAGACATTCACGCGAAATACTTTTTCTTTTGAACACGTTTTCTGAAAATTCTCTTGACCAGCTATCTCGGCAGCCTATATGCAATGGAAATATCGTAGACCTTGTAGCTACAAATAGGTAGGACCTTATCGACAACGTCAGTATAGAAACGGTGAGTAGCGAACATTATGTTATTATAGCAACTATGATTACGAAAGTTAATAAATCAGTGAAGAAGGCTGGGAGAGCGTTTCTGCTAGGTAGAGCAGATAAGCAATTTTTAACATCTCACTTAGACAATGAATTGGCATCAGTTAATTCTAGTAAAGTGGTTGAGCGGAATTATGGGCAAAGTTTAAGCAGATTGTAAATCGTGGTCTGGAGAGTTACATGCCTGGATGATGGATGGAAAAGACCCACTGTGGCTTAATAACGAAATTCGGCGATGCTGAGGAAGCTGACGCTGTTGCACTCTACGTTAACTACCACCGTCACACCTTAGCAAAATATCTGCCAGAGAACCCCAGAAAATTCTGGTCATATTTACATTCGCTAAGCGAGTCTAAAGTTTCCATTCAGTCCCTTGTTGAGTAGTCTGGTGTGGTAGTTGAAGATAGCAAAACGAAAGCTGAAGTGAAGGATGTGAAAGCAAATAAATCACCATATTCAGATGGAATCCCAGTTCGATTTTACAACGAGTACTCTACGGCATAGGCCCCTTACTTAGCTTGCATTCATCGTGACTCTCTCACCCAGCGCCAAGTCCCAAGCGACTGGAAAAAAGCGCAGGTGACTTCAGTGTATAAGAAAGGTAAACGAACGTATCCGCAAAGATTACAGATTGGCATCCCTAAGTTCTGTTTGCTGCAGAATCCTTGAACATGTTCTCAGTTCGAACATAATAAACTTTCTCGAGGCTGAGAAGCCTATGTGCACGAACCAGCTTGGTTTTAAAAAGCTGCTTGCCTTTTCTCACATGATATACTGAGAACTGTGGATGAAGGGCAACATTCAGATTCCATATATCTAGCTTTCCGGAAAGCGTTTGACACGGTGCCCCACTGAAGGCTGTTAATGAAGGTATGAACATATGCCATAAGTTCACAGATATGTGAGTGGCTCAAAGACTTCTTAAATAATAGAATCCAGTTTGTTCTCCTTGATGACGACTGTTCATCAGAGACAAGGGTATCATCAGGACTGCCCCAGGGAAGTGTGATATGACGAGTGACGTTCTTTATGTACATAAATGATTTTGCTGACTGGGTAGGTTGCAATCTGCGGTTGTTTGCTGATTATGCAGTGGTGTACGGTAAGGTGTCAAGTTGAGTGACTGTAGGGAGATAGATACCAGACGACTTAGACAAAATTTCCAATTGGTATGATCAATGGCAGCTATCCCTAAATGTGGGAAAATGTGAGTTAATGCGTATGAGTAGGGAGATCAAACCTGTAATGTTCGGATACAGTATTAGTAGTGTCCTACTCTATTCTCGATTACTGCTCGAGTGTTTGGGATCCATACCAGGTCAGACTGAAGGAAGATATCGAAGCAATTCAGATGCGGACTGCTAGATTGTTATCGGTAGGTTCGAGCAGTATGTGTTATGGAGGTGCTTTGGGAACTCAAATGGGAGTCCCTGGAGGGAAGGTGACATTCTTTTCCAGAAACACTATTGAGGAAATTTAGAGGACCGGCATTTAAAGCTGACTGCCGAACGACTCTACTGACGCCAACATATAATGCGCTCAAGGCTTGTGTTCACATCTACCCAGCAGCTGGCAGCCGACACCGGCTGCCCAGTTATGGAGGTGAAGAGCTTACGGGACGTTTCACACCTACCCGACAGACGACGTGGCCGGCAGGACGACAGCCGAAAGCCGGGCCGATGCCGTGGGATGCCGGCGGCCCCTACTGTGTCGGCCTGGTGCCGGCTGTCATGGGGAACACCCGGCACGTGTAGTGGGACGGGCAACAGTGGACTTCACATCTACTGTCGTCTGCCGATCAGTTGCGTTTTGCTTTGTTCTTTTGGTTCAGCCTGTTCTGAAGATTTCTAGTGTGCCATGGCGGAAATCGATGTCGAAATTCTGATAACATTAACGCAGGATCGACCAGTTTTAAGGGAAAAGACTTTAAGTAGTTATAAGGACAGAATACAAACCAGGAATGCGTGGATCGAAGTCTGCAAAGAATTGAACGAAGGTTTTGAATGGATGTGTGACAAGGATAGAGACAACTATGGTAAGTACATATCTTTATTTTTTATGTTAAACCCACAACATTTTTTATAATCAGTGGTACATTAAATTTTAGATAATTGCCATTTCACAGATCCTTCATTCACAACATTTTTTACAATCAATGGCACATTAAATTTTAGATAATTGCCATGTCACAGATACTTCAGGTGTTATAAAATAGTCCGTCATGATGTTGCGTACATTATTGGCAGAAATTCCCCCACATGCACATTCACTTCTTGTTATACTTTCAAGTCCAGTTATGGGCAGAACATCCTTGCAGTTGTAGCCTTCGTTTTTAAGAACAAAATTGTGCAAAACAACACATGCCTTAACAATGTCAAGAGCAAAATCGGGTTTTAAATTTATAGCTCTGTGGAAAATCCTCCATTTATTAGTCAGTATCCCAAATGAACACTCTACATACCTCCAGGCTCTTGAAAGGCGACAATTGAAGACTCTTTTAGCAGCTGTTAATTGGTGTCCGGAGAACGGTCGTAGAAGGTGTTGTTGCAGTTCAAACGCTTCATCACCAACAAAAGAATAAGGTACCTTTGGAGTTACTGTACTAGGGAGGCATCTGTCTTCATGAATTACCAGCTTCTTTTCCATCAATGATTCCCACAAAGAACATTCTTCAAATATAGTAGAGTCATCCTTTTTGCGATAACTGCCGATATGTGCGTAGATAAAATTATAGTCTGAGTCTGCCACAGCCATCAGCACTATTAATGAACATCTTTTGTAATTATAATACATTGAGTTAGATGGATGGATGACACGAACATGCTTTCCATCTACAGCCCCCATGCAATGAGGAATATTTGCTCTTTGCTCAAATTTTGCAGCAATGTTTTCGAAGTCTTCTTTGGTGAGTAGAGGCATGTATTCACAATGTAGACGCCAAATAGCTTGACACACATATCTGACTATTTTACTGATAGTGGAAATGCCAACTCTGTAACTATAATGAAGATCTGTGAACGTACAGCCAATGGTCAGATATCTGAAAAGAAAGTTTCAGTATTGTAGAATGTCTGTGTAGCTTTCTGGAAAAGTAAATTGAATATAGCATGTGCTGTAACGTAAGCAATAAAATGAACTATCCTACAATAGGCCCAATCCATGCACAGTGATCTAAAATCGGAAAGTATTCCTGCATGAACATCACAGATTTTGATTAAATTTTGTATGAACATTGACACAATATCACCAATGACAAATGGCAATGTTTAACGTTAACCAATTAAATACTTCTGGAAATATTTTCCCCTATTGTGCACCTTTCAACAGTCTGCCCCTATTTTTTGACAACATTGAGATATATCTCTGGCAATATATTTGTGAAGGAAACAAATCTACGACATATTGTAGAACGTTTTGACCTTCTTACATGAAATAACAAAAAAAAATTGCATGACCAATCTTCATAAAGGCGATTTGAAAAGAAGACTGACGAAACAGTAGTCGCTTGAAAGAAGTGTGAGATCAGGCTTTTCATATGTCGATTGCACGATAAACCTTAAACTTCGTGTGTAATAACTTATCAACATACGGTTTTACAATGCAAAATTTCATTTTCCTACTGCTTTCCAATACTTTTTATATTGTAGACAACACTGATTTTTTAAAAACGTTAATTTCTGAACCACTAGACACTCTAATTTTTCCAGCTTTCATAACGCTTTTATATCAGACAGGTTGAAAACCATTAGACTTCTTTTTGTAAGGATGGTAGTGTGATGTACCTCTTCAGTTAGCATTTTTGTTTCAGGCAAATTGGATATGAAGAAGTGGGCGAATATTCGCGATTCTTTCCAAAGAAGCGAGAGAATGTATAAGTCATCTCTAAAATCTGGGAGTGAGAGGCAACCACCCAGAACGTACATATACAGTCAACAGCTTCAATTTTTGAAGAAAACGACAGAAGCACGTCCGACTGCCGACAGTTTCTCGCTCACTGAAAATGCGACCACGGAAAGACCAGTTTTTGATGACACTTTTTCCTTCACTGACGATACTCAGGATCCAGAAACTGATTGTAATGAGACATTCACAGAGGAAGTACGTAATTCTGACATACCGAAATCACGCAGTAACAAGAAGAGGAAGCTTGACCCTGTAGAAGTAGAGCTGATCAATGCACTACACAGAAAATCCAATCGCCATATGTCTTTTTTCAGCGGGATAGTTCCAACGCTGGTAACATTTGATGACGATAAGGTTGTAGAGTTTCAATTAAGAGTTGTTTCTTAGATTAGATTAATTATTCATTCCATAGACCCATAAAAGAGGGAATCCTTCTGGGTGTGGAACATGTCAGATAAACACATTACAAAAATGTAATTAGAAAAACTTGAGTTTCATTAATTTTAATGCTCCTCAGTCAATAAACAGTAAAATTATGTACATGAATTAAATTTAAACTTCTAATAATTACAGGTTTAATACTTACATCTGCTTTCATTAATTCCATCATTCAGACACTTGCCAGTTTCTTGGCTATTACAACCAAGTAATTAAAGTAAATTATTCATTTCAGTGATCCTCAGTTAAGAACAGTCAGATTATGTACAAGATTTAAAATTAAACTTCGACTATTTACAGACTTAAGACTTACTTCTGATATTAAACAGCGTAAAAAGTTGTGGGATAAAAATAATACTATCACTCATCCTAGTACATCATGTGAATACACACGTTTACCCCTTTATGAGGTACAAGCAATTACAAATGCAGAAGTCAATAGGCAACGACCCACAACCGACACACAGTGTTACCAACAAGCAGTGGAGTAATTTTTCAGGGACATGTTCCAGATCGTCTACGCCATCACAAACCTCTGAAAATTCATGTGCTGGGTCGTTCAATTTTTAAGCTATGTTTCATTTTTTTAATATGATTATAAAAATGCACATCCTTCAGAGTAATAAACTTTTTAAAAATTTAACTATTGTTTATCCCACTAACCTGATCGTAATTGTCAACATTTGTTTAGACTGGATACATTCTCGGAAGAACGTGTTGCGGCGCTGAATGGAACTCTTCATTCGATCATGTAGATCGTCAAAAGTTCGTAAACTCATCCGAAAATAATTAAAAAAACTTATCTTCATCTTCCCTATCCTCAAAAAGAACAAAAAATGCACCCACTTCGTCTCTTCTCACTTTGAGTGGATGAACCCAATGCAACCTTCTTCTTCTTCTTCTTCTCTTCAAACGTCTGTACAAGACAAGCCACGATAATAACTGGTCGGGCTCCATTTATCATTTGAAAGCAACTGCTGGTGGAAGGACGGCACCGGAGGGCATGCTGTGCTACTGTCAGGTAAGTGCGAAGAGACGCGGCTCTTGTGTAGGCCCGGCAAGAATGCCGGCTTGTCGGCTGCCAGGTAGATGTGAAGTAAGCCTAAGGGCCGTGAAGATAAGGTACGAGAAATTAGGGCTCATGTGGAGGTATACAGACAGTCGTTTTTCCCTCGCTCTATTTGCAGTTGAATAGGAAAGAAAATGACAGGTAGTAGTATAGGGTACCCTCTGCCACGCACTGTATGGTGCAGAGTATCTATATAGATGTAGCTGTAGATTTAAATGTTCTTTTTCCATCGCAGATATCACCAAAATGCCATCTATGTAAACATAACAGAAGCCTAAATCCCTAGTGATCTCATCCATGAAACGCTGAAACGTCTGTGCCGCATTGCACAGACCAAAAGGCATCCTAAAGAACTCGAATAGACCAAAAGGTGTCGTCACCGCTGTATTGGGGATATCTTCCACGGCAATGGGGACTGATAACATGCTGGGCTGGATCAATAGTTGAATGTATAGAGTTCCCATGAATAGTAGCAAAGAAGTCTCATACATGTGGCACCAGATACCAACCTGGGATGGTCCTTGCATGGAACTGCCGGTAATCGCCACACGGACGCCATCTGTTCTTCTTGGATACCACATAGATTGGGGCTGCCCAGCTGCTACTCGAAACTCTGCAAATACCCATTGACAGCGTGCTGTGGAATTCCTATTTCACCACTCGCAACTTCTCTGGCGTCAAACATCTAGGCCCAGCGTCAGATGGCGGGCCTGGCGCGGTCAAAATGTGATGCACCACTGTGTGTTTAACCGACGGGAGAGCAGGCGACTGCTGCATGATTTCGAGAAATTCTTTTAGTAATCACGTGTACAGCATATCTTCTGCAACCGTAAGTACCGCCATTGGAGTGAGGCCTTCCTTAGACTATGCATGTTTTTAGAGGAATTTAACTGATGCTTGCGTCCGAGGTCAGGTATCAGACCATAAAAGGATAAGAAATCGACTGCTATGATAGGCTGTGGTGTATCTGTTACTTTGAAGCGCCACACAAGTGTATGGCGTAGTCCAAGGTAGAACAACAATGTGACCTGACCGTATGTTTTAATCTTAAGAGTTGTTAGCTGCAAACAGACAAGAACCGTCGCAGCTCTGGCGTGGTACACGAGTTAACAGGTACACCGACACTTCTGCCCCTGTGTACATTAGGTATTATGCTTTCATGTTGCGGCCTGTGATAAAAATTCGACACACATTACCGGCATGAGTAGGTGTTGCTACTACGGTTTCTGCTTCCTGTTTCCACTTGCATGGTGCTATACACTTTTGCGCGTCATTGCCGAATTTATCGTGGTTGTTGTTGTTGTGGTCTTCAGTCCTGAGACTGGTTTGATGCAGCTCTCCATGCTACTCCATCCTGTGCAAGCCTCTTCATCTCCCAGTACCTACTGCAGCCTACATCCTTCTGAATCTGCTTAGTGTATTCATCTCTTGGTCTCCCTCTACGATTTTTACCCTCCACGCTGCCCTCCAGTACTAAATTGGTGATCCCTTGATGCCTCAGAACATGTCCTACCAACCGATCCCTTCTTCTAGCCAAGTTGTGCCACAAACTCCTCTTCTCCCCAATTCTATTCAGTACCTCCTCATTAGTTATGTGATCTACCCATCTAATCTTCAGCATTCTTCTGTAGCACCACATTTAGAAAGCTTCTATTCTCTTCTTGTCCAAACTATTTATCGTCCACATTTCACTTCCATACATGGATACACTCCATACAAATACTTTCAGAAACAACTTCCTGACACTTAAATCAATACTCGATGTTAACAAATTTCTCTTCTTCAGAAACGCTTTCCTTGTCATTGCCAGTCTACATTTTATATCCTCTCTACTTCGACCATCATCAGTTATTTTGCTCCCCAAATAGCAAAACTCCTTTACTACTTTAAGTGTCTCATTTCCTAATCTAATTCCCGCAGCATCACCCGACTTAATTCGACTACATTCCATTATCCTCGTTTTGCTTTTGTTGATGTTCATCTTATACCCTCCTTTCAAGACACTGTCCATTCCGTTCAACTGCTCTTCCAAGTCCTTTGCTGTCTCTGAAATTACAATGTCATGGGCAAACCGCAAAGTTTTTATTTCTTCTCCATGGATTCTAATACCTACTCCGAACTTTTCTTTCGTTTCCTTTACTGCTTGCTCAATATACAGATTGAATAACATCGGGGAGAGGCTACAACCCTGTCTCACTCCCTTCCCAACCACTGCTTCCCTTTCATGTCCCTCGACTCTTTATAACTGCCATCTGCTTTCTGTACAAATTGTAAATAGCCTTTCGCTCCCTGCATTTTACCCCTGCCACCTTCAGAATTTGAAAGAGACTATTCCTGTCAACATTGTCAAAAGCTTTCTCTAAGTCTACAAATGCTAGAAACGTAGGTTTGCCTGTCCTTAATCTTTCTTCTGAGATAAGTCGTAGGGTCAGTATTGCCTTCACGTGTTCCAACATTTCTACGGAATCCAAACCGATCTTCCCAGAGGTCGGCTTCTACCAGTTTTTCCGTGGTACTAGCACAAATTTTGTGCCGATGCGGACTCCTGGACGACCGGGGGCGCGGTCGCTGACGTGCGTGCGTTGTTTGTAATGCAGCTACTTGCGTGCTAGCTCCGCTAATTGCGACTGTTGTTATGCTAGTGCCACTGCAGACATATTCTCTTGCCACAATGACAGTGTTGCCACATTTGTTGCGGACTACAACTCGACGATCCTGTTCGCCGTTTACGCTAGTGCATTTCAATCACACGCGCACACCGTCAGAAGTTTTTGAGTGTCCGAGAGTAATCAGGACAACCAGATATTGCGCAGCACGTCGTCACCCACATGTGCGCAAACGGCGTAAAAGCTGTGACGGGTTTCGATCGCCGAGCTCCTTTAGTCCCTTCGCTTCCGACGGTGACATGCGCGTCACTAGCGCGTTCTTAATTGACGCATACCGTTCAGCGTTGGACGGTGCAGCAAGGAATCTTGTACCACAGCGGCCAAGTCTTCTGTTAGTGCTGCGACTGCATAGCTAGACCTCGTTTCGTCTGCTGATATCTGTGCAAGGACGAAATGGCTTTCAAGCTGCGCAAACCACATCAGGTTGTGTTGCGAGAAGGGCGGCGGTTTAATAGTAGCCCTATTAATTTTACTGCTCGCAGCTGGCTCTGTGTTGACTGGCGGAATGTCCATTTTGTGCGAGAACAAGCGCGGCGCGGCTGATGCGGAAGTAATGAATGTTCACTTTACGATGAGGTGTGAACGCTGAAGCCGACGCGGTTGTATTTTGTGTTCCCGTCGAGATCACCAAATCTATGGTATCTGATAGAGTTGAACATTTATTTCCACGTAAAACACGTCTATGCAAGATAGCTTACAAACGGCCAAGGCTATACAGTTACTGTAAAGAGCGGCATGGAATGGTTTGTATTTCTAACGTTAAGGAGTAAATGGAACGACATTTACTACAGTCAGATCCACGAACGATGGCGGTTCGCGCATATCGAGACAGAACGGGGAATGCATTGTTGCCGGTTCCAAGCAACAGTTTGCGGCACGCCCATACGCTTGATTTGCGGTTGATGTAAGCGTTTATCCGGCAAATTATGTCTCTCGCTTGCTTGTGTAGAATTTGTCGCTTACCGCCACCATCAGCCATGACAACTCGCAACAAATGAAATAAAAATTCACTAAATAACTACCTGCTATCGTGTTAAATGGTCGCATTGCATACAACATTCACAGCACAGCTGTGCGCTCATTGGCTGTCGGTGAATGATGATGCATGTGTGTGGAACGACCCTAAACTCGACCGCCATCGCTCGTGACTCCAAGTATAGTCACATCACAGGGAATATTTATAAGCCACTGTATACTCGTGTTTGCGGAGACAGAGTGAGATGCTTCTGGTCTTATTCAAGTTGTGTGTCACATATTAATGGTTTCAAATGTAAGCTGAAATAACCACAAATAGTTCATTGAGACTATTAATATCAACATAATGTTTTCCCGACATTTAGGGCTTCATTAAATCTGCATATTGATGTTTTACATAAATATGAAACAGTGTATCTCTTCATTCATTTTTAATGAGGTAACTATATTTTATACGGAAAACTCATCTTACGATGTTTATTTCCTTCGGTTAGGGTAATTTTTAGCAAATTTTATTACAGTGTTTCTTTCGATTTTTTACGTTTCAGAGGCAATTAACTGTTTTCAAATTCGAAGTGCACGAGTAGGTGAGCAAATAAAGATCTATCTTTCTATCTTAAGCAATGACACGGGTACTAAACCAAAGAAACATTATTTTTGTAGAAATGTGCGACAGTCCTTCGTTCTCGTTGTATGTACAACGAAACAGTAAATTGTTAGTAAGTCTTGATTCTTTGTAGAAATGTGCGACACCGCATCGTTTTCGTTGTACGTACAACGAAACAGTAAATTGTTAGTGAGTCTTGATTCTTGGCACGAATAAACCTCTGTTATGTCGTATTGTCAATAAACCGCGCACGAGGACACGTGTCTTCACAGAAATGCCTCGTGCAGCGATGCTGTTTTGTAATCAGGTTTATCAGATTGCAGCCAACGTGGTTATCAGTAAAGGGAAACAATATATATTTCATTGAGTCAAAAATTTAAAAAAAATTAGTTGATGGCGATCTCATTTTTCATACTGCACGCAATCTTCACGGATAGTTATCTTTGATCGTTACTGCGTTTGGTAAGGAGAAAAGCAGTCGTGACTGTGAGTTAGAGCCGGCAAGATGTGGCGCAGAGTGTAAGTAAAGTGAAAATATAAACAAACTTTAGGAATTTATGACCGTAGAATATGATTTCCGCTAGAAAAATTCGTTAACTGTGTATATCTGAGAACCCCTGAAAAGTTAGAAGGGTTATTCTACAAGTCTTTCTTATCCTGTTTCGCAGATCACTGTGTTTTTGTTGTGTCCTTATGTCAACGAAATCGTCTCTCAACTTTGCGTATCAGTATTTACATAAAACAAACCATCCAGCGAGTTTGTTTTACCGAATATGTGTTTTGTACATTAATATTTAAGACGTGAAATTTAAATATAACACTAGTTGTATGGAATGTAATTTGCAAATGAGTGATACGTAGACCTACTCCAATGTATTATTTGAGATTTCGTGATTCGTGCCCAAACGAGATTATTAAACAATCAGGGCAAGTTTTTTTAGTGCCTGAACTGCAGCTATTAGAAAGGCTTTTCAGCTAAGTGCTATTGCGAGATACACCTCTCAGTTCCGTCACTGTGGGCTCCTGTGGCAGCATTTGGCATATTGCAGGAATGTGTCCAGTTTTGTTGTTCATCCTCAGTGTAATAACTGGACTTTTTCCTGCTTCGCTAAGAAAATCGAAGCCCCCCCCCCCCCTACCTATATTTGTCGTCGCCTCTTCTGATAATAGTCTAAGCTTTGTCGCCTTAGTCTGCCCCATCCGAAGTTTGGAGCTACGTTTCCTCTCTCAAATCGTTTTGGATCATACAAACTGTGGATCAGTACGTAAGTTCTGACATTTATCAAATTATCATTGTTGAAGGATGGTTTTCAGAAAGTCTGTACTGCTTAGTTCGTTCACTTTCTAGGTGTTTAACGTTTGCTGTTTGTTGTACCTGTTAATCTGCAGAGGGGTGTATGGTTTTACTCTTCTGTTTCACCTTTTATAAATGACATTGTGCACTAATATTATGCGTTCTTCTGTTAAGGAAGTGCTTTGTCACCTGCATTGGGAATTGAGATAATCCATCAAGTTATCAGGGTTTGGCTGCTGTGGGATCTTTTTTGCTGTTTTAGCAATGTTTATGTATGTGTAAAGTCTGATAAACTGAAGCCTTTGGTACCACTATGTCAGCTCACAACAAGACTTGTCACCTTTCACTCTAATCCATATCTTGACGCACACTACAGGATAAGTTGGTCACCACAACCTACCTCACTGACATAATATAAATGCTAAAAAAGCCAGTTTTCCCCCACTCCCTGTTTGTGCATGAATGATGTCACATGCCACATCATCATCATGTCGCGGGGCGAAGTTTCTATCCGGTATTGACGGGTTAAGTTGCCTCAGATAATCTGTTTGAGCCACAGTAACTAGCTGGATGAGTCAAGAAATGGACTACACCTAATTAGTGGGTGTCTTGTGAATAATGCAAGCTATCAGTAAATTCTTTGAAGTTGCACAGATGGCATATCTTGGATATTTTGGTTTGTATTTTTCAGTTGAAGACAACTGCTGTGGGTTTTGTTTAGAAGTTACCTATTTCTTACAGCCAGTGATTCTTATCATGTTGTACACTATGTCCATGTAGGTGTCATGAAGATATAAATCCTTTGAGGGAAATTTTTTTAGACTGTGTTGTATACCAGACTGTATACAATATGTTTTTATGTTGAAGTGCTGACAGATTGAACTGTAGCTTGGACTGAAGTCTGAGTTAGGTTCGAAACTGAGAATTTGGTCAAGAGAGGGCGAAACAAACTAACGTATCATGACAATCTTTCTTGGATATAAAGTGCGTATTCCATAGTTGAATCTACTTCTGCGTTCAGAATTGCTGTTTTTCCCACTGTGATCTGATGGTTTTGAGTTTCTAATAACATGAAAATTCCTGCCCTCTTCTCGCATTCCTGAAAAAGTCCTGACAGTTTGTGTATTTGTGCCAAATTATGCAATAAATTGCAGAGAACTGTCGAAGTTGCAATATTATTATTATTATTTTTTTTTTTTAATCACTTGATTACAAATTGTGAGCCCAGCCTCATTATCAAATCATCCAGTAAGCTGTGCAGTAATATACATTGCAACAGGCACATGACTGTGCGTTTAGGTATACATCGTGTAAAGCAGTGCATTTCATTCAGCGTGCATTTGTGTTATTAGTGATGGGTCATTCCATGCCAAGTGGTCTAAACCTTCCCACCATCATGTCTCCAATTTTCTTCAAATTTTATCTGTAGCACTAGTCAAGTGCTAAATTAAGTTTCTCAAGATTTCAAGCCTCTAGCTGCAATACTTGCTGATCTACACCCCCTTGTCTGAAGGGTAGTAAGTTCGCATGCGCGCGACATCAGACAAAATGCCATTTTTGGGGTCTCATAAAATTGAAACCAATTCATAAGAATGGTTAGTAAGATGAGACCCTGTACAGTTTTTTGTGCTGATTCAAACGAAATTAATTATAAGATTACTGATGCAAAATCCGGTCAAACAAGTCGACTCAAAGTGTACCCCTAATTCTGTCGTGACTTAATGCGACAAATTTTGACCAATATTCAGACTGCAATAATTTCCTTGCAGATAAAGATATGGACTTGAACTTTTTACCAAGTCTTATCTTTGTGCTGGACATAATACAGCTGGATTTCCAACTACCCAGGCTTTATAGTCGCCTTGCAAAATCTCTTCAAATTTGGCAGTGTCAGCGCAAATGGCTTTATTTACCAAAGTTGAAAGCCCATTACTACAAAATAGTCAGCCTGGATTTAATTGTGAATAGTATCATCTGAAAGAGAAACTCTTGCTCTACGAGATGGATATATTTTTCTTTTGCAACGCTTCCATTAAGTGCTTATTTACTCAGGTCAAAGTATCTTATATTTTGTGTGCGCAGTGCCCTGCGTTGGTCCATGATGGCTGAGCCATTACTGGTTATCACAATAAAACCAGCATCCCCATCGCCATAGGGGCCACGCCCGATAGCCATGCAGTAACAGCCACGGGTGGGTATCTTTACTGCAGGTTCCCAAGCCTGATTACAGGGTGTCTTTACCACAGGATCCCAAGCCTGATTGTGGGTTTCTTTATGCAGGTTCCCAAGCCTGTCTTCCTCAGTTACTTCATCATTCTGGAAGCATCGTTGATTTGCAAGAGAATGCTTTCAGGAAAACTGTATTGCCGACCAGATGATGTCACTGATGGAGCTGGAATAACACCAATGATAAGTTGTTCTGGAATCCAGCAAGTATCACGTCTTAAGGGCCAATAAAATGAACTTGCAGGACCATGAGGATGCATAAAGCTTATGAAAGCATCTTTCTGTTCGACTGAGATTTCAACGATGTTTCCAATCCACCATTTCTTTTCATAAATGCAAGCAACATACTGCCCAGGCTGAAGATCCATGACTTGAACTACTACTTCAGCAGCACTAATTTTGGCCAAAAAAGATGTCGCATCATTAGAAACTCTACTGACCTTAATTGTCGTCATATCAATGGGCAAAAAATGGTGGTTTTCTCTTGTGCCAGCTAGAGTGTGCCCTTGCAGGAATCTTTCTTCTTGAGAAGCTTTTTCTTCTTCAACTTCCTCTTTGCTGATGAAAAAGAATTTGATTCCATTGATATTATCATTGCAGAAGTTGAAAAGATCTTTGGGTGTTAGAATCTGGTTTTCATATGGACGTTGCAAACTTGCTCTTGCTGCCAACCGTTTTGTTGTGCCTCCAATGCCATCACAAGGCGACTTTCCATGGCTTGTTCCAAAGAAATTCCATTCTGCTGTTATTTCAAAATCTTCTTTGTGATAGCATAAGTTGAGAAAATTCTTGAAATTCTTATATTGTGCAGCTGAACCATCACTGAAGTAGTGGATGTGGCTTATTTTGGAAAATTGCATCTTCAGGTAATTGATTACTTTTCCAATGTAAACATGGACAGTAATCGTATCGTGTCGAAGGCAGTCACTAATAACACAAAGATTCACACATTGCACCTCTTCGTTTTCACAGTAGTAGACTACAAATGGATGAACTGTTGCTTGACTGTTTTCCCAGTGAAAGCCTTGCACTGCATCTTGAACAATAAATGAATAGTTTTCAGCAAAATCCATTAGTATTATGAATTCGCCTTCTTTCAAATCAGTTTTGAGAGCTTTCAGGTGCTGGCTTTGATGCTTGGCAATGTAGTGATGACAAGACAGGTTCCAAATTTTTGCTGCAATATCTTCAACATACTCTTCTGTTGAAAGCTGCTTTGTTTCTAAAGTATCCCTGTCGGTATGAATCCATTGTTTGTACTCAATCAGTTCTTCAGGGTCATTATCTTCAAAATATGTTGCAATAACTGCTTCTACACCTTCTGGACCAGGGCAGTTTTCACAACGATGAAGCATACAATCCTTGTTTTCCAAGCTGCAAACAGCTTTGCTAAGAATTTCCTTGTAGTCTTCATTGATTGATGCACCAGTGAGCATAAGCTTGACATTTTGGTGTATTGTACAGACACAAACTGAGTGCATTCCAGCAGAGCCAACTGTAACACACCATTTTGGTCTAAGCTCGCAAAACTTTGAGAAGCCAATTTCTGGTCCATTTTGCTTCTGATAAGACACGTACATTTCCTTCAAATTGCAAAGCAACAACCGCTTTTGCTTGTACACCTTTGTTCCTGAAATTCTCACAGGCACACAGTCTTTCTTCCCTGGACAAAGTCTGCTGAATTCGTCATCTTGAAAAAAGTCATGTACTTTCTGAACAACTTCATCTGAAAGCTTCCTTCCTTGCCGATTTGCTGGAAAAGCTAGAACACCTTGCTCATTCTTCAGTTTTCTCGCTTGCTTTACCATTCTTTCTGATACATTAAATGCTGTTGTCGTATCTTTAATTGTCCAGCTTCTTGGAACCAAGGTCAATATTTGAACTTTTGTCCTACGATTTGACACTTTACATTTTTCTTTCAACTCTTCTATAAGATTATCAAGATCTGCACAATTATTGCATGGGCGACTTTTACTTGAACTTGGCTGTTCATCGTAATTGATTCCTACAGCAGCAGCAATTTGATTCCCAATTAAACTTTGTGCATCCAAGATCTTTCTTTTTGCATAGCTTTGCTTATCTCTTTTACTTAGTTGTCTTCTTTTCAATGGTGAAGCACCAATAAATGATAAACTTTTGTTGATGGCTGGTTCAGTTTCATCCGTTGTGAAATCTTGTTCAGATTGGGTTGATAGTGATGATGAATCTTCTAGCTTTTGGTTCAGTGCCGACATGCAGCGAGGGCAAAGCTTCTGACCAGGTTTTATATCAATCACTTCTTTTTTCTTTAACAGGCAAAGTTTGGCAGCTGTTTCATTATCAAGCAGTCTAAGTCCAGCTTTTACATTGTGATTCCTCTTCTTGAATGGATTGCAACATTTCTTTTGCATCGCTTGATATTCATGTAGGAAGAGGGCTTCATGGTGGAAGCAAATGATGGAATTTTCGTCAAGTTTGGCTTCTGAACGCGAAACAAGCAATTTCTGGTCACATTCTGTGAAATCACTAAACGCTTTGAATCCAGTCTTCTTAGCATAGAAGATAACATGGCACTTCGATGCAGCAGCATCTTTTCCAATTGAACAGGGGGCCAACGATTCTTCTTCTTCATTAACTTCTGACATCTCTCACTGGCCAATCACTGAATAAAACACGAATGAAATATCCAATTATATCAGTAATTCTAAGCGACTATTAAGATTCAAATTCCTAGAAATGAAGAAAAATTAGTGCATCGCGCATACAAAATATAACAACTTTGATGTGAGTTAATGAGTACTTAATGGTCGCGTTGCAAAAAAAACAAATGTCAGTCTTGTAGAGCAAGAGTTTCTCTTTTAGGTGATACTATTCACAAGCAGATTCAGGCCAACTATTTTTTAGTAATTGGCTTGAAACTTTGGTAAATTTTACCGTTTGTGCTGACACTGCCTAATTTGAAGAGATACTGCAGGGCGACCATATGGCCTGGATCATTGCAAATCCGGCTGCATTATGTCTAGCACAAGCATGAAGCTTGGCCAAAAGTTCAAGTCCATATCTTCAACTGCAAGGAAATCATTGCAGTCTTAATATTGGTCAAAATTTGTCGCGTTGTGTCACGACAAATTTTGAAGTATACTTTGAGTCGAGTTATTTGACCGGGGTTTGCATGAGTAATGTTATACATAATTTCGTTGGAATCAGCAAAAAAAACTGTACAGGGTCGCATCTTACTAACCATTCTTATGAATTAGTTTCGATTTTATTAGACTCCAAATATGACATTTTTTTTATGTTGCATGCACACGGACTAAGTACACTTCAGACAAGGGGGTCTAGATCAGCAGCTATTGCAGCTAGAGGCCTGAAATCTTGGGAAACTTACTTCAACACTTGACTAAAGCTACAGTTAAAATTTGACGAAAATTGGAGACCATGATGGTGGGAACTTTTTTCAGTTTTAGACCACTTGGTGTGGAATGACCCTGATGTCATCTCTCTATTGGCATAGTTTTGTGTTGTTAATGAATCCCTTCATTCGGGCATTACATCAAACAGGACCATTCTGTGTGAAACACAGGAGTAACAGAGACTGGGATACCACCCACCTGCTTTGACCACTGATGTCATCACCATGCCAAAAACCCCTATTTCGAACATATCCAACGTGGCTACCAACACATCTGCAAAACCACAGGTAACATACGAAGTAGTTCAGTGACTAAGCCCAGTGAACTGCGGAAAATGGGGTTGTGGATGGGGACAAACTAAGAATTCAATAACAAGAACAAAAACACTGTTTAAGGTGCAACACTCCACAAAAAACAAAACACTAGAAACCATCAAAAAATAAAACTAAACAAAGTCATAAAAAATGCAACATAAGGTCATGGTATCCCAAACTCAAGGTAACCTATATAGCCTAACTCAAACTTAGTCCAGGATACCAATAACCCCCCATTTCCCCCCACCACAACTACAAAAGGCGGTATCCCAGTCTCCACTTAACCTATATAGTTCAAATCTAGACCCGCGTAGCAATAACATATACCGCTAAAGCATGCCACCTCTTCATATGCTGTGCCCTCTACCACATGTCATTTCCATTGAGACCGACAACCTTGCAGGTTGGTCTCCTCCCCCAAATCAACCCTCCAACCCTCATTTCCATTCCAAAACCCAGACAAATGGCTCACATTATGATCAAGGTAAAAATCACGTACATGCTGAACAGTTTTCTCACACAGTATCTTACGTGGCTTTGGATTTGGTGTCACTAGTATAACATGTTTTGCTATAAAATGATTTGCTCTTCGAATGATGTAATCTGAAGCAGAAAATTCTTTCATGGTTTCCCTTTACTCCAGCTCGTTGGAAGTACTATCAAAATTTGTATTTTGTCATACATGCAATCTGAACCCTTCAAATAATCTTTCAGCTGGGCTTTGATTTCTCCTTTTCCATTTCTTTCACGTTGTTCTTTTTCCAGTTGTGCCACATAAGTATGCTTCAACACTGAGGCAATCTCTTTCAGTTTTTGCTTTGGGTACTTTATCTCACTCTGAAGCCTCCTTTTCTTCACAGGAGACTCACCTAAATACTGAAGGCTAGTATTTAAAGAATAAAGTGTCAATCCAATGCTGTTTCATCTTCAGTTAAATTTTCTCTGGAAGTACGTAGTACAGCTGGAGCAACACCTGCAGGTATTGATGAGTTTTGAGATATTTGCTTCCCAAATTTGCTGAAAACGTTTCCACCTAGCAATACATTAGGATAATGTTTTACTATCCACTCTTGACACATGCTTCAAATTCTTCTGTATTCTTGTGTGACCTCCTTTAAAGTCGAATTGCAATATAATTTCTACTTGGAATCCATTTTTTGCAAACTACTCCTAAATACTACAGCAACTATACACTGCAAGTTGGGTACACTCATGAAGCAAGTTAATGATTAGTGATTGAAAAAAAAAAGTCTCTCTGATTAGCTGTGCACAAGAAGAAATGTTCACCAGTTGCTTAGAATAAATTGTGGACATGATGCCTTTGGTGTGTCATCGTGATATACACCATCTGTATAGTAATGTATTGGAACAATTCAATACATTTTTTTCAAAAAAATTGATGATTATGTTTTGAGGTATATAAGGTTAAAGTCAATGAGCTTCAACATGTAAATTCGTAGAAACCTGTCCTGTTGCGTACCAGTGTAAAGCTCTACTCTTTAGCGTTTTGGTGATGTAAGTTTCATTGCTTTATCTGGGTTAGAATCAGAATTATAATCATTTATGTTGAGACATATGCATGTAAATTTCACACAGTTTCCAAACTAGCAGACCTATAAGTTTCTTCACAACTGTCATATAATGTTACAAATTGGTATTTTCCATCTCTTACTTGGATCCTTCCCCCCCCCCCCCCCCCCCCCCCCCCACCCTTTCCCTCCCCGCTGCAGGTCCAGGGATTAGAATATGTCTGAGGTATTCCTGCCTATCGTAAGAGGCGACTAAAAGAAGTTTCACACATTTTGGCCTTTATGTGATGGTTCCCTGTAGGGTTTTACCTCCATTTTTCAAAATTTTCCTGAAGAGCTAGCCAAATGGGGAAGGGAACATTACATGGTGCATCGTACCTTGAAATCTTTAGCCCACTTTATCGTCGTCGCACTGCAGTCCAGCTCATTCTCCATCTCTTGGGTGAGAACACCTTCCTGGTTGCATTTTCCACCATGCACTATGCAGTTTTGCTTTTTCCACCGGCGATGAGGATGGTCTTCTTTGCACCTCATATCCTGCACCGTAGCCAGTCTGTTGTGGTGGGGCCCCTATGTACCCTGTTAGTTGTAGCCCCTTGACAACATAGGGATCGCTCTGCTGATACCTGCGCTGTTAACTCCCCACATATGCAAAGGAGTAGATGGCCATCACTTTGGGGCATCGGGACCCCTCAGCAAAGGCCATCCTGCCAGGTGGCTTTTGCAGCAGCTGGGTGGCACCCGTAGGGAGGGCCCCTGGTTGGAGTGGGTGGCATCAGGGCAGATGACGCGCAATGAAGCATCACTTGCTGGTGATCAAACACCAGCAGTTCTCTAAGCATTCCAAGTCTCAGTACAATGCAAGAACGTATGACTGTATATCATTCCCCTCCCTGGCCACACCATGGGAGGAACACCAGGCTAAGGATGTCAGCGAACCTTATTCACCCTGGTACCTCGTATGTACGAGAACTAATGAAGAATCCTTTGTTTCGATGAAGCCACAGATTTTTGTAGAGCATTTAGAGGACAAGTTTGGGGAGGTGGAGGGCTTGTCCAAAAATGCAATCTGGGTCAATCTTGATAGAAACAGCATCCTCCGCCCAGTCATGGGCTTTACTTGCTTGTAACAAGTTGGGGGATGATTCTGTACCATCATGCTGCATAAGAGCTTAAATATGGTCCAAGTTATTATATTCCACAGGGTCCTTCTTTTGCAATCTGATGACAAGCTGCGCACCAATTTAGAGTGGCGAGATGATCATTTTGTCCAGCGCATCCATCGGGGTCTGAGGGATAATCCGGTTGCCACCAGTGCCTTCATCTTGGGTGACACCTTACCCGAGGTGGTCAAGGTGATGGTCTGCCACTGTGATGTCAAGCCATATATCCCTCCCCCAATGCGGTTCTTTAAATGCTGGAAGTTCGGGCATATGTCTTTCCGCTGTACTTCCAGCAACACATGTCGAGATTGCGGATGTCCATCACATCCCAATGCTCCATGTGCCCTGCCTCCCATCTGTGTCAACTGCGGAGAGCATCATTCACCTTGCTCACCAGACTGCAGCATTTTACAGAAAGAGAGGGAAAAAAATGGAATACAAGACACTGGACCGTCTGACCTACACTGAAGCTAACAGAAAACATGAGTGCCTACATCGCGTGGCTATGACCACCTCATACGCCACCACTACGAGAACAGTTGTAGCCCCATCAGTTCCGCGAATTCCAGTCAGGTCTCAGAGCCAGAAGGTTACATTTGCCCTCTTGATGGTGAGGGGCACTTCCACCATTGTTGTTCCTGCACTATGTACCTCGGGAGCACTGCCCCCCCCCCCCCCCCCCCCCGCCCCTAAACATTGGGGACACCAGTCCCCACTTCTCAGCTGGAGAAGCATAAGTGTTCTTCGGCTCCTCTCGCCAGGAAGTGGTCCCTTGGGTCACCCCTTTCCCAGCTTTCTGCTACTGGGAAAGATGGCACCTGCCAGAGGCTGAAGAGCCCAAAAGTAGATGGTCATAGGGCTTCACACTCATCGTCAGTCCTGGAGACTTAATCAGTGAAGCCTTCCCAGTCAGAGAAACCTAAGGAGTAGCTAGAAAAGTCCAGAAAGAAGACCCCTAAGACCAAGGAAATTGTGGTGGCACTGATACTACCACTACCTACTAGCTCTGTGTCGGGGGATAGGGTGAAGGTTCTGGTGTCCGCTGAGAACCTAGATCTCGCTGGACCCTCAGACACAATGGATGTAGACTGCTCAAGCACTAAGTCGGTGGCAGCAGGTGACCCTGAGACGTAAACTGCGTCATTGAATGTTCCATGCCTTCCCAATCTCATGACGTCGTCATCCTCCAGTGGAATTGCGCCAGTTTTTTCCACTGCCTGGCTGAGCTACTGCAGCTGTTAAGCTTTACACCTGCTATCTGCATTGCCCTCCAGAAAACCTGGTTCCCGGCATTGAGGACCCCTGCCCTCCACAGTTATGAGGGATATTACAGGAACCATAGCGACTATAATCGAGTGTCAGGTGGAGTTTGCATTTGTGTCCTAAACTCAGTCTGCGCTGAAACTGTGCCTCTTCAAACCCATCTTGAAGCTGTGGCTGTCAGAATAAGGAAAACACGGGAAATAACTGTTGCAGTGTATATCTTCCTCGAAATGGTGCAGTACCTCTGGATGTATTAACTGCACTGATTGATCAACTCCCTAAACCATTCCTACTTTTAGGAGATTTTAATACCCATAACCCCTTGTGGGGTGCCACCTTGCTTACTGGCCGAGGCAGAGATGTCGCAACTTTACTGTCTCTGTTCGACCCCTGCCTCTTAAATACTGGGGCTGCCACACATTTCAGTGTGGGTCGTGGTAGTTACCCAGCCATTGTTTTATCCATTTGCAGCCCAGGACTTCTCCCAACTAGCCACTGGAGAGCACATGGCCTGTGTGGCAGTGACCACTTCCCCTTCTTCCTGTCACTGCCCTGGCATCAGGCTCATGGACGCTTGCCCAGGTGGGCTTTAAACAAGGCAGAATGGGAAACTTTCACCTCTGTGGTCACCGTTGACTCTCGCCCACACGGTAGCATTGATGTGATGTTTGAGCAGGTGACTACAACAATCGTTACTGTGTTGGAAAACGTGAGCCCTCGCTCTTTAGGGTGCCCCGGCGAAAGGCGGTCCCTTGGTGGTCGCCGGAAGTCGTTGAGGCAATTAAGGAGCATCGCTGAGCTCTACAGCGGCATAAGCGGCACCCTTCCCTGGAGCACCTCATAGCCTTTAAGGGGCTCCATGCCCACGTTCGCCAGCTTATCAAAAGACGGAAGCAGGAGTGTTGGGAGATATATGTCTCAACCATTGGGTGCCATACGTCACCTTCCCAAGTCTGGATGAAGATCAGACATCTTTTTGGGTACCAGACCCCAACAAGTGTCCCTGGCATTAACATCAGTGGCATTTTATCTACTGAAGCAGACGCAATTGCTGAGCACTATGCTCGAGCCTCTGCATCGGAGACTGCCCCCTAGCCTTTCTCACCCTCAAATGGTGGATGGAAAGGGAAGTCCTCTCATTCGCTACACGCCACAGTGAACCCTATAATACCCCATTTACAGACAGAATGGGAGCTCCTCATTACCCTTGCACATTACCCCAACACAGCTCCTGAGCCAGATCGGATCCATGGTCAGATGATTAAACATCTTTCATCTGACTACAAGCAACATCTCCCCCATCATCCTCAACCAGATCTGGTGCGACGGCATCTTTCCATCGCAGTGACAGTAGAGCACCATTGTTCTGGTGCTTAAACTTGGTAAAAACCCATTTGATGTGGATAGCTATCGGCCCATCAGTCTCACCAATGTTGTTTATAAGCTGCTGTAATGTATGGTTTGTCGGCAGTTGGGTTGGGTCCTGGAGTCACGTAGCCTACTGGCTCCATGTCAGGGCAGCTTCTGCCAGGGTCGCTCTACCACTGATAGTCTTGTGTCCTCAAGTCTACCATCCGAACACCTGGTTGCCATGTTTTTTGATTTACGAAAAGCGTATCACATGACCTGGCGACATCATCCTTGCCACATTATACGAGTGGGGTCTCCAAGGCCCTCTCCAGATTTTTTTTTTAAAATATCCAAAATTTCCTGTCACTTTGTACTTTCCGTGTCCAAGTTGGTGCCTCCTATAGTCCCCTCCCCCCCCCCCCCCCCCCTATTCATATCCAGGAGAATGGGGTCCTGCAGGGCTCCATATTGAGTGTATGTCTATTTTTAGTGACCATTAATGGTCTAGCAGAAGCTGTAGGGCCATCCGTCTCACCTTCTCTGTATGCAGACGATTTCTGCATTTCGTACTGCTCCACCAGTACTGGTGTTGCTGAGCGGTGCCTACAGGAAGCCATCTACAAGGCACAGCCATGGGCTCTAGCCCACGGTTTCCAGTTTTCGGCTGCAAAGTTGTGTGTTATGTGCTTCTGTCGTTGCCATACTGTTCATCCAGAACCAGAACTTTACTTTAATGATGATCCACTCATTGTAGTGGAGACATATCGATTCTTATGACTGGTTTTCAACGCCCGATTGACTTGGCTTCCTCACCTCCATCAGCGTAAGCGAAAGTGCTGACAGCACCTCAGTGCCTTCCGCTGCCTGAGCAACACCAACTGGGGTGCAGATCGCTCTACACTGCTGCAGCTCTACAGAGCCCTTGTTCAATCCCGCCTTGACTATGGGAGTCTGGTTTATGGTTTGGCGGTGCATCAGCGTTGGGTTTACTTGACCCAGTGCACCACTGTGGCGTTCGCCTAGCGACAGGAGCTTTTTGGATGAGTCCGGTGACCAGTGTCCTGGTGAGACCAGAGTCCCTCCATTGCAGGTTAGGTGTGTGCAATTGCTCTCCAATTATGTTGCACACATTCATAGTTCTCCTGCGAATCCAAATTATGGTCTCCTTTTCCTGCCCACGGCGGTTCATCTCCCACATCGGCGGCTCAGGTCAGGGCTTACAATTGCAGTTCGTGTGAGATCCCTTCTCTCCGAACTGGAGTCCTTGCCTTTACCACCTTACTTGAGGTTCTTTCACGAACACCTCCATGATGTACACCTAGGGCGCTGCTTCGCCTGGACCTTTCATATGGCCCTAAGGATTCAGTTAACCGTGCGTCTCTCCGCTGTCACTTCCTCTCGATTATCGACACTTACCGGGGCCATGAAGTGGTTTACACCGATGGCTTGATGGCTGATTGTCACGTTGGCTTTGCCTATGTTCATGGAGAACATAGAACAGCCCTCCTTGCCAGATGGCTGCAGTGTTTTCACTGCAGAGCTGGCGGCCATATCTTGTGCTCTTGAGCACATCTGTTCACACCCAGGAGAGTCATTTCTCCTGTGTACTGACTCCTTGAGCAGCATATAAGCTATCAACCAGTGCTACCCTCATCATCCTTTGGTAGCGACCATCCAGGAGCCCGTCTATACCCTGGACTGGTCCAGTCATTCAGTGGTATTTGTGTGGACCCCAGGTCACGTTGGAATCCCAAGCAACGAACTTGCCGACAGGCTGGCCAAACAGGCTACGTGGAAACTGCTTATGGAGATCGGCTTCTCTGAAACTGATCTGCGTTTAGTATTACGCCACAAGGTTTTGCTGCTTTCGGAGACAGAATGGCATAACCCAAGTATGCAAAACAAGATGCACGCCATTAAGGAAACTATGAATGTGTGGAAGACCTCAATGCGCGCCTCTTTCAGGGGCTCTGTAGTTCTCTGTCGGCTCCGCATTGGCCATACGTGGCTGACACATGGTTACCACCTCTGTCGCGAGGACCCACCTCGGTGTCGCTGTGGCTCACGAATGCTGGTCGTTCATCTCTTGCTGGACTGCTCACTTTGAGCCACTCTGCGGTGGATTTTTAACTTTCCCAGCACCCTACCTTTGGTGTTCTGTGACGATACCTCAACAGCAGCTTTAGTTTTACGTTATATTTGCGAGGTGAGTTTTATCATTTGCTCTAAGTTTTAGTATATGTCCTTTGTCCCTGTGCGTCCTCCACCCTAGTGCTTTCAGGGTGGAGGTTTTGATGTGTTGCAGGGTGGCTGGCTTTTCCTTTTTATCCTCATGGTCAGCCAGCTATGGTAACCTGCTTTCTTGTTTTAAGCTCTTCTACCTGTTTCTTGCGTCTTTGTGGTTTTCTTGTCCCCTTCTGTCCATTTCAGTGTTTGTTGCCCTTCAGTCGTTGTGGTTTTTCCTTTCATTCTGTTTTGTGTTCTAAGTCTCATTGTCTTATTTTCAACCTTGTGACATTGTTTCCTTCGGAACAAGGGACCGATGACCTTGTAGTTTGCCCCCTTCCCCTTCTTTTAAACCAACCAACTTATCTGGACCATTGAATGAACCAAATTTGAAAGAAATCTAAGTGTGTCTGGATGAGTGCTGGGTTGAATTAATGTGGAATTGCACATTTCTTTTTAATTGAGTAAACTTATTGCTTCTGTTTGTGTTGATATCACTTCTTTGTATTTGTATCAAAATACACTAAAATAAAAAAAAATCATGCCATGAAGGAATTATATGGATGGGGGGATCTGTAGATGTGATGTAGATGTACAGATAAACAAATCATTACACTTTCAGAAAAACTGGATGATTTATTCAAGAGAAAGGGCCTCAGAAATTGAGCACAAGTCAGTAACGCATTGGTCCACCTCTGGTCCTTATGCAAGCAGTTATTCAGCTTGACATTAATTGATAGTTGTTGGATGTCCTGCTGATGGATAATATGCCAGATTCTGTCCAGTTTATGCGCTAAGTCATCAAAATCCTGAGCTGGTTGGAGGGCACAGTTCATAATACTCCAATCATTCCCAGTTAGAGAGAGATCTGGTGACCTTGCTGATCAAGGTAGTGTTTGGCAAGCACAAAAACAAGCTGTAGAGACTCTTGCCGTATGGGGGCAGGCATTATCTTGCTGAAATATAAGCCCAGAGTGGCTTGCCATGAAGGGCAACAAAAGAGGTCGTAGAAAATCATCTACATACCGCTGCGCTGTTAGGATGCTGCCCATAATAACCAAAGGAATCCTACTGTGAAAAGAAATGGCACCCCAGCTCATCACACCTCATTGTTGGGCCGTATGGCAGGCAACAGTCAGGTTCGTATCCCACCACTGTCGGAGGTGTCTCCGGACATGTCTGTAGCCTGGAATCTCGTGGCCTGGTGTAGAATGTCTTCAGTGACGAGTCCCACTTCTAATTGAGCACCACTGACCAGCGAAGACATGTATGTAGACTCCTCAGACGGCAGTGGGATACCAACTTGACTGTAAACTGCTATACAACCAACAATGAGGAGTGGTGATGGAAGGTACTATTTCTTTCACAGCAGGACCCCTTCGGTTTTCACCTGCAGCACCCTTAAAGCACGGTGGTATGTTGATGATATTATATGCCCCATTTTGTTGCGCTTCATGGCAAGCCATCTTGGGCTTACATTTCTGCATCATAATGCCTGCTCGCACACGGTGAAAGTTTCTACTGCCTATCTTTATGCTCTGAATCCAAAATTGGCCAGCAAGATTGCAAAATCTCTTGCCAATTGAGGACATTTGAAACATTATGGGCAGGGCGCTCAGACCACCTAAAGTGCCAGTTGGACAAAATTTGGCATGATACCCTCAAGAGGACATCCAGCAACTCTTATCAGTCCATACTAAGCTGAATAACTGCTTGTTTAATGGCCACAGGTGGACATGTGCATTACATCATCTGATTTTTCTGAAATTGTAGTCATCTCTTTGTTTGT
This sequence comes from Schistocerca americana, assembly GCF_021461395.2. Lineage (NCBI taxonomy): Eukaryota > Metazoa > Arthropoda > Insecta > Orthoptera > Acrididae > Schistocerca > Schistocerca americana. The sequence goes on along the minus strand of NC_060120.1, from coordinate 693,184,782 downwards.
ACATGTACATCACGTCTACAGATTTGTCCCATTCAGATAATTCCTTCGTGGTGTGTCTTTTTTTTTTAGTGTACTTACAAAACTGCCATAAATGTCACGATTTTAAATTAATAAAATGAAATTACTTTCTAAACATAAAAGCTCTGGCATCTTTTTATGAATAATTGTGAAGGCAACCATGATATACCTTTAAGACAAATTATATAGCTTTTTTGTTCTTGATACCATGTTTTTTTGTCTCTTCAGCCTTGTTGCGAGGTGTTTTTCCTGCCCCCCCCCCCTTCCGTGTGTTTATTAAATCCTAACATTCATGTGACTTATGTTCTGTTTCAGGCTGCATCTACATCTAGTGTTTCTGATTTTGCTAAGCAGTTCGCTAGGTGTGGACAGAGGAAATTTCAAAGCATGTCATCAAAGCAGCTTTTGCAAGTATGTAAATATATAATTGTGTGTGAGTGTAAAATTTCACATATTATTAGATTAATTTCACGTTAGTCGCTTAAAAAAAGTATTTAAAAGGGGTTGTATTGTGACATCATGCAATTCAGATTTTGATTGTTGTGCGTTAGAATGACTTCTGACCCTTAACAGTTAGACATACAGGGAGTGTTGGATAGAACTGTTGCCAGTGTGTGCTGACCGTGTCACACAGAAACCACTGATACTCGTTGCTACTTACTGATGGTATGGCAACAGATTGCACAGTACCAGCTGAACTATTAGTGGCACAGGAAGGGAAAGGTGGTTTCATATTGGAGTTACCATGGCAACTGAGTCAGGCTCCTCTTTTGCCAGATATACATTCTTTTATCATGTGTTTCATGAAGCTTTACTTTAATCATACTGTAAATTAATTGGTGCTGCGATGTTGCAAGTATGCCTATTTCTCAGTTGCTGTCAATTTGCCGTACAGCATTTTTACTGTTTCTGCATGCCTGAGTTGCTCTGCTCTGATCAGCATAGAACACTTTTGATTGAAATGTCAGCTGTATAAGACCAAAGAATCCCAGGTTGGATATATGTAGGTTGAGGAAGATATATGTAGATTGAGGAAGCAGCTCATTAGAAGTTTCCAATGTGGATTCGCTATCTTTCTATTCAAGATAACACCACTCTATTCTTGACCTCTCTGCAGGAAGTTTTTTACGTGAGTGAATGTTGTCCATCAAGAGACATTGGTTCATGTAGTGATAAGATGGTTTGACCAGAGGTATGCCTGTGATTTTAAGTAACAATTGGACAAGGATTTTAAAGTTTTGTGGGAAAGCATGACTCCTAAGATGATAGGGAATAGATTTTACTGATTAAGTGGCTGATTTTTTGATGTTTCTCAAATTATATTCCAATCCACAAATGATGGCGGTACACGCAACTTAAGACACGGAGGGGACTGGCATTGTTGATGATTCCAAACAACTGTCGCAGTACGCTTACGCGTGTGCTTTCCACTTGAAGACTTGAGGGAAGCTATATCCTGCAAATTCTCTCTCTCACTTGCTTATGTAGAATTTATATTTACCACGACCATCAGCAGTGATAACTCGCAACACATGAAATAGAAATTTCACTAAACAACTCGCTACAATCACGTTTAATGCTTGTATTAGCTACGGCATTCAGAGCAGAGCACTCGGAACACTACTGAACGCTCATTGCCTGTCGAAGTATGCAACCACCATCATTTGTGACTCTTAACAATAGTGATCAGTCAGTGACATGTATCTGTAGTAGTGTCATTTCATGAAAACATATTTTAAGTTAAGACTGCAGTAATTTTACTTAACTGTGAGGACATGTGTTTGAGCATGTGTGATCTCTCTCTCTCTCTCTCTCTCTCTCTCTCTCTCTCTCTCTCTCACACACACACACACACACACACACACACACACACACACACACACACACATATAATTATAATTTTAATTATTGAAATTAAACTTTTACATTTTTTATATTCAGCTGCTCAGTATAATCTTTCATCTGAGTCAATATTGTTCTGGGCAGTGTTAATGTTGGTGTATATGTGGGAAACAGGTCTCCTGCCTCTAGCTCGTTTTGTAGGGATGCCATTTCACATGGTCCTCCCACATGGTGATATGATTTCTTATTTCCAAAAAAGTGCTAATATATCTCTGTGGTGCACCACTACTGTAATATCCTTGCTTGCTTCACAGGCAGTATTAATATTCAGCAAGGATGCTTATAACCATCCCATTGCATGCTCTAAAACCAATATCATTATTGTCGGCCTCCAAGATGATTAATATATTTTCAGTAGTCATTAAATAACTTAGCAGATTATTAAGTGCAGTATATGGTCATCTCTTCCACTTACAAAGACTTAGAAGGTCATGGTGAGTGAGGGAAGTAACTTTGAAGATATATCAGTGAAGGTAAGCTTGTATAGCAAATCCTGTATCTCAACACGCCATCCTCTTACCTGAAGCAAGATCAGTGTTGAAATATGATCACTTAGGAGGAAGAGTGCCTGAAAATGATAATGAGCTGCAGTTGGTAAAGCCAACTGCTTAATCACGACGTTACCCTGTTTTCAGCCTCTCATAGTGGAAGTGTTTTAACATGACTGTGTATGTTACACAGATAATGATGCATAGCTTCCTGCACAAATGACCAATGTATGGTGCTTATAATTATATTTTCTATTTAGACAAGTGGGGAAAGACGAGATAGAATGAGTCCTGCCCAATTTTAGTAACATTTTGACACTTGGAGTCAGTGCCCAAAAAAATGTGAGTAATGTAATGGGCCTGTCTGAAAATACACTCCTGGAAATGGAAAAAAGAACACATTGACACCGGTGTGTCAGACCCACCATACTTGCTCCGGACACTGCGAGAGGGCTGTACAAGCAATGATCACACGCACGGCACAGCGGACACACCAGGAACCGCGGTGTTGGCCGTCGAATGGCGCTAGCTGCGCAGCATTTGTGCACCGCCGCCGTCAGTGTCAGCCAGTTTGCCGTGGTATACAGAGCTCCATCGCAGTCTTTAACACTGGTAGCATGCCGCGACAGCGTGGACGTGAACCGTATGTGCAGTTGACGGACTTTGAGTGAGGGCGTATAGTGGGCATGCGGGAGGCCGGGTGGACGTACCGCTGAATTGCTCAACACGTGGGGCGTGAGGTCTCCACAGTACATCGATGTTGTCGCCAGTGGTCGGCGGAAGGTGCACGTGCCCGTCGACCTGGGACCGGACCGCAGCGACACACGGATGCACGCCAAGACCGTAGGATCCTACGCAGTGCCGTGCCACTTCCCAGCAAATTAGGGACACTGTTGCTCCTGGGGTATCGGCGAGGACCATTCGCAACCGTCTCCATGATGCTGGGCTACGGTCCCGCACACCGTTAGGCCGTCTTCCGCTCACGCCCCAACATCGTGCAGCCCGCCTCCAGTGGTGTCGCGACAGGCGTGAATGGAGGGACGAATGGAGACGTGTCATCTTCAGCGATGGGAGTCGCTTCTGCCTTGGTGCCAATGATTGTCGTATGCGTGTTTGGCGCCGTGCAGGTGAGCGCCACAATCAGGACTGCATACGACCGAGGCACACAGGGCCAATACCCGGCATCATGGTGTGGGGAGTGATCTCCTACACTGGCCGTACACCACTGGTGATCGTCGAGGCGACACTGAATAGTGCACGGTACATCCAAACCGTCATGGAACCCATCGTTCTACCATTCCTAGACCGGCAAGGGAACTTGCTGTTCCAACAGGACAATGCACGTCCGCATGTATCCCGTGCCACCCAACGTGCTCTAGAAGGTGTAAGTCAACTACCCTGGCCAGCAAGATCTCCGGATCTGTCCCCCATTGAGCATGTTTGGGACTGGATGAAGCGTCGTCTCACGCGGTCTGCACGTCCAGCACGAACGCTGGTCCAACTGAGGCGCCAGGTGGAAATGGCATGGCAAGCCGTTCCACAGGACTACATCTAGCATCTCTACGATCGTCTCCATGGGAGAATAGCAGCCTGCATTGCTGCGAAAGGTGGATACACACTGTACTAGTGCCGACATTGTGCATGCTCTGTTACCTGTGTCTATGTGCCTGTGGTATCATGTGATGTATCTGACCCCAGGAATGTGGCAATAAAGTTTCCCCTTCCTGGGACAATGAATTCACGGTGTTCTTATTTCAATTTCCAGGATTGTATGTGGACCATGTTTTTACTGGCTCTCTTTCTCAATTTTTCACATAGTTCCATGTGTGTTTTAATATTTCCTGCACATGCAGGTGCCTCTGTGGAGACTGTAATTAAGGTATTGTTTGCTAATGATAAAGTCGTGCTGAAGTAGCCTGTATGTTTCTTTCCTTTTGTCTCTTCACTGTGGTCTATTTATGTGTGTGTTAGTTTTGTTGCATAAATATGCCAAGATGCAGTTATGCCATTGTTAAAATTGCTTAGATTAATCCTATGATTTTGAAGATAATGAGACTGATTTTGTGGTAGATGTTGTTGCAGATGATTGTGGGGATGATGTGATCTATATTCAAGAAGAAATTTGAGAGAGTTCAGACAGTGATACTTTCAAACAAAATGCTTGCCATTTTTATTAAGATTTCAGTTGGCAGTGCTTTCAGAGTGATTTTATTTTAAAATATGACTTTGTAGTAGAATCAGGAGAGTAAGGCTGATATGTAGGGCGACAACAGACCGAGTATAGGTGGATCATCACTTATCATGTACTAGATACTACTGTATTTTTGGGGCTATCCAGACAGCTCAACTGCTTTTTTTTCCTTGCTTCTAACATATTGTGTTATGAAAAACATGGAGGGCAAACCAATGTATATGCCAAACAAAGCATAAGATATTTATGAAGCATATATTACTTCCCTTACCCGTACACTATCCAAGTGGGAGTTTCTTTTGTTGAAATGAGTAATGTGCTCTCAGGAAGGCAAGATGATGATTGGAAAAGTGTGACACTGTGACTGTGAAAGACAGTAAACTGTGAGGGTCCCAACAAGAGTGACAAGCCCTTACTGAACTATGAAACAACAGTGCTATAATCCTTCAGACGACAAGGAGAATGCCTGTATGGTGATAACTGATAGAAAAATGACCACAGAATGTAAGAGGTACTCAGGGATCCCATATATATATGGAACTTAAAGGAGATTCTATGGCTCAGATTATCAGAAAGATGTATGCATTGCTTAAGGAGACTATAGAGACCCACATAGATTCCACACATGAGATCCGGGCAAACAGTTGTAAGGTGCACCACACAGGTTGCAGATACTAGAACTGTCAGAGGCCACTCATAGATGCACGCACAGCCTTTCCTCCGTGCATTCTACTGGCCAGCCGACAGCTTACAAAGTTGGGCCAGGCCAGCCTTGCCCTCAGTTACATGTTGGCATTCTGACTAGGATTCTCAGACTAGTTGTGTAGTTACTCAGTAGCAAGTGTCTTCTTGTACAAGTTACTTCTAGATGCAGTAGTGTTGTGTCCATCATCGTGTGTAGGTTCTTGTGGTTAGAACACGTTGTCAATGAGTAGGGTTGTATTTTCACATGTTTTTTGTTGTGTGGTTGCTTTTCGCATATTGTTGTGACACGGAGTGTCAAACCTTGGTGCAACAACGGAAGGATCTCATCGTGGTCATGCAACAGGCTTTGCCAGGTTTGCTCTCTGAACCTTTGTCTCCAGCTCTGCTTCCTCCTCTGCTCCCACCATTTGATGAGGCAACAGAAGATTGGGAAGTGTACGAAAACTGCCTGTGGCAACATTTCCGTGCATTTCATGTTACGGATGTGGAGGTATATCGTGCACTGTTTTTGTCATGTATCGGGTATTGTGGCTGTTGGCCCCATTGAAGGAACCTTCCTCATCGTCATTTGACAATTTGTGCTCACGGTTGTTTTCCTGTTCTTGCTGCTGCATTCAGATCGTGGCAGCTAGGGTTGAATTCTACCACTGCAACAAACAGCCTCATGAGTCTAATCATGCCTGGGCCACGACCCTCCATGGTCTTCATCGCAAGTGCCACTTTGTCACAGGCAAGTCAAAAGAATTGTATGCAGGCATCACGATTTGCAGTATCAACAACTGTTCTGCCCCATATAAGGATGTCCAGTAACGGACCCTCCAGTTAGAGAACCCCTCCCTTGAACAAGTTTTGTCAATTTTCCAGTTTTATTAGATGGCTGGAACACTGTTTTTGTGCTGTGTGGAAATCGCCAGATTATCCTGCTTGCACTGCCGCTACATCGTTCTTTCTGGAACACAGTGCATTCAGTCAGGCCACTGTACCGCCGTGACACCGCAACAGGTTTCCAGCTGCCGATCAGAGCAGCTGGAAACCTGGTGCTGTGTCACGGCGGTACAGTGGCCTGACTGCATACACTGTGTTCCAGGCAGAACGATGTAGTGGCAATGCAAGCAGGCTAATCTGGCGATTTCCACACAGCACAAAAACGGCTTTCCAGCCACCACTCTCTCTTGCCATCCTGTCCATCATTACTACTGAAATAACAGATCAGCGTGTCCCTAGTATTGGGCTGTCTGTCATTAAGTGTAAAAAAGAAAAGACAACCTTGTGGTAGCCTGCCACTTAGCTCAGAGAACGTTCCAACAGATAGTGTGGATATGGATGTCCAGGAAGTGTTGTCGTCAGGGCTGGTTTCTGATCAGGATTCCGACAACCTTTTTGTCGAGGTTTTGGTTCTCTCACAACCGCACCTACAGTTAGAGACTAGCACAGCAGTTTCCCTGCCTAATGCCCAAAAATATTCATACCTTATCTCTCTGCCACTGTCACTGGTAAACAGGCACCTATGGTAAACAGCGAATCTTCTTGCTTGGCCAATTCACAGCTGAAGTTACTACAATCTCTCACAACCGCACCTACAGTTAGAGACTAGCACAGCAGTTTCCCTGCCTAATGCCCAAAAATATTCATACCTTATCTCTCTGCCACTGTCGCTGGTAAACAGGCACCTATGGTAAACAGCGAATCTTCTTGCTTGGCCAATTCACAGCTGAAGTTACTACAAGTCAGTGACTTGTCTATTACCTTTGTCATCCTTGATGCTAGTTCAGCAAACCTTTTCATGTTTGATGTCTTTCAGGCCTTTGACTTATCAGTCACGGACTCCATACAGTTGCTATCTGCCAAAGTCCCCTATCAATTATTGGAATCTCTGTGCTCAGAATTTCAGGATATCATTATGGAAGACCCAGGGTGCACCACAGACTTTCAAGCCCACATAACCTTGAAGAAGTCTCTCATCCTAGATTTTTTCATCCTGGGTAGATTCTTGTGCCTCTATGCTCACAAGTCAATGTGGAGCTGGACTAGCTCCTCTCTCCCAGGTTTATGGTTCCCATTTCTTCTAATTCAAGGAGCACACCCTTTCTAATCATGCAGAAATCCTCTGGTCAATTGTGACTTTGTGGTGATATTGAGGTCACTGTGAATTCAGCCCATGGTAGACACGTACCCACTGCCACGTCCGGATGAACTGTTCACATGCTTATTAGGGGTTCAGTTCTTCTCGAAACTAGATCTCTCCAAAGCATATCACCAGTTACCCCTAGATGAGGAGTCCAAGCATATCATTGTTTGTAATACTGCTTTTGGCCTCTATCAATACCAACAGTTGATTTTTGGGGTGGCAAGTGCCCTTGCAATTTTTCAGCACTACATGGAACAGGTCACATCTGCTATTCCGTGCTGTTTCAAGTACCTGGATGAAAATGTCATTACCAGATGTACTACAAGCTGCCACATGCACAAGCTCTGGACCCTTTTTCAAAAAATTCTGGGATGTAGGTCTGCATTGCACTGCGCAGAAGCCCAGTTTTTTTCAGCCATCCCTCGAGTATCTTGGCCACAGCATCTCGGGTCAGGTTTTCTGACCTCTGGAGATTCTTGTTTGGCCCATTACGGACCTGCCACATTCCTCATTGTTGCAAGAGCTGCAGGCTTTCCTGGGTAAAATTGCCTATTACCACTGGTTCATTCCTAGGGCATCCACCATTGCCTGCCGCACCCCCCCCCCTCCCCCGCCTCTCTCTCTCTCTCTCTCTCTCTCTCTCTCTCTCTCTCTCTCTCTCTCTCTCTCCACTCACTCTCACTCTCACTGTGCAAAGGTGCTTCTTTTGTCTGGTCTCTGACTTGCGACCAGGCCTTCACCATGCTGAAGGAATGGCTCAGGTCAGTATTGTGTCTAACTACTTTCAATCCTAACAAATCATTTGTCTTGACTACAGATGCCTTGCAGTAAGCTATGGGGTCAGTTCTCATCCATCGGAATGCAGGTGGTTCGGAGCAGCCACTGATGTTTTCATCCAGTCCATGCCCACTACTCCCAGGTCAAGGACATATAAGGTGGCTCACAGCTTGCAGTGGTGGGCTGTGTCCCTCTCTAAATACAACTATGAGACTCATTTTCACCTCACTGGGCACCATCCCAATGTGTAAGGTCTCTTGGTCACTCTCTTTTCTGACAATGGACCTCAGTTCCTGTCTCCTGTCCCAAGGGTTTTGCGATTTCTGTGTGCGGTCAGGTAATTTCTATGTTCACTGTCCTCCCTTTCATCCCAACCTAACAGGGAAGCCGAGGGCATGGTTCACACCTTTAAAACACAGATGAAAAAATATCTGCAGAACTTCCTCACTGAGGAGGCATTACAGTTTTTTCTGATGGCCTTCTGGGTGACTCCTATTGGTTCCTGTAGCCCTGTCAAGCTTCTCTATGGGCACCAATCACAGTCAAAGATGCTGCTCCACCTCCTAAGTATGGTATTTTGCCTGCCATAGTGTCCCACAATACCAAGCTTTCTGTCTGGGATGGCAGTCTGTGCCTGTGGTTTCGGGCAGTGCCCTCACTGGTTACCAGCAGTCATCGTGTGTCAGGACAGCTGCTGTGTCTACACCATCAGGACTGGAGGCCAGGAAGTCTGCCGCCACAAATCAGCTCAGGAGCCCACGTGTGGGTATGCAGCCCCTCACCTTGTCCCCCCTCCAATGCTGCTTTCCCCCCACCCCCTCTTCAGATGCACCACTGCTTTCGCCCCGGTCACTGGATGTAGTGTATCCAGCCACCTCTTCCACACTCATCAGCACCTCTGTCTGATGAGGCTACTACTCCACAACTTGTATGGCACCAGCTCCAATGCCCCTCCAACTGGTGGAAATACCCCTTGTGGGATTCATGTCTCCTGCACAGCCTCAGCCTGCAGCAGAGTCACCTCCACCTTCAACACCGCTGCTGGATGTCACCAGAGATTCCAGCTTGGACTGCCCATCGCTGGTCCTGTCATCGGTCCTGTCATCTCGTGCTCCAATGGGGGAGGGTGTTTCAGGGCACTCCTTGTGCCGACCACTTTCGCCTGTATTCTAAGGCCTCTGAGGACCAGGAGTTGATCTCCCATCTCATCTGTGATATCTTCATGGACGTGGATGTCGTCTCCGCATCACGGCCGTCACATCTTGCCCATGGAATTAGCGATGCTCTGCCTCCTCCCAAGGGGGAAGGAGTGTAGTGAACCGCATAGGTTACACACCTGAGATCTGTGCACACAGTTAATTGATACACCACAGAACCCGACAGACACTAGAAGAGTCAGAGGCAGCCTCTCCTCTATGCACTCTTCCGGGTGGCCAACAGCTTATGGAGTCGGGCCCGGTCAGCCTTGCCCTCAGTTTCCTGTTGACATTCTGACTATGATCACGATTATCAGACTAGTAGTGTAGCCATTCTGTGGCAAGTGTCCTGTTGTACAAGTTATTTCCCAACATAATACAGTGATAGGTCTTCATTGCTTGTGTGTTTTTGTGTTTACAACAAAGACCAAAATAAATTTCAACACAACCATTAGAGCAATTCTGGGAGTCCCAAATGTGTCTAGAATATACGAGATGCAAAATATACATAAAAAGGCTTTTCCACTGAGACTAGTAGTAAATGGGATAAGTTCGTCAACATACAACTTGGTGGAATACCTAACAGGTTGCCAGATGGTACTCGTAGTCACACAGTCCATAGGAAGCTCAACAGCACTGGTAGATATCAACACAAAATATCACACCACCCCACACAGCTGAAGAATTCAGTTTTATATATACTACGTAATATCGCTCACTGGATCTCAGATGTCCATAATTTAAAGTTGAACTCACAAGCTTCATAGTACTATCAGAGCTAACAAATACAGAAATGAAATTAACACAAAATAACACCCAAAAATGCATAAGAGCAAAAGAGACGAAGAGATTGAACAATCATGCAGCACTTCTGTACTGTATGTCCAGGGAGTTCGCGACAGAGTGGGAAAAATTTACTTACTGAGTGAGCAACAGACCAACATATCAGAGCAACTACAAAATTAGACTCTTGCTGGGTTCAGCAGAAGATGCAGTTTATACGTTATGCACACTGATAGTTAACGAGGTCAGATGCAAGTGTGGAGTAATTTATATTGGCGAGATGGTACAATCTATCAGAAGACATTTTAAAGGTTTCCAGAGTCACCTAAAGTTAGGACGTCGTCATAAATCTATAGTACCAGAACACCATAATGAATGCATAAAACATAAAGTGTAAAGGTGACATGTATGCTAGCTAGACAACAGAGTACCTTCAAAAGAAATATAAGGGAGGTGATAGAGATAGTCAGTCGTCCCACCATCCGCGACTGTAAAGATTCCCGCAGAAAGCATACAACATGCTGGCCTGTCCTAACTGCCATCAGACACTGAAAATAGCACCACATCCCAAAAGCAGATCACTCCTGGTTCACCAATGTGGGCCAGTAAAATTCCATTTTAAATCACAGACAATAAGAAACATCAGATCACATTCTCTTTACTTCTGACAACCAGCTGTGTGATGAATGTAGGTAGTGCTGCTTTTCAGCGACTACACGAGCAGTAGTGGAGACAGTATTTAAGAATTAAAAGCAGTGCTGCCGCAGTTGTATTACACTTTAATATGAAGGCCATTTGCAATAGTAACATAAATGTTCTTACATTTTACAACACAACACCGTCTACAATCCAGAAGAATTGTATGAACAGAGTATCAGTCTTGTTCGAGGACTGATACTTCACCTGTGCTGAATGCTGTGGGGCAGTAGAGGGCCAAGAAAGTGAAGAAATGAAAATATTTTGAGTGTTAGGCAAGAGACCCATCAGTACAAACGTATGTAGCAGCTAGTATGACAATTCTGCAACTAAAAGTTTTTTTTAGGGTCAACAACTGCAGTATGCACTGTTCACTAAAATTCCAATTAATTTACACCTGAAGAAATTGTGAGAAATTTTCTTCCAAGTTTTGTTGTGCAAGTCAAAATGCAATAAAGTATCTCTATAAATATTCTCAGTATGTGAACTTCCTGCGTTAAAAAATCATTAATTGTGAATTTTGAATTGATGTAAGAAGGAAGAATAAAAATGTAATAATTTAAGGACATTCTTGTAACAGGCAAAGAACTGACAAAATACTAATGTAAGAAATTCATGAAAATGAACCCACAGGATTTGTAATCATTTGTGTTGCAATAAACGTTTTGCATCAACATTAATCAGTCATCATCATAAATGGTCCACATAGAAAGAAAATGAAACAAATGAATACTCTCAAAATAAAGCTTGGCCACTACATTGAACACTGCTCTTCTGGGGGGATTTAACAGGGCTCTTTCAAACATATAGCAGACTCCAATATTAGAACTAATTTTTCAGCACATCTATTCAAGATAGTAGAAACATTGTGTTTGCTCTAACTTAGTTTGAATTTTTGCTTTTTTACATTTCTTAATGCTACTTTACCACCTATGGATTTACAAATTTTAACTTACATGATTTGTCACAGGATTTAATAAGTTTTTCAGTTTCAGCAAATGATTCAAATTTGTACTTGAAAATCTACTTTTATTGAAATCTTTAACATTATAAATAGATTTTTAAGGTTAAACTGAACGTATGAATAAGGCATAGTGTTTTTGTTTTTACAGGAGGTGCCGTGCAGTGGAACCTGATAAATCAGTGTATGTCCTTCATTTGAATACGCTAAAAATAGAAGACAGTGTCATGAGTGCTGAGATACAGAACACACAGAACTTGGTAAAATTCAAATTTGAGTTGTTTTCCTTGTCAGATGCAACTTTCCGCATGAAAATAAATGAATTGTCACCATTGAAACCACGCTATGAAGTTGAACATGTCTTAGTAGGTGAACCTCAGCTAGAAAGGTGACTGATATTTTAATGGCAAACATTATTTATTACAAACAATTTAATTCAGTCTTTGTCAGTAATGTCGTAATTACTTGTAAATATCTGTATGCTTCAGGCTTGAAGTTAAAGAAAGAGCAGCAGAGTATATCATTGTCTCATCTGGCAACATAAAAGCAAAAATTTACGGAACACCATTCAGAGTTGATTTCTATCATGGAGACAGCTTAGCAGTTACTGCTAATGCTAAAGGCTTAATGAAATTTGAACACATTCGCATTAAACCTGAAAGGTAAGGTGTGACAATATTTGGAACTCTCTTCATATGTGTATAGCTGCATTGATATTAGCCAAAAGATGCCTTGTTTGGTCTGTCGCCAGATTTTAATCTCCATTTTTCTTCTCATTTTGTTGTTTCCTCCTCTTGCTGTGTAATATTTATTTTCAGATACCTAAAAGTTTTAGAAAGTCTGAAGAATTTAGGATCAGCATATTTTTCCACAAAATACTATTCTATACTACAGGGCAGTGAAAGTGGCAGCTGGGATGGGTATGTCAGTTCTCCCATATCTCAACTTCCATCGGTTTCCAAGTGTCAGTAGAAGCCTTTGGGCTAGTCTGGCGTGGCCTGTGACTCAAAAGCTCACACTGTGGCCACAGCCTCATTTTTGCCACAGATGCCACTCAGGTGTCATTGTAAGAAGCAATATCTATCAAACGCACCTATTGTCAAGAATTTTTATATAGTTAGACTGTGCTTAATTCATTTATTCTGCTGCTGGCATTGCTTTGCCACTTTGTTGCTGTCCACTGTCCATTTGCTATCCACTGTGCAGCAATCGTTCAAGCATGCACTGCATTGGCGTGCAATTTTGTGAAGAGAACAGAGCTGTACATTGAATAGTATTGCTATTTTTGTTTGAAATTTAAGATGAGTGTGTTTCAGGACAGTCAGAGTCAGTCATGTAAGAGGTATATGGATTTCTTAATGACCTTAAGGACAAGAGAAGAGAGAAAATCATTGACACCATTTACAGCAACAGCAAAGCTGTGTGCTTTTTTTTTCACTCCAAACTGTGCAGAGAAAATGTGCAAAAGCATGGAGAACACACACACCTGTATTTTAGAAACAACTGTTGCTGATTTAGATTATTTCTAGAAAGACAGTTCATTGTACTGTCTTGTAAGTTTATGATCATGGCGAGTATCATACTGATGGAGAGCTCTGCTATTTTAGCAGCCAGGGCTACTTTTCTGAGAAAAATGCGCAATATAAGAAAAGAAAGTCATTGTTGCTCCATTATTTATCTTGATGAGACCTAACTGACCAAAATCACTCCAGGAAGCACATCTTGGAGCAGTCAAAGGGCAATAGTGATTTGAAAGTGCCAAGTGGCAAAGGAAACAGACATCAAATATGAAAAATAGCATTTATGATATTGTGTTCGACTTGAAAATGAGCTACAATCGAAACCAGTAGCAGTAAATAAAATATATTTAAAAAAAAGCAGCTGTGTTGGATTATCTTTACAATGCATTTCATTCAGTTTGGAGTGTCAGAATAGCATACAAAATAGATACACAAAAAATAAATGGAAATACATATTGTCTGTCGCCCAGGATTGCCGGAACATGGCTTTATCTAAAGTGCAAATCTAATATTTACATTTTGCAAATCCAGTGATTATCATGAAGGGATTTTAGTGATGCATTTAAGCACTGTATTTTAGATTTATTAATGGTTTAGAAGAAGGTTGTGTGATCATCATGGTGGGTGGACGAAGTCAAGCAGCACAAGCACCTTTACATTCAATTGGAACTTAAGCAGAATTGCACCACAGGGTTGTGACTCTGCTCCCCCTTCCCCCCCCCCCCTCCCCCCCCTCCCTTTCCCCTTATCCCTAGCAATATAGGCAAACACAAAGTGTATGAAAATGAAAGATCACATCCAGAAATTGCAGATTCAGAATGAAAAAAGTAAGCAAATAATGATGTCATGGTGGAAAACTAGATTAAGTATGTATGCTGTGCTGAAAATTTGCAAACAAGCAGCTTTCTCAAGGAGGTCATCCAAGAGAAATTTGTTGAAAGCACTGTCTTTGCTGCAAATGATTTCTCGAATAATGAGTCTTCAAAACAGTACAATTAAACAGCAACAAATTGCATTAAATTTTTGTTTCTTCTTCCTTCTTCCCAAAGCTGTAAATGCTGTTCCCTGTCCCTACACCTGTGTTTTCTGCTTTGTACTGGGGCTAAAACTGACATTCAAAAGTAAAGAATGCTTAAATGTTCTCATAATCAAAACTGAAAAGCTTTTAACATTCAACAAAGGAACAGTGATAATGTATTTGGCTAAAATATACCTTTTAAAATACATGAGAGTACATTAATATAGAGAGGCTGTGTTTTCACTACAGTGTTTTCTAAACATTTCTTGACATGATGTTTCTCAGCCATAATAAACTCTTTAAAATAGGCATCTGACCACTTCTGTATGTAATATCACTATGCTATCTGCCAGTCTTTGGTATCGTATGATATTCAAGTGAGTGTTTTGTAATGCAGTTGAGCATAAGTGCGCCAGATGGCATTGTCTAATAGCAAAGTTTGCTTTGTTCAGCTTGATACGCTCAGGCTGAAGGCCAGTAAGTTGTGGCAACTGTAATGTATGGCGAGAAGTTGAGTGGGTGAAGTTTGGAGAAGAGATGGGGGAGGGATGCCTTGGTGGCTTCTGTGCATGTCCCTCCAGCTGCCACTTTTGCAGCTCCCTAGTATAATTGCACATGTGCGCAGGTACCACAAAATTGATGTGGATACCTAATGCTTCTCAAGATATTTCCTTGTCAAAATTTGATATTTTCTGCTGACAACTTGGATAGTTGAATTTTTGGTTTAACTTCAAATATTTACTATTGTGGCAAACCTTTTTTAACATACCCTCAGAGCTCATAAAACATTTAATATACAACCATAGTTAATAGCTTCATTAAAACTAAGCAGAGAATAATAATTGCGAAACACGTGTATTTTCTTTTCAAAACGGAATTGAAAAGTTGCGACTGTCAACAAAATTTGATCAAAAAAGTTGTTGTTTCAAAGTGTGTAATTCATATGATTTCTGATCCTTTCAGCTGCAGTAAGAAGCTATCTGTGTTTGATTAATTGAAAACATAGATATATGTTGCAATTAATTTTCTTCTATTCACAGCAAGGATGATGGCAGTGAACAGCCTGATAACCAGGTCAACGATGACACAGCTTCAGATCCAGGGGCCTGGGAGGAAAATTTCAAATCCCATCATGATTCGAAACCTAATGGTCCAACTGCGGTTGCCTTGGACTTCACTTTTGCGGGTGCTCATTATGCTTATGGAATTCCTTTACATGCAGATTCATTTGCGTTAAAGTCAACTAAGTAAGTATTGTTCTATCCTGAATTGTACATTGTACTAAAATCATTAGTGTGGTGTAAAATCTTTTGGTGGAGGTGTGATATACACTGAGGTGACAGAAGTCAAGGGATAGTGATACGCACATATACAGATGTCAGTAATATTGTATAAACAAGGTATAAGTGGGCAGTACATTGGCAGAGCTGTCATTTGTACTCGTGTGATTCATATCGGAAGGTTTCAGGTGTGATTGTGGCCGCACGACATGAATTAACAGACGTTGAACGCAGAATGGTAGTTGAAGCTAGACACATGGAACATTCCATTTCAGAAATCCTTGGGGAGTTAGATATTCTGAGACCCACAGAGCCGAGAGTGCGTCGGTAATACAAAATTTAAGGCATTACCTCTCACCAAGGACAATGCAGTGACTGAAGGCTTTCACTTAACTATCGAGAGCAGCAACAGCAGCAGTGTTTGCATAGAGTTTTTGGTGTTAATGGAAAAGCAATACCATGTGAAATAATCACAGAAATCAATGTTTGAAGAATGTATCCGTTAGGACAGTAGAGCAAAATTTAGGCATTAATGGATTATTGCAGCAGATGACTAACGCAAGTGCCTTTGCTGATAGGATGACATTATCTGCAGTGCCTTCCCTGGGCTCAAGACAATATCAGTTGAACTCTAGATTACTGGGAAACCTGACCTGACCTCGTTAGATGAGTCCTGATTTCAGTTGATAGAGCTGATGGTAGTGTTTGAGTGTGGTGCAGACCCCATGAAGCCATGAATCCAAGTTGTCATTGTTTAAGCTGGTCATAGCTTCTTAATGGTGTGGGCTGTGTTTACAGGGAATGGAATGGGTCCTTTGGTCCAACTGAGCCAGTCATTAACTGGAAATGGTTATGCTTGGCTACTTGAAGACAATTTCCAGCCATTCATGGTCTTCACGTTCCCAAACAATGGTGCACCATGTTACTGGGGCACAATTGTTCACGAATAGTTTGAAGAACATTCTGGACAATTTGAATGAATGATTTAGCATCCCATATCGCCCAACATGAATAATCCCATCGAACATTTATGGGACATTATTGATTGGCAACACTTTCACAATTTTGGATGGCTGTAAGGCAGCATGGCACAGTATTTCTGTAGGGGACTTCTAATGACTCGTTGAGTCCAGGACACACAGAGATTCTGCATTATGCTGGGCAAAAGGTGGTCTGACATTACTTTTGTCACATCAGTGTTTTAGAGTATGTAAGAATATATATGAAAGTTCCGAGGAAATATTTGCCAATTACATCTCCTCTATCTTACCGTGTGTTCATGAAAGATGGTATCTAATATTTGAAATTGCATGTCATTTATTTTGCAGAAATGGTGATCCATATCGCCTCTTTAATCTCGATGTTTTTGAATATGAGTTAAATAATCCTATGGCTCTTTATGGATCAATTCCAATGCTGGTTGCACATGGGTAAGTAAAAGTAGCGTACTTAAGGCCTATAAACATCTGTATTCTCTTTATATTCATAAACTTCTAAAAGCAAGGATTTTGTTTACAGAATATCCACAACTGAGCTGTATGGTGAGATTGAAAATATCTGCTTCAGTTTTGACTTGGTTTTATTATAAACAATTTAAATAAATTTTTTATTATATATATACAACATTTTTATAACAACATTATGACAAGACAGTCCTAGCTGCGGAGACATTTTTGGCGTTGTTCGTGTGGGTTCTCTGACACCCAACACCGACAGTTCTGTACATTATCATAAGCATCCAGATGAAGTGGGCTTCATCACTCAAGAATACTGGGACATCTGTATCTTCCATTAGAATACCATCTATTATGTCACAAAATTCTCTGCACTGCAAAAAACCAGTTTCATGTAACTTCTGGTCAGTCACTATTTTGGTAAGAGTGAAATTTGAAGTCATCATGTAAGATGTGATGTAGTGAATGACATGACATACCCAGCGATACAGCCAGTCGCCTGGCAGATTGTTTCAGACTAGTAAGAACTGCTCTTCTCATTCTTAAGTTTTCCAGAGTCGGAGCTGAAGGGAGAAGACCAAGTGGTTTCCTTGCAATCACAAATCCAGTACTTCTAAGGACTGCAGCCCATCGGAGTGTAGTGTTTCGATCTTTGACTGCATCTCAATGTCCGACATAAAATTGTTTGACAGAAAAGTCGTGTAACCATGACCACAGAATCATTGTTTCTAAAGGAGTACTCAACCATGAACTCACGATGCTCATGCTCCAACGCTCCATAGCAACAGAAACTGCATTGTCGGCGAAGTCTGCCAACAGTTGCATAAGATCAGTGCCCCCACACATTGCTGTGATTTAAAAAACATGTTTCCTCTGCTCAATCTGATATTATAAAAATATGTGTGTGTGTGTGTGTGTGTGTGTGTGTGTGTGTGTGTGTGTGTTTCCCCATCTCCTCTTAAAGCACTGCACCAATTTGAATCAAACTTCGTACACATATCCCTTACTGTCAGACAACAATCGCTGTGGTGGTAAGAACGACCTACCTGTTGTAGTTCAGGAGATATGATGTTATAAACAATGAAAAGAAGCTGCATTATGCATTACATTTAAATGTATTGCTTCTGTGCTACTATTTGTATTTGTAATAAATTTTTCAGGCAGCATACAAATGTGCCTCTAAATGCACTTGCAGAAGTATATCATGGTACCACAAAAGTTCAGGAGATATGAAGTCATAAACACAGATATACATGGAAAACTGCCACATTGTGTATGACATTTAAATTTATTACTTTGTTGATACTAACTCTATTTGCAACATATTTCGCTGACAGTATCCACATAGGTCACTGAATATACCTTGTATGACAGGTAGTTCAGGAGATATGATGTCATAAATACTGAAATATGCGAAAAAATACAGAATAGTGCATGAAGTTTTAATACATTTATTCTTTACCACTAAGAAACTCCTATAGTTGAGTCTACATAAGGAAGTCCTTGACATTTGACAGCACTTTGGACAGCTTTCAACTGTGAAGTGCAAATGGCTGTAGGCGAAAATGATTGCCATGTGCAGAGCTACAAAGACGCATTTCCATGGAGACATTTACATAATAGTGTGGTAGACATGTTGAGCAGCTGTGCCCAGTGTGCAGACACTTTCCTGGATCATGTTTTTTAAGGGCATATACATATACATTTGTGTGTTATGCATATTTCTTTCTATGACTGTTTCATAATTTCAAAGGCGTTTTCATGAATACAGGGAAATAAAATTTTTTCGATACTTTGCTACAAACACAGTTCATTTTTTATTTTTGTTTCTAATAGAAAATTGAATATCCGGGAAATACCGGGTTTGTCAGCTAGTGAATAGTAATGACACAGTACAATGTTACAAGCTATTTTTATGTACTTTAATTTTTGTAGATAAAAAGATAAAATTTATGTATTTGTTTTTAGTAAAGTCTAATGTATTGTGTATTTTTCATGGCATACCACATTGTTATGAAAATTCTACGTATTTCCCTTTCCCCAGTGGAATTACTGAGTGAGGTAGTGCATTGGTTAGCGCATTGGGCTCTTTCGGGAGGTCGGTGGCTAAAATCCACATCCAGTCATCCATCCAGATTTAAGTTTGTCATGATTTCCCTAAATAGCTCCTGTCAAATTCTGGGATGGTTTCTTTCAAAGGGCCTGTTCGAAAACCAAATTCAGTAAATGAAACTATTATAAGAAACCACTGTTTAGTAGATCACAGCATACACATTAGTAGTGCAATACAATTTAGTGGCATGTACAAGACTGCAGCCAGAGCCAGTGCACAGCAGTAAAAAGACCATTTTGCCTGCCAGGCTATTGGCTGCAGGTAATTGAGGTCCATGATTGACGGCCTCTGTTGGGGGCCTGGAGTAGCCAAATAGCATGATAGTCAAATGTATTACATTCACCACGGTAATGGCGGCGGAGATGAAGTGATGTGCTGGTTTCTACACAGCCGATTTCCTTCCCCATCATTGAAGCTGCCAAAGTTCTGTCTCTAATGACCTCGTTGGGTGTTAAATACAGGGAGATCCGGGAGAAACCCGGGAATTTTTTCATCCGGGAGAAAACTGGGAAAAACCTGGGAATTTTCATTGTCTTAGTTTTCAATTAAATTTTTTAACTTTGACTGGTAAGAACCAATTTTCTAACAATTTTCTAACAAAGGATATTACTGTATCTTGCTACTGCAGAATAATAATGCAGCAATAAAACATGAATGAGAGAAAAAAGAAAATAAAACTTAAGTTGCAAAGGAAATGCACCATAGACAACAACAAAACACAGTGCTCATACAAGTGTCTGCCAACAGAAAAATGTGTCAAAGGCTTTAGAAAGACTATGCAATGCTTCATAACAACAAATTGCCTCCTATGAGCATGACGTCCCAACTGTTAACGTTAGATTCGTTTGAGCGTTGCGAGTGAGCTCAAGCACATGCTCAGTTGAGTCGCCTATGAGTTGTACCTTCTCTCGCTTCTGACTGCAGAAGTGTGGCAATATAAGCAATAGTAGCAAGCAGCCAGATGCTATCCTCAAAAATTTTACTGGTGCGCCTAAGCTGCCAGATTCACATATGCGCAACAGGCCCGGAACTAGGGGGTGGGGATAAACTGGGGTGTCTGCCCCAAGCGGCAATTTCAGGGAGAAAAAGACTTTGTTTCACAAAGCGCGTAGCATCCAGTGCACGTTGGTCTATTGATTATTCATATAATTTTGAAATGCATCACTGTTGTGAACATTTTTGAACAGATTTGAAGTCGATTCCTGAATGAACCATAAGTTGAGTTTTGAATACATGCATAGTGTATGTGATGTCTCTGCCAGGGGAATCCCCGTCACATCTAGAAATAAACTTTCCTGCAGACAAAAGGGGACGGGGCTATACGAGCTGAGCAGAATAAATCCGAACGTGTGAATGCTACTCGCTATTATGTGGTTGACTGGGTTTGCAAATGATCAGCGTTGTTATAATTAATAGTGAAATCCATAGACTCAGACTACCAGAGTGGAAATAAATGACTAACAGAAATAACAGTGACAAAGATTACATATTATCTTTTCCATATATCCAAGAAGATGAAATTTTGACAAAAAAATTTTTGATAAGACCGCTACCCTAGTAAGGCTAGCAACCGCTAAAGTTCTTATCTGGGAGTAGCGCGGCAAACGTGTACGAACACGTAATAAAGCCTAATCGGAAAATAAATGCGGGATAACTAAACCGGTGATTGTGGCAGGGCTAGTGAAGTTAACCAAGAGAATAAGTTTTGACACTGGAAGGAATAGGTACAGAATTAGTGATAACAGGATCGCTTGTTAGAACGGGGAAGGAGAAGAAACGGGGACTCATACAAATTATGGAAGAATGTGACAATTCCAAATTTATATAAAAATTTTGTACTACCACTTTTCGATCTTACGCTCAGAAGCTAGAGAGTATGAATGAGATGTGAAACTGTTTCCTAACACAAAACTTTTTGCTTGTATAGTAGGCCTAATAAGCATTTGATATTGGTACTTCGTTAATTATATTCCGTTGTGTTATAAAAACGGCCATTTGTTCCAAAACAGTCTCATTTATTTGGTGTATGTAACAATTGCTGGAATATTAGGTAGGCCTATTTTGTTTTATCTAACAGACAATGACAAAATATACATAATCAGATCGAGAAACCACACCAGTCTTGGGTACTATTTGTATTAACAGCTTTTCTAGTATTAGACAACGACATTTCATTTTGCATGTAGCAAAACGTTGAGGAACTTTTATGAGGTGATCGATCCTTTCCCAGAAAGGAAAGTACGCCATATAAAGCAGTGACAAGATAAGAGAGAAAAAATGCTAGGACTTTAGGATTGAAGAATGTGTGCTGTCTTGCTTGTCTTTACTAGTTTTATGTATATATTTTTAATTTTACGTCGCACAAAACAGCGAGTTATTAGCTAATATGCAATAAAGACTGCAAGTTTTCTGAAGAGTTCTTGTTCTGCTGGTTACAAATAATCCCGTCCAGTATTAATTGTATTTTTCTTTTTATTTTTATTTTATTTTATTTTATTTTATTTTATTTTATTTTTTAAAAGAGGGGTCAAGAAAGTCAACCCGGCCGACTGGAAGCAGGAGAGGCACCACAGGATATTTTAATTTCCTGTGGCCTGAATAAAGTTTGATGGCACCCATTACAAAATATTACACATTTGAATTCCACAGACTGAAATACAGATACATACGATGGAAGAATGCTGTGTGAAGAGGCATGGCACTGCATTTTGGCACACTTTCGACCAAATAACATGTCTTACGTTCCATAACATGTTTTACATTCTCTTGAAGATATATGCTTTATGTATCAGACGCTTCAGAAAGATGTGCGCTACAAAATCCAGATATTTTTGAAAAGTCAATTTTTTACATTTTTGGCGTTCTACCTCAAACGCTCCAGGGAGGGGGAGCACCACTATCTAATATTGCCCCGGTTCGGAATATCGTAGATCCGGACACGATATACAGAGCAGTCTGAGTGGTAGTGGGGAGGTGATAGTCTCCACGTGACCCGTGTTTATGTTAAGTGATTTTGCTGTTTCCTCTTCGTTTATTGCTCTCACGTCAAATGAAAACAAAACTGATTTCTGTGGCTGGGAGCTCTCAAGTGAATTAAAATACATTCACATAATTACGGAAGGCTAAAATATGTTATTAGTTTCAGATTTTATTTTATTTCTACCTTTCTGACAGTCAAGCATTAATCGCTTTGCAGAACAATGAAGTTATTTTTGTCGGTTTGTTAAAGAAATTTGACTTTTATTAATCTTTTCTGCTGAGACAGTGTGTTTAATTCCACACTATTGGCTAGTTTCAACTGTTGCTGCATTTCAAGTGCACGTTTTCATCGTCTAGCACGTATGGCATTATGCTATAATAAAGAACCAAACATGAGGTGATACAGTACTGGTACTCCAAGAAAATTTACATCCGAATGTGGACATAATGAATGGCACTTTAAGCCGATTTATGCATTTTAGTATGGTTCACAAAACTCCCACACTCTTGGAGTATCCTCTAATGTTTCTTTTGTGAGAAAATGTAAGATCTTTTAATGTTTTACACGTACGAATGTACCGGCTTCGTGCGTCATCGTAGCTGTGCAAGTGCGGTGACGCGTGTTATCTGGCGCTCTCTGGCAACTGCTGAAGCGAACCTATTTGTAACAGGTTGCGGAAAAATATTCCAAACGGTTGTTCGAAAAGCATTACTTTCACAGTAAATTTCCTTTTAATCAAGATGAACTCTGTGCTCGAATGTACGATGAACCTCTTAAATCACAGAGCGTTTGTTTGTCTCTTACTCAAAAATCAACTCTTGGAGGATGACCATTTAGAATAATTTCTAGCCCAGAAGACCAAACATTTATGTCATTGTTAAAAATTTCATTGGCACATTTGTGTGATGTATCTTAAAGTGTAACACGCGCAAAAAATATCTCTATATAGTGTGAAAGCTTAGCTTCTCTTGCAGCTTATTAATCTTAGAGACCAATATTATATGTGAAAGCTCTTCTTTTCTTGTAGCAACACTATATATATTAATTTAAGCCATTACCTTTTCTTTTTGTGTGTTTGTGCTATGTAACAGTTATATTGCTACTGGCTGACTACATTACATGTCCTGTGCTCTGAATATCCGCTGCCATCGACTGGCGAGATCGCTTGACATGAGCTACGACTGGCTTACACCCTTGTTTATGTTGCTGCACATCAGGCATCTTCCAAAAAGGTTTTTTTCCCCCTGAGTTTCGTTTTCTAAAGTGCTGGGAAATTCTACGCCGGTTGTGTATAAAACCACAACCGTTGAAAGGATTGATAAGTTTTACAGTTCCGAGGAAAAGTATACTGTTACTTAACACGGAAATAGTGTATTTTGATCCGGGAGAAAATGTATTTTTAACCGGGAAATCAGGGAAAAATCCGGAAATTTTTTTTCCTCGTCCACTTATACACCCTGAAATACTAATCTTTCCTTTGTTCCCAGTAGAATTTGAGGTCTTGCTACCTTATCTTAAAGTACAAATGAGATAACATCACTTGTGAAACCCCAGCCGACACCAAGCTTGCTCATCGTGTGTATACAGTTTGTGTAAAATAAGCCATTTAAAATGGCACAAATTAAAGATACAGGGTTAAGTGTGCTTTAATTATCATATCACTAGATGTGATATGCAACACAGTTAGTGCTAGATGAAAACCTAGAGAATAAGTGACTAGTGTGTCTTATATTAGGTGTTTAACTTTTTACAACCACCTTTTTGTTGTAGTTCCTGCACTACGCGTATTTCCTCCTTGTTAGCATTACTGTCATGCCATTTTCACACTGGATTTTGTATTTGGACACAGCTTCTTTCCTTACTCTATAAACCAGTTAAGTTTCGTCTGTAACTGGTGATTTTTGTGCTGCAGAAGTTTTGGCGTCGTATGTAGTGTTAATAGTACCTTATGCCTTTGAAGCATACTTCACATGTAGATAATTTTTTAGAATATGCCCTATGTGTTAAATGTAATTATATGGAAAGACTGTTTTATTTTGTTTTCTTTTCAGGCCATCAATAACATCAGGAGTTTTCTGGTTAAATGCAGCAGAAACCTGGGTTGATATAGAAGGCACGCATGATCAGAATGTAATGTCATCTATAGTGAACTTTGTCTCTGGGTCTGTGCGTACACCAGAAGTTAATGCACATTTCATGTCAGAGAGTGGAATTATTGATGTATTTTTCATGTTGGGACCGGAACCTAAGAATGTGGTTCAGCAATATGCAAAACTGACAGGGACTACCCCTCTGCCTCCAGTAAGTTAAACATTCTTCTGTGCTTAATCTTGCATGCAACACTGAATTTTGAACAAATTACATATCAATTCAAATATCGTTGCTCTGTTTATAACAACAGATTACATTACAAGTAACAGGTTACACTACACAACAAACATGAATTAACATATTGTTATTGTATTTTTACGTAGATAGTGGTCAGTATTCGCTGTGGTATTAAGACTGTGCTGTAAGTTCCATTTTGGGGGGGGGGGGGGATAAATAAATCACATTTTCCTTTCATAATTGAGCTTACTACATGACAGTTGCAGTGAGGGATAAAAGGGCAATATATATATCACATAGTTCGAAGAATTGCCAGAGGGAGAAATAGTTGTTAATTAATGGAATACCACTTCAATGATTTCCAACAAACGTCACCATCAATCTCTGGTAGTTGCCAAAGCCTTAGCACTCTATTACATATGCCACAATCCAGAGATTCCCTCCCCCATACAACACAATGTAGAATTCAGATAAGTTCGTGTCCCTTCACCTTCTGGTGCTTTATTGGTGTCCACTTCACCTCCCTCAATGCGGGTATTCTTAATGTCCTTGGTCTTGCCATAACTGAATGTCACCTCTGCCGTCCCTGCCCTCAGTCTGTTACTTATTAAAATGTTGGCTCATCTAACTGAAATATCTTTATGGTGGTAAATTAAGAATATACTATTTGATACAAGTAAACTATTGTTTGGTGTGTTTGTTGAAAACCTCAATGTTTGACTCATCATTGTGTGATCTAGTGAAAGACCTTTCCAAATACTGGAAATAAAGATTGGCCTGCAGTGAAAATGAAATATATTGGTGTGCAATATTTCAAGAGATACCTACCTTCATAAACTGGTTCCATGAAATAAGGTGCGAAGAAGTTTATTTGGGTGGAAATTTAGTGTGAGAAGAAGGGGAGAAATTTTTCTGGAGACTGGGATTGAAGATTGAGCACATAAAATGTGGGGCTGGATCGTTTTAAAAAACGTCGTAAATTTAAATGGAGGAAATGGGTCTGTGGAATATTGAAAAAACAGGACTTTGCTAAGGCTAATGTAAGGAAATATTTTCAGTTTGGGACATTGTGGTCTTATACAATTCAGTTCTCTCAGAAATCTGATCTTATCAAGGAGGATGTGTGTGATGGAGACAAAATGAGCAAAGAAAAATTGTCAACTTTGTTGTGTGATGATAATGGATATGATAAGTTTCCATCATCAATACTTAGGAAGTGTAAAATTGGATGCCCTGAAACATTTCAGGATGTTTTACAGTTGAGCTTTATTAACTATGCATGAACAACTGCAGAAATTTTTTGAAGGTTTATTCTTAATATAGGCATCTGATCAAAGACTCCCGACAGTCGTCAGGATGTTCTGAGCAGGGTATGGTGATGAGAATCATCTTATGCTTGAGAGTGCCATGAAAACATCATTCACAGTGCCATATTTGTTGTTCAGAAATGTCTAATCATCTTCCCATAGAGCTGGCAGCTGAGTCTCCTGACCCTGTCGACAGTGGCTGGCACCCATCTGCCTGTTAGCACTGTTGCATAGTGGATGGCTCATGTGACAGCTGTTATGACACGCCCAGACAGTCCCAGCCAATGTCATAGCCCACACTGTATGCTGATTGACAGCAGCTGTGTGAGCTGATTTCTGAAACATTCTCATTGACATCAGAGATGTGCACCCTGGAGACTCTCCCTCCAGCCCAACCTGAAATACTCATTGCTGTGCAGAGTTCGACCCATGACCTCCATTTACGAGACAGAGGCTGGCAACATCAGTGTCAGCCACAAGAATGGGACGAGCGGCAACAGTGGCTTCCCCTCACTGTGGCAGTTGGCAAATAGCTTTTTGGGCCTGCTGGTCAAGCCTCCAGTAGGCCAACAGGTTGATAGTGGTCTGGGCACCCCATTGGTCATGACCCAGAAACTGGCACTGCACCATGTAGTGGCAGTCTCTCCAGAAAAACTTGCCTATTGCTCACATGGTACACATTTCCTGGCACATTGTTCAATGTCTCATTTCCTGGCCCCCTCTAAAATTATTCAGCAATCCATCTTTAGTCGATTTCCGTCAACCATTGCCTCCCAACAGATGGTCATGTACTTGTTTCAAAACTTTTTCCCATAATGCTGCAGGTCCTGCCACTCAGAGTCTGCACTTCGTTCTGTACAGTAAGCTGTCATGCATAACCAACTGTGATCATGACTTGAATATCAGAGAGTGTCAGCCGCTAGGTCATTTTGCCACACAGCAATGCTTTTGCCCAGTCCTTGCAGAAATGCAGTTGCCTACTCAAACAATCTGCATTGGTATATGCCTTTTCCTAGTCTTGTGTAATACGTTGAATCCTGCTTACTCATCAAATGTGGGGTGTCTAAGAAACCTGCTTTCCTGGATCGCTAGACAAACAGTTCAAGCAAATCGTATTAATAAGTTCTCTTACAAAATGAGCAATGACGGTACTTAACTTTGACAGTAACACAGAAGCGCCGCAAGCAAAGGGCGACATGCAAATAAGAAATCTCTTCAGTATGTACAATTCGTAAGTCGCTGCTCTGGAAGTGCCTAATCTTGATGCTGCTATAGAAATGGCCGCAGCCAGTTGGTGCTTATGTCCTTTTCGTATAGAGACCGTTGCCATTGTGTTGTCATCCTGTAGAGGGGTCGGTCAGCGTGCAACTGGCTGACGTCTTCTTCACAGCCCTCTCTGCTCACTCATTTTTGATTGGTGTGCCAGCAGTTAACTTTATGCATTAACACACTGTATAATCAGTTGTAGGGCCCATTTTGTCGGTATACTGGAAGGGCCCTTCAGTCCTAGTAACCATTTTAATGTGGCTTGAACTGTCACTACTTTAAACTTTTGGTCACATAAATAACAGCAAAAGAAAGAAATAAGATAGGTAACTACCAGCATATCCTTCTCAGTTGTGGAATAATTTCACTCTGCTTTGTTCAGCGAGGTGCATGCCACATTGTGTTCTTCATTACCTATATTCTGGCCAAGGACACAACCAACCTCTGTATTGCTTGCATTGGAAGACAGAGTGAATTCTTTTTCAAACTTTGGAACTTGACAGTAACACTTGTTTCAAAGTATCAAACACTGACCTTTGACAGTTCATTAAAATTTTCTCTTTTATGCAGGGTGTTACAAAAGGTACGGCCAAACTTTCGGGAAACATTCCTCACACACAAAGAAAGAAAATATGTTATGTGGACATGTGTCCGGAAATGCTTACTTTCCATGTTAGAGCTCATTTTATTACTTCTCTTCAAATTGCATTAATCATGGAATGGAAACACACAGCAACAGAACGTACCAGCGTGACTTCAAACACTTTGTTACAGGAAATGTTCAAAATATCCTCCGTCAGCGAGGATACAAGCATCCACTCTCCGTCGCATGGAATCCCTGATGCGCTGATGCAGCCCTGGAGAATGGCGTATTGTATTACATCCGTCCACAATACGCGCACAAAGAGTCTCTACATTTGGTACCGGGTTACGCAGACAAGAGCTTTCAAATGCCCCCATAAATGAAAGTCAAGAGGGTTGAGGTCAGGAGAGCATGGAGGCCATGGAATTGGTCTGCCTCTACCAATCCATCGGTCACCGAATCTGTTGTTGAGAAGCGTATGAACACTTTGATTGAAATGTGCAGGAGCTCCATCGTGCATGAACCACATGTTGTGTCGTACTTGTAAAGGCACATGTTGTAGCAGCACAGGTAGAGTATCCCGTACGAAATCATGGCGGTGAATCAAGGAAATACAGTACATACTGACGAAACTAAAATGAGCTCTAACATGGAAATTAAGCGTTTCCGGACACATGTCCACATAACATCTTTTCTTTATTTGTGTGTGAGGAATGTTTCCTGAAAGTTTGGCCGTACCTTTTTGTAACACCCTGTATAAGAAATTCTTCAGAAGTTTGGCAATTTCAGTAGAGTTCTTCACAAATTTATGATGATGATTATAGAGAACTAAGAAAGATTCCAATTGTTTAGCTCCGATTGTTTAGCTGACTCTGGTTATGAGAAGTTTCGAACTGCTGAGATTAAGCGTGGATCTCATCACACCATCCTGACTAATCACATGCCCAAGACAGTTGTACTTCTGTTGCTGCAAAATGACATTTAGGAATACTTAGAATTAGTCGTGTTATCCACAGTCTTTTGAACACTTCCTCCAGCCACCATACATGTTCTTCCATGTCCTTGAAAACACTATGATGTCATCAACATAAACCATACGTTGTTTCGGCTTTGGTCCTCTATGTACCCATCCAGCAACCTTCGAAAAGTTGTGGGTGCGTTCTTGAGTCCAAATGACAGTCAGCAGTACTGAAGATGGCCCCATGGGATGGTAGACGCTGTCTTTGGCTGATCTTCTGGTGCTATCATCAGTTAATGAAACCAGCTCTTGAAATCCATGGTGGAGAAATATTTACAGTGATCCAAATTGTCCAAAGTCTCCATTACATTTGGTAAGGCATATGCATCAGTGATTGTTCATGCATTCAGGTGTTGGCAGTCACAGCAAATTGTGTACTTTTATGATTCCATACCTCAGTTGATAAAAGTGGAATCATTATAGAATCATGTTGTTGTCTTCGTGTCTGTCCATCCAGCTGTTGAGTTAGATGCATCAAGCAGAAATTTGTCAAATGCTAAGGTCTGTGGTTCCTTGGCATTGCGAAAACTTTAAGTTTCTAAATCAGTGTGCCATTTATAACACGTATTTTGATATTTGGAAACCCATTTATCTAGAATCATGAAATTTGGCAAGAAGCAGGTTTTTACAGCATGAATAAAGGAAAAAATCCAAAAATTATTAAATTTTAATTACATCACAAAAGATATGTTTTTCATTAGAGCTTAACGTTGCATTCGTCATCTGTCAAAAGCATAATAGAAAAGTATTACTGCATGCAAATATAAAATGTAAGCTATAGTCATGTTTTAGTAAGTAAATAAGAAATATTAAATCCTCTGTCTCTACGTATATAAACTGAAGTCCCCTGCCCGCTTCTTCTTGTATGTCCAGGCTAGTGTCAGGAACAGTCGTTGAAACTTGGATATGGTTTTTCTTAATAGTAGACAGATTTACAAGGAAGCTTTGCACTTGTAGTCAGAGACCACTCTAGGAGTGGGCAACTTGGACATTTGTCTGGGGTGTCAGAACTGAGGGACACCATTTTGGCTCTAAGTGTGTGAAAAATATTGATGTGTTAAATGCTGAGTAATAGAAAAATTTTATTGCATGCAAACATAAAATGATAAGTTTTAGCCATGCAAGTGTTTTCTGTTGATTATGTATGCTTCCATTATAATGATGTCTCTTGTGGCATGACCCATTGCTGTGGAATTGAGAGCGTCTGTTTGATATTCTCTGCTCCATGCAGTGGCGAGTGTTCTGAGCATGCTCAGACGTCTGTGTGGCTAATGGGGAAGCGAGTAAGCAGCCATGCACCGCTCATGGTATGGAACCCTCAGAACACAAGTTCTACTCGCACTTGCCTAGTGTTTCTTTTGTACTATCTGGTGACTTCTTTGGGACCAAAATGACTGGTGCTCTCCACGGACTATAACTATATTCAGTAATATTGTTTGGTAGCCATTGGTTAATAAATTCTTACATTACCAGTTGCTTACATTTCAGAATTCTGTATGCAACGTTATTCCCTGCTGGTATTGTGTGCAGTATGACTGACACTGCTGGTAATGGAAAACTTGGATTAAATAAATTCATGAACTGCAGTAACAAGGCTTCCATTGCTTTCTTATTGTATTCTCGTAATTGTTTTACTTTTTCATGTAATGCAAATGTGTTGAAGGTTTGCTTGCGGCAGAGGTACTCACTTTACCTATATGTGTCACTTTCCTCTAAAACATCTAACTTGGCAATCAACAAACTCTTTGGCAGATTCATTTTATCCATGTCAAAATTATTGAGTCTGACTGGAACAATAAAATCTCCATTTGCTTCACTGATGTGTGCTATATTTATGCATACAAAACAATGTGGCTTGTCCAATTCTTCATTAATTTCCAATGGCTCTACAACACATAATAAACCCTTTGGTAAGTCCGTGCCCGTGCTAACCCTGATCAACTTCCCTGTACCTTGCGGTACTGTATCGTGTGAATTGGTGTTCAGTGCCTCTGTCTACAGTTTGTTTGATACCACCTTCACCTTGCGACATAATAAAACTTGCGGCTGATGCATAGTGGAAACAATGTCCCATCAAGTTCAATTGTGTGCTGTGATGGGTACATTTTTCTGTGATATTTAACAAGAAAGTCTAGTCCCAGGATCGCACAGTATCCTTCCTCAATATGTGACGACATTTCCACATCCTCCCAAAAATGCTTATTTCCCACATGAAAACTGGGCAGTGTTGTCCCTAATGGCCTCACATAATTATCACCCACCCCCACAGCCTATGCTGTGGAGACATCAGTCTTTTTCTGCCTGAGAGATCCAGACTGATGTCCGATACGTGAGCCACTGTGCCACTAGAAATTTATGTTCCTTACTATTCTCTTTGCCTAGCAAGGAGCATTCTGTCTCTACATACACTTGTGCAGTCTCGTGTTCTACTGGCATTGCTGTCCAATGGATGAGAGACTCCCATTCCCATGTAAGAACCAATTATTCGGACATTGCTTGTCCCATGTTTTCTTCCAGTCATTATGTGCCTTATGTTCCACCTTCCCACATTTTATAACATTTCAGCTGATATTACTTCCTGATGTGGCCCCTAAGCCCACATCTATAACACTACCCCTCAGACAAGAAAACACCACAATCACCCTGCCTCCACGTGGCAATGTTGATTTCCTTTAGTTATGTGTTTATTGCAGACCATTTCCTCCAATCATTTTTGGAAATCAGCAGCAGACTTCACATTGGCAATAAAAGCAGATATGTCCTATGTTGCTTCCCCAAAAATATAAGGTTAGCTGCTACAGGATCAACTGAAGGTGGCTTCACTCAACACAGTTTTGGTCTCCCCTGGATCAGAACATACTTGTCCACCAGTGGTTTCCTATCCCTAACTCTCCTATGCAATGGCTCATTGTCAGGCTCTTGTTCTGTTGTTGTCTCCAAAAATGTGGCTATTTGCTCCTTCAGGGCTTCCACTGTGTCATTCAAGGTCACTGCCTGCATGTCTGCCATTATACAAGAAAAATAAGGAAACAATACACCCAATACACAAATAAGAACAAAACTGCACTTAATCTTTGCACCTTATCTTAGCCCAATGGGACTGTCCCCTGCTGTGTCTTGTGACCATACCTTTTATACATGCTATATGTAACTGATGCAATGCGAGTGGCATCTCATGCTCGGACAAATGACAATACGGACATCTCACTGGCTGCAGGCAAACCACCCTACTATTTCCACGGAACAAAGCCAGATCCATAGGTTCTTGAGGGCTTACAAGTGACACTTTTAACGTACTGTGGAGATCTGTATGACTCAAAATGGCCACTACAAAAGACACAAGAAGAAGGGCAACAAATATCACACTACATGCAGCGAACTGCAATCCGTAGCCGTTGACCTTACAGCAGAGCTGTGCAGACAGTGCTAGCAGCTGCTACTGCTGCTGTAAATGTGTGGGTGTTGCACCAGGCCTAGTTGTCTCAACCGCTGGCATCCACTTGCTGACACCAGATACAGGGTACTGGTCTAAACTCCCACAGTTATCAGGATTGTGCTGAGCAGTGTGAGATGAGAACCTGCTTACTTGAAGAGTGCCGAGAAAACATTCCTTCCAGTGACATATCTATTGCCCAGAAACTCAGAGGCGTCTTCCCAGAGATCTGGTAGCTCAGTTGGACTGATTGTATGTGGACCCTGTCAGCAGTGGAAGGTGGTACTGCTGCTAGTAGACGGCTCGTGTGACAACTGTTACGTCACACCCAGTTGGTGCTCCTGATGTCGTAGCCTGCAAGGCACACACTGGACACAGTGGACAGCAGCTATGCGAGCTGATCTTCGAAGTGCTCTCATTGACATCAAAGACATGCATCCAGGAGACTTGCCCTACACGCTAGCCTGAAATACTTGTTGCCATAAAAAGTTCAACTCGCAACTTCCAGCTATGAGACAGGCAACAGCATCAGTGTTGGTTGCAGTAATTGGGGTGAGCAGCAACAGTGGCTCCACCTTACAATGGCGGATGGTGACAAACAGCTCCTTTGCCTTGCTGGTCAAGCCTCCAGTTGGCCAGCAGGTTGATGGCGATTTCTGTAACTCATCAGTGATGACCCAGGAACTGGTGTATAGCGGCAGAATCTTTTCAGTGAAACTTATGGATTCATAGTTTATCATGGATGATTAGGCACGCAGAGTGTCAACTGACATAGTCACCCCCTCCACAGGACAGCTGCAGCTGAGATCATTGATTAAGAAAGGTGTAGTATTTACGCTGGCACTTCATGTGCACTTCGCTGTAGCAACTAAGTCATGTGTACTAGTTCTGTCATTTGATCAGCTGTTTGAACACAACACTAATGTAGTGTGAGATTGCCCTAACCGCTCCCCACACCCCACAGTTTTCTACAAAGAGCCGTTATGGATTTATGATGTAATAAGAAAGATGTGTTGGAATTAAAGAATTAAACCTTTCATTCTGTAGCATCATTTACAGTATATTTTCTCAGTAATCAAACGTTACTCTCTGTGTAATTGAAATTCACCCCTGTCTGGTTGTGGAAATATTTTTGAAGTGTATATATATAGTGGTGTGATAAATTCTGGCACTACTTCTATACCTTTAGAAAGGTTCAGGCCTAATGCTTTACGAAACAAAATTTCATTCTGGTGTATGAACTAAAACTTTGACAGATTTAGGCACTATCCTCTCTCTCTCTCTCTCTCTCTCTCTCTCTCTCTCTCCCCCCCTCTCTCTCCCCCCCCCCCTCTCCCCCCCCCCCCCCCATCCCCTTCATCTATAATACACTTTATGATCTGAAACTTTATTCTCATTCCTGTAAGCTTCACAGATAGTATCTTACAGTGTAGAAGTAATACCTGGTGAGAAAGTATGTGATGGACAATGGTTTAGTCATAACTTAAGCTTAGTTATAGATTGCACTGACTACAGAAATGTCAATTTTTTTCAGGATTTTGCAAAAGTTTGTATAGAATATAACTGTCATGTTAAAGAGAATGTTGGTGTTGTAGTTCCTTGTATAACAGAAATTTTTGTAAGCTTTTAATTTTTTTTTAGTACTTTGCTATAGGATATCACCAGTCAAGATGGAATTACAACGACCAAGACGATGTAAGAAATGTTGATGCCAAATTTGATGAATACAACCTACCAATGGATGTGATGTGGTTGGATATAGAGCACACTGATAACAAAAAGTAAGTTACTATAAAATTATTATTTGAAATTGAATTTCAATTTTTACATTTTAAGTGAAAGCAAAGTGGCTGGCAAAATACCATATTTGCTCGACTAGATGATGACACTGAATATAGTATGACCCCCACTTTTTTTATGTTTTAAGACTCACTGAGAAAATTGTATTTAATATATTTTGTTCTGATGAATAAGCTTTTTGTTGATATAAAACTTACGCCTAAAAGAGTTAGCATTACAACTATTCTAAATTTGTGCCATTTATTGTCTACATTTTGATAAGGAAATGGCTTCTCTTAATTTTTATCTTTGCTTCATTTTTTGTTTGCAGACAATTCTGTTGTATACTGTTTTTAACCATGACCACCACCACCACCACCACCACCACCACCACCACCGCCACCACTGATATCATTATTTTCATTTTTAAGCGTACTGGTGTTTTTTCGTTCCTGATACTCCTCCCATATCATATCATCTTGTGAACCATCCATAGCATTGGATATGTAGTACTTTTTGTGAATCCCCTCATAATAGATTCACTTCAGATTCTGCCATGGGCAGTAAGGATCCTTTGGCCAAGCGTAGATATTTAGGGTTTCTTTAACTGTCTGCTGTAGTGTAGGCATGGTATCCTTGGATAAGCCACTCACTACAAAGCTGTCACAGGTGAGCCTCGAAAGGTCTGTTCACATCATCATCCATTATTTGAAGTTGTGATGTCATGTTGCCAGGAATTCTTACCAGATCTGTGTTGTTCTTTGCTATCAGATACTTAACTTCCTGGTAGAATTGTCCTCTCAAAGAATCAAGCACCATTCTCCTTCTGCTAAGCAAAGTGTGTAGTATTCTGGTCCAAACAACTTTCAACCAATCTAGCAACAGGTCACTTATCAACATTCCATTTTGTTTGCGTCTTAAAATATCAAAAATATCTGCGAGTAGGTTTCATTTCACTATCAAAGAATGGCTAATGGGGGCATCTTCCTTCACCTTGGTAGTGTACCAACATTACTGTTATCTGGCTTTTTCATTGCCAGAACTTCTTATACAAACTCTTTTAATCCCCTCCACATCAACAGTAATCTTTGACATCACATCAAAATAGACAGACATCTGATCATCGCTTACCATATGACCTAACAAATAGTCATGCTGTTTCCTTCAAATGATTGTATGACACTGTATGCAAGTAGTTTTTGCCATATGCTGTGGGGAACCACTGAGCAAGCATTGTTCGGTGACTTGAAGTAAACCCTGTCCATCCTCAAGCACCAGCCAGTACTTGCTTTGAATTCTGGAACATATGCAGTTGGAAAATGCTTTCTTATTTCTACTGCCTTTATTGGGATAATTTCTCAAGTAATTGGGAAGCCTTCACTGCACTTCCCTTTCATGTACTGAGCAACCTGCTGCTCCATTTCGTGAAACCATTCCTACTTGGCAAGTAGAGGTGGCTTTTTTTTAGTATGTTCATTAAACACCACCTTCAAACATTCACTTCTTTGACACAAATTATCTTCATGCTGCAAAGTTGTATGTGACCTCTGCTTCATAAATCACCATTAACTTAAAAGTAACATAATATTGTCTGCATAAACCAAAGGAACTGTTTTGGACTCAGAGGTCTGTGCTTCTCGACTCAGTCACAGTTGTAGTTGGTATCGATTATCGATTGCTACTATTTACAGTTCTTACAGTGCTGTCAATATAAGCAAGTTGAATGACAACAATGCATGTGTTTCCAGCTCCCTACAGCTGAAATGTCAGAAATTGTACAACTTCAGATTAATACTGTAGCTGACCTTGCACATCAGAAATGCTGTAGAGCAGTGGCAGCTTTAGAACTGTCATTAAAACTAAAGTTTTATTTATCAGTTACTCTGTGTAACATATTTTTGTTAACATTAGTTTGTCTCCTGGGCTAAAGTCTAGATTGAGACCACTGCCAGTTGTGGCAGTGTGTGTCCAATGCTCACACACTGGCGAAGTGTCAGCTGCATGTAGCTAATGGGGCAATAGATTCACCTTTCATATTTTGCATCTATATTGATTTGAGAATGTGACAATATTTTTCAGAATAAATCGTCATATGACCTCACTTACCAAAGCTCCATACTGTCTTACCATTTGGTACAAACTAAAATTTGAAAATTCCAGAATCTTCGCTGTTGCGCCGTTATATTGGGATACCGTTATAAAGGAAGTTTGTAAGATTAGAATAAACCGCAACAATTTTAATAGACCAGGGGTACACATTTAGTAGGAAATATCGAGCAAAAACAAAGGTTCTAAGAAGCTGGGAGTGCCAGTTTTAAACGTGGCGCCGACTAATATAGGCACTTGATATCACTCCATCCCACAGTGGCCCAGAGCTACAGTGAGCTGCCAGACTCAGCTTTCCATGCATATCACTGCAGCCCTCTTTGGAAAGTTCCAGATGCTGCTGTCACATCTATTAGAAAGACACCACCATAGCCCTGGCAAGTGCTACTACTTGTATATAGGCATATGTTGGCAAAAAATGTTGTGTGACATTTTGTGGTGAGTTGTTATATTCCTGCCTATCTGAAGATTATTTGCAGAAAAATAATTTGGTGATTCCTTTACACATACTTTTTACATAATGATCGTGATGGTAAAATTAGATATTCAAGTCTATAAAGATATACGTATGGTTGTATGTATATATTTATCAGGGTGTATACGACCCGGGAAATCCGGGAAAATCCCGGGAATTTTTTCATCCTGGAGAAAACCAGGAAAAACCCGGGAATTTTTCGGAATTCCGGGAATTTTTCATTGTTTTAGCTTTCAGTTAAATTTTTGTAATTTTTGACTGCAGAATTGATTCTCTAGCAAAGAATGTTATTGTATCCTGCTACTGGAGAACGATACTGCAGTAAGAAAATATAAACGACAGGGAAAAAATAAAACTTTAGTGGCAAAGGAAATGTGCAATTTACAACAACAAAACACCGTGCATACACAAACGTCTGCAAATAGCAAAAATATGTCAAAGGCCATAGGGCACAGACTATAATTCTTCGTAACAATAAACTGCTTGCTATGAGCATGACGTCACAACTGTTCACATTAGGTTCATTTGACCCTAGTGCCAGCGGTCTGTTGCACATGTGCATTTGACTCGCGTATAAGCAGTACCTTCTCCCGCTACTTGAAGTTTGGCTGTTAGCTGTATCGGTAGTAGCAGCAAGCAGCCAGATGCAAACGAGAAAAATTTTTCTCGCGCGCCCTAGCTGCCAGATTCGCGCTTGCACAGAGTTGTCTGAGTTGTAGTGGGGAGGGGGTTAGTCTCCACGTGACCCGTGTTTACGTTAAGTGATTTCGCTGCTTCTCTTCGTGTACAACTCCCACGGCAAATGAAAACAAAATGGGATTTCTGTGGCCGGGAGCTATCAAGTGAATTAAAATACATTCACATAATTACGGAGGGCAAAAATATATTATTAATTTCAGTTTTCTGATTTTATTTTATTCCCAAGTTTGTAGCAGTCAAGCATTAATCGCCTTGCAGAACAGTGAAGTTAATTTTGCAAGTTTGCTAAAGAAATTTGGCTTTATTAATCTTTCCGCTGAGGCAATCATTTTATTTGAAACGAAGTGTTTCATTCTACAGTATTGCCTAGTTCCAACTGTTTGCTGAATTTCAAGTGCATGTTATCATCATCTGCCATATATGGCATTATGCCATAATAAAGAACCAAAAATGAGATCTCAGAGTACTGGTACTCCAAGAAAATTTACATCCCAAAAACCACACTGAAAAGCTTAATATCAGATGCGACCTACTTCATTGTCAATCTGGAAAAAGCCAATTTGCACTGAAGCCGAATTATGCATTTTAGTATGGTTTACAAAATTCCGATGCTCTTTGGAGTACCCTCCGACGCCCTGTTTCTTTTATGGTGTGATGCAAGCTCTGTTAGTGCTTTATACACATGAACATGCGAGCTTCCTACACCACTACAGTTGCACACGCACAATAATGCCTACTTTTCTGGCGCTCTCTGGCAACTGGTAAATCGAACCTATTTCTAACAGTCTCCGGATAGTATTGCGCACGGTGGTTAGAAAAGCGTTACTTTCAAAGTAAATTTCTTTTTACGCAAGATGAATTATGTTCCGTGTGAGAAAGTGGATGGATATCTAAATCACAAAGCGTTCAAAACTGAACAGTTTGAGGACCAGCACTTACAAGAATTTCGAGCTGAGACATTTATGTCAGAATTTTAAATTTACTTGCACATTTGTGTGATGTATCTTAAAGTATAACACTCACAAAAAAAATCAGTATTACATGTGAAAGCTTAGCTTCTGTTGTAGCGTGTTAATCTTAGAGACCAAAATTATATGTGAAAGCTTAGCTTTTCATGTAGATATACGGTACTGTGTACATTAATGTAAACCGTTAACTTTTCCTCTTGCGTGTTCGCGCTATGTAACCAGTGATCTTGCTATTGGCTGACTATAACACGTGTCCTATGCTCTGAATAGCTGTTGTCATCGGCTGACGAGATCTCGTGGCTTTGAGGTATGACTCGCTTACAAAAGGACATCGCAACCTCGGTTTCAACACTCTGGAAACTAACGCGCTGTGTTTGGTGCAATTCGAATTTATAATTCCGTAATACGAAAATATGCAGCGTATATGTTCCTGCAAATCAAAGGTCTTTCCAAAACTTCTCTCCTTTTTTTTTTATTAAGTCTCTCCAAAACTTCTCTGTCCCGTCTTTTCTTTTTTTTTTCCGGGAAGCTCTGCGCGATTGTATAAAACGTTAACCATTCAAAGGATTGATAAGTTTTACAGTTCCGAGGGAAAATCTACGGAAAACCTACTGTCACTTAGCACAGAAAAAGCGTATTTTCGCCGTGGAAAAAGCATATTTTTTAAACGGGATATCCGGGAGAAATCCGGAAATAGTCCGGGAATTTTTTTTCCTTGTCCCCGTATACACCCTGTTTATGTATGTTTTTATGTAATGTATGTATGCTCCCAAAATTTTAAGAGTAATCCTATGTCCGACTCTGTCTTCCTTGTAATGTCTCCCACTGCAGTTTGCTGACCATTCCTCTGATAGTGTCATAGCAGGTAGACAGATCTGACTCTCTTCTCAGACTCTTCAGTGTTTGTATTGATCCAACTTAATAGTAATGGTGACCATAATGTTATTTGGCTTACAGCGGATACAATAATTTTGATATGACACTGTTTTGGCAGTTGGTGTGTCAATGTCTGCTTATTTCTTCATGTATTATCTTAATCCAAACTTTTCCATTGGAGAAAAATCTGAAGTGGTCCCTGGAAATTAATTGGAGAAATTTCCACCAACGTTCAGCCTGTTAACTTGTTTAGAATTCCTGACTAATAAAGGCTCTAGGTGATGAAGGTGCCAATGTGCACACACTGTGCAATTTCTCCCTTCAGTCTCACAACAGGTGGTATAATACTATATGCCAACAGAACAAATAGTCCTGTTCCAGAGAAAACAATGTGTAACAATATTATACAGAGAATTGTGCATATAGTATACACATCATAAACATGCCTGCTTCCCACAACTGTCGTTCAATGTTACTTTTCTGTCATCTCGGTCACTGTAGAGCTGTACCGTGGGAAGCAAGGAGAGGATGTTGTTTGGTGGCCGGTATCCTCTTCTATAACACAAACTGCACGCATATATTAACTGGGTTCCTTACTCATAAGGATAGAAAATTACTTACCTCAACATAGTCCAAGTGTTGTAGTACAAGCTCTTCGTAATAGACCACATTAGCCTCACTGCTGGTGAAGTTCAAGTCTGCTCTGAACACTACTCTGGTCACTACATGTTGCCTGCGACTGGCTGTGACTGCAAGTGACTGGGCTGCAACTGATGTCTCGGTGACTCACTGGATGACAGACTGGGCCCTCTGGTCCACTTCTAAAATATTGGTGGCCGAGAGGGCATTGGTGGCGCATTTCGTGCGAGTCTGTCTTTGGCCTCTATCAATCTTCTCGCAACCTCTTTGTCGCCTGGTGTTCTGGTGCCATCTTACACCAGCACATTCCTCCTGCTCCCCTCCAACACCTTCCCTCCCCGAAATGTCGCATCATTGTCATGCATTGAGGCTGTGAACAACGGGGAGGGAGGCAGGACGCTGGACATAGAGATGAACCAGTACCCGTAGCCTTTGAGGATGGAATACTTCCAACTGTACCCCACCATCTGGCTTGCGAAGCAGTAGGAAAATCCTCCTGAAAACTGCTTCCAGGGCACACGTCCAGGCCTGAGGGCGTCTCTTGGGGCAATGACGGCGACAGCGTTGGTGAGTTCAGGTCCATGGAGTCAGCGAGTGGGGACGCAGGGGCTATGGTGCATCATCCATCCGCTCTTCCTGTGGTGCCCTGGTGGCACCAGCAGGCGGATGTGAAGGCCACGCAGTCCTGTGAAACTGTGGATCAGGGGGAAGAAAAGATGCAGAATCATGGGGCAAATGACATGCGCGGAGTTGGTTCTGGTGGTGGGGCCCTGCAAACCATTGGTATCTGCAATCAAATACATATAAGAACCAATGCATTCCTGGATTACGCCTCTTTCCCAGTACCCACAGTTGCCATAAATCCTGAAGAGAATGATATCCCGCGGCGTAAAGTTATACTTGCGGACCATTGGCAGTGCCGGATGCTGTGGTGGGTGTAGCACCCCATCCAATGGCGGCAGCCTTGCAGAAGTTGCACCAGTGATTATCCGTCTCAAGGGTGGGAGCAATAGCTGGCGAGAAAGAGCTACAGTGCCTTTCCCCGTGTGTGGGTGGAGCAAAGCTTGGCCATCTGTTGCTTGAAAGTGCATACGAAGCATTGTGCTTCTCCATTGGACTGTGGGTGAAACGGAACACTTGTTTGATGACAAATGCCATTTCATTCACAAAACTGTTCAGAATCATGTGAAGTGAACTGTTGTCCTTTGTCCGACACAAGTACTTCTGGCAAACCTTCTATGCAAAATATCGATGACAACACTTGAATGGGGCTACATGATGTAGAGTTTATAGGCACCACCAATGGGAACTTGCTAAAAGAGTCTACCATTATGAGCCAATGAGTGTTTCAGAATGGCCCTGCAAAGTCTGTGTGCACTCCTTGTTATGGCGATTGAGTCTTAGGTCAAGCTGAGAATGTCTGTGGCGGAGTGGATTGGTTTTCCCCACATGCACGACATCATTTGTTCAATGTGGGCGTCTATGCACTCCCAAGTACAGTGCCATCACACTAACTGTTTAGTGCAAACAATTCCCCAATGTTCTGGTGGAGCAGTCACAACCCATCCTTTTGTAATACTTTGGGAATAAGCACAAGCGATTGTCCACTGTCATTTTCAGTCACACATTGTTGAACTGAAGGGTTATGCCAACGTGCAATATATCAGCAAACAACTGAGTTCTGGATACTGTTCAATGAGCAAGGCGAAGACGTTCAAATGTAATGCAACAAAATCTTGAGATCTAGTTCTGCTTCTGTGACCTGTGCAGTTTTTCCATAGTGCAAGGGAAAAGTTTCCAGCAATTCTGAGTCCTGCACATTGATTTGGCAACAAGATGCAGCAGATTCATTACAATCAGAGTGTGGGCCAATTGGAAGGTGAAATAGGGCACCTGCATTGCCATGCTTTGCCATAGGTCTGTACACAATTTCATACTGATACTGTGAAAGCAACAAAAGTCCATCATTGCAATTTTTAAGCAGTGCGTGTAGGAACCAGCTTTGATGGATGAAACAAGGACTGCAAAGGCTTGTGATCTGCCCCTAAATAGAACTTGCAACCATACAAATTTGTCGCACCATACACAATAGTGAGAGCCACATTTTCTATTTGAGAATTATTGCACTGAGTTTGAGTTAACAACTTTGAGGCAAAAGCAATAGGTTTGTCTTGTGCACCTATTCTGTGCAAAAGCACAGCGCTGATTCCGTAGGAAGAAGCATCGACTTGCAAAACTACTGGCTAGGCAGGGTCAAAATGTACTAAACATCTGTCAATGAGCAAGGCATTTTTGAATTTCTGAAATGTCTTGACAGTCTTTAGTCCACACAAAAGGTGCATATTTCCAATGCAAATGATGCAATGAAGCCACAATCTGAGCAGCATTCGGTATGAACCGA
This sequence comes from Schistocerca americana, assembly GCF_021461395.2. Taxonomy (NCBI): domain Eukaryota; kingdom Metazoa; phylum Arthropoda; class Insecta; order Orthoptera; family Acrididae; genus Schistocerca; species Schistocerca americana. The sequence continues at coordinate 693,142,694 of NC_060120.1, read as the reverse complement.
TTGTAGTATGTCATGTGGGCTAGTACTGACTGCAGTTCAGATACATTGTGAGGAACAGGCAGGTCAGGGATTGCAAGCAAATGAGATTGGAGGGGGTGCACACCCAGACTGTTTATCATATGGCCAAAGTACTTGAGTTCAGTTTGAAAAAAAAATCGCACTTTTGAGACAATACTTGAGTCCTGCTTCTGACGACACTCGAGAAAGAGTACGCAAATTGGCACTGTGTTCCTCTGGCATACAGCCTGAGACGACAATATCATCAAGGTAGTTTGAACAAAATTGCACTTTTGCAGTCAGCTGCTCCAAGTAACACTGAAAAATGGCAGGTGCCAAAGCACTGCCAAAGGGCAAACACAAATACTTGAATAGTCCTAAGTGTATATTTACAACAAACAATTTCTGTGATTCTTCATCCAATGTAATTTGCAAGTATGCATCACACAAATCTATCTTAGAAAAGTAACATCCCGCACCAAGGCTGTCCATGATTTCCTCAGGGCAAGCTAATGGATAAGTGTCAACTACTGTCTGTGGGTTGACTGTAGACTTGAAGTCAACACAAATGCGGATGTCACCAGAGGGCTTAGGCAACAAAATGAGAGGATTTGTCCACTGCCTAGCTTGAATGGGAGCAATTACACTGCCACACCATTATCTTGCAATTCTTTCAATTAACTGGCTACTTTGTCTCGTAAAGCAATTGGAATGGTCCGGACCTAGAAAATGTAACATGCACTACAAAGTTATTAGCTTTTTCCATTCCTCTTGAAAATAGTTCAGGAAATTCTTTAACCAAGCTAGCAACACTTTCTTTTGGATCACAAGCTGATATGGGAAGTGCATTGTCTTGGTTGCTAAGGCCAAACAGATCAAAGGCATCTAAACCGAAAATGTTGTCATTTCCCTAAATCGCTCCAGGCAAATACTGGGATTGTTCCTTTGCAAGGGCATGGTCGACTTCCTTCCCCATCCTTTCTTAATCCGATGAGACCGATGACCTCGCTGTTTGGTATCCTCCCACAAACAACCTCCAACGAGCACTTGATTTAGAAAGGCATCGTGAGCCTAACTGTTTGTACGTGGCATGATTAAACAAAGTCACTGAGTCACCTGTGTCAAACTGAAAGTTAACACGATTGCCAGCAATGCTTAATGAGACAAATATTTGGTTAGAACGTCATTGCACAGCTCTAGGGCGAGAATGAGACATAATCTTAATCTTACTTTTGTCAGAACCTGTTGTAGGTTTAGAAAACACAATGTTCGCTGCATGGGTATGAGCTTGTTTTTTCTGGGAGCAGGCAAAATTGGCATTTTTGTGCCATTGCAAACAAACTGCTTGGACATGGCCTTCTTTTGCACACATACAACACATTGTGTTATGGTGAGCAAAACATGTAGGACAAGACTTCACTGAATTCACAGGCCTGTTTACATGTTTATGTGGCTGTCCGCGCAGCTGTGTAGGCACTCAATGTAGGGGCTGCTGGGAGCGCTCGTGAGGAAGGGGGCGGCTCGACCCGACAAATTGGGGCCTGGTCAGTCAAACTTATCGGCTGGAGTCATATTGCTCTAAGATTCGCAACACTTGAGGAAGTGATGGATCAGAGTACTTTAGGCTCTGTTCCTTACTATCGAGGACATTGAATGTTATAGCATCTCTAATCATTAAATCACTGTAAAAGTTGCCACAACTACAATTAAATTTACACTCCTTAGTCATTCCCGTTAGTTCCGTGTACCACTAGCAGTACATCTATTCTGGCGTTTTCTGCAAGCGAAAGAGCTGATATCTGGCTGCAGCTGCTTGGGCTTGCTGATCATAATATTGAGTTAATGCAGCGATTACTTGGTCATAACTGTGTTCGTCAGGAGACACAGTTGGGAATAGTTTTTGTATTAACCTGAACACTGGGGACGCCACAATCGAAACGAAGTATTGTAGTTTTACAGGACCTTGTAGACAGTAAAATTACGATGTGCTTGGAACTAACTGTCAGGTATTTGAGCCATTCCTCTTCGGTGCCGTTAAATTGCCGGAACGTTGGTATGCTGGTCAGCGGCACTTGTTGGGCTAGTAAGTTGGTGGTTGTTGTTGTTGTTGTTGTTGTTGTGCAGCCAACGTGACTTGTGCAGCCAGAAGTTGTCATACTGTCATCAACAAAGCAGCAATTTGTTGGTTCTGAAACTGAAAAGCTTGTGTTAGATCCATCACAGTGGCCGTCTGCGGCTTAGGCGCAGGGGCAGGGGGTGGAGGGGGCAGGTTAGCCATGGTTCACACAAATATGTTACAGCAAAAAAAAGCAAGCAAAGCCTCCGAAAAGGGAAATTTGATTAGAACTGTGAACTATGATCACCTCTGCAATCTGAAACACAAGAGAAGCAAGCAAAATCTGCACTGGATTATACTCGTTTCCATTTTTTATGTTGTCTCGTTGTCACTATAGAGCTGTACCATGGGAAGCGTGGAGTGGATGTTGTTTGGTGGCCGGTATCTTCTTCTATAACATAAACTGCACACTTATATTAACTTGGTACGTTATTCATAAGAATAGAAAATTAATTAACTCAAGATAGTCCAGGTGTTGTAGTTAAAGCTCTCCGTAATAGACCACATTAGCATCCCCACTGGTGAAGTAAAAGTCCGCTATGAACACTACTCTGGTCGCTATGTGCTGCCTACAGTTGTGTGTGACTGCAAGTGACTGGGCTGTAACTGAAGTCTCTGTGATTCACTGGGTGACAGACTGGATCAAACTGCACCCTGCACCCTGCTGCAGTGGTGATCTAAATACTGGCGGCCAAGAGGGCATTGGTGACGCGTTTCGTGAGAGTCTGTCTTTGGCCTCTATCGATCTTCTCGCAACCTCTTTGCTGCCTGATATGCTGGCACCAGCTTACACCAGCACTGTTACACCCTTTTACAGGCTTTGACCGTGATGTCACTAATGGGTATGGAAATCAGACTATTAGTTCTTTTTCTAAGAATTTTCTAGTTGTTAGAAAGAACATAGTAAAAATGGGATAACACTGAAGCTAGGACCTTCCTGTACCAAGGTCATTAAGTGGTTTGTTGAATGGATTTACAGTCACCAGCCTATGTAGACAAAGAAATGGTTAAGTTTCAGAAAAGCAGAAGTAAATTTGGGCTACTTTCTGCTGTTCCCTAACATAACTTCACAAATAAATATAACTTTTCAGGATATGGTTCTGAGAAAGACACAGGAATCTTTCAGCTGCTACACCCACATGCATACATAGTTCTGATCTAGAAAGCCCATGATTTTTTAATCGTCACTATGTGCTAAAAAAAAATTTGGCCAGGAGGGACTTCTGTGTTTGTATTTTGTGTACTTAAATATTCTAATAGTTAATACAGACATTTAAATGTGTTAAGGCACTTTGTTTATACCTTTCTCTTAATAAATAATCCATCAAAAGCCAAAGGTAGGGTGTGATAACTCCATATTGTCATTCAGAATTTTTACGCAACCCTACTTCAGTGTTAGTGAGCCACGTAAGCAACTTTCTTTTTACAGTACTTTGTACTTCACTGAATTTCATTTATAACTTAAAGAATTTTATCTTTACTTTACTCAAGACTTAAATTTGCAAAACCTCATTGTTTATATATGACAAGTTTGACTTTTTTTAGCAGAACTTATTTTTTTGCTTTCACTGTACCTATTACCACAAAGAGAGTAAGAATATTAAAATCATTAAATTTTTATGGAAACAGCTACTTCCGTACTAAAGCAAAATTTCACTTCATCATTTCTACTACATAAGTCATACAGTACTTTTACTAGCACTTTAAAAGATAGTATGCAGCAATTATATACAGACATCATCTAACACCAAGAAAGAACCATATATAGGTGAATGATTAGGAATAAAATAACAGGGTGAACCAATTTTTATGTTTTGCACAATAATTATTCAAAAACAATTAATTTTAAATAATGGCTAATGCTTCTACAACTCTAATTATGAAGTTCGTAACTTGTTGGCTGTAATCATTGGGTGTGCAGATAGTAATGGCGGCTACAGTACCCATGGTATGGTGTACAAGTTTCTTGAAGTATGGACTAATTAATTCTTCTTCTTGTCATTTTAACATCCATAACATAGTCCGATGACCTCTACTAAGGTCGTAATAATGCAGCAATTGTCATTCGAGACTATTGTGCAACAATTTCCAGGCAAGGCATCCCGTGCTTCTTCTGAGTGTTGCCTCTTTCACTGCTGTCTACAGACTGTGTCCTCTCATTCCTTCTCACTCTACAGGTAGTGCACCAAAAACCCAGTCCACCTTTTGTGCTTCCCACAGTAACTTCTGTACAGTACAAAGCACTCCATCTTTTACATAACACATATCCTACACATTCTCCCTAAGCATGTACCATGTTATACAATGACAACTTGTAAGAACATTTTCATTTCATTAATCCATGACAAAATATTAATTAGTAAATTAAACATTTCACATATTTCTTTACATAAGATACAAACATACATTAGCAAAGCATTTTAACATCACATATATCACACTTTCCATATAATCTTTGCATATCACTGTCATGACAAATTTTTAAGGCAAAAAAATTGCGAGATGACGAACTGAATAATAGTGTTATAACATGTCCTCTCATCGTGGAGCCTAAGTGATCTGCCTTTCCTTTCTAACCTATCCCAACTTTTCCCTATCTTCTCTCTGAGGGTGTAACAAAAAATCTAGGGTAGTGTCATGTTCTTTTATATTTGTCTCTGAGAAGTACTGATTTTTTTCCATCTGTGGCACATAGTAGCCAGCAACTCTGTCTCATAATTTCATACATCTGACCACTTCATATTCTGTCAACTATTTGTGCTGGCGTTAGTAGATCCAAAATACACTCTTAAGCAGTTGAATTACACAGACCTGCCTAGTAGAGTGAAGCATACCTGCCCAACAATGGCAGAAATGCACCATGCAGTGGGCTGCCCAAGAGATTAAAGGTGCTTGGGAGCCACACTGATCCAAGACCACTCAACTACTGCCAACATCTCATGGAGGTAGTCGGAGCTGGATCTGAGGTTCTCCCATCTTACTCAATGGCGCCTCCATATGTACTGCGTGGGACTGAATTCAGGTGGCCTGGCTTCTGTACTACATGTGGAATATTCCACAAATTATACAACAACAGTTTGGTAGCAGTTTGGGTATATTGTCTTTTTAAAGGTGCAGGTCACCTTTATGGTGCTGTAGGTCAACTAATGGATACCACATAACTGGACAGTAGATTCCTGTATTGTATGCCTGCAGGAGATGCTGCAAGGTATATCGCGGACCTATTCCCATCTTCTGCATAAAGATATTCCATGATAGAATACCTCCAACACATGTTCATGTGGTTTATGTTGTTTTGGTGCTCTACCATCGCTGTGTACCAGTATGTACCAAAACTCATCAGTCCAAGTGACCTCTTTCCATGAAAGGAGTGTTCAGTAGCAATGGTCACATGCCCACATGCCCATACATTTCTCAATGCCCTATGAAATGTGGTGAGCTGACATAGGGGAGTGAAGGGGGTGCCGTTTGTACCACACTGTAAGGAGACTGCTCACTTGTTGGTGTGAGTGAGCGAAGAAATATTAAAAAAAAACCTCTCTTTATGTAATTGTACTGAGAACACATTCGCTTACTGTTTATCAACATGAGTTTTTAGGCTTGCATGATATTTGAAACTCACACTTTACAGATTATGAATAATTTTATTTTTGATTTACATTTGCCTAGTAAATTATAATTTTTAGTATATTTATGTATAATTTCAATCGATTTGTTATGTTAGACATCAAAGATCATGAGAGAGTGGATAACCTCAAGGCTTCACTGCTTTTTAGGTATTTTACATGGGACTCCAGGCGTTTCTCTCAGCCAGCTGAAATGATTAATAATTTAACTGCAAAAGGAAGAAAATTAGTTGCTATTGTAGATCCTCATGTCAAAAGAGATAACAGCTACTTCCTGCACAATGATGCCGAAAACAATGATTTCTATATTAAAAATAAAGATGGAAAAATCTATGAAGGTAACTATTTCAAACTTTTTAGATGTTGGTTTTGTCACTTAATGTCGAAAAGCAGAAGACAAACAGTTGGAACAGAATGACTCATACCAAAAATTGTCTGCAAATTGTGGTTAGTTACAAAACAAGTATTAATTTGTTTTGAAAAGTCAGTAACAATTTTTTTAACAAAACATGAAACTGAAAGGTTTTATTTAAATTATTTTCTCTTAATCTAATGATTTTGCAGTTTATAAACATTACTTCTTTGTATGAATTGCATTAGCTTTTAAAGATTCAAACTATAAACTGAATAATAGTAGAAATGGATTGTAAAATACACGAAACAGTTTCAGGCACAATGATATTTCTTACGCATAAAATTCTGATAGGAGTAAAGCAGATAAGTAGTATCAAAAGTATAAGTAGAAATTCCAGTAGACAGTTGTTTTTTGAAAGCAACAACATAAAAATTAAAATTGTTTAGGAAATCAGTCAGAGGAAGGAAAACCTAACCTGTTATGTCATTAATGCTAGAACTGTTAGCCCATAGGAAGCAAGTTTTCTTCATGTTAGCTAAAAACAGTCATCCTTCACAAGTGAAGAAAGAATAGAGTGTTTAAGTTTCCACCTTCAACTAGATGCACAAAATATAAACTGAATATGAGGATGGAAAACAGAAGATAAAAGATGATGAACGAATAGAAACTGGATATACAATTATGCTAGCAAGAGCAGGGGACTGGAAGATGATTGGAGAGATGTGAGCTGAACCATATTTCCAGGGGTTTTCTGTTGGTTGAGTTGCAGAACAGAGAACTACAATAAAAGGAGTGCAAGGGACAATATTTTCTGTGGAATAATATTTTCCCATTTTTGAAACAGCTTTGACATAATTTATGTATGCTTTTCTGTACTGCAACAGAACCTCAACTTCACTTACATTTAGAATTGATGCTTCAATTGGATGGACACATATACACTTTGTGGTTTTTCGAAACAGTTTACCGGATGAGTCAAGAAAACCACATCAAAAGAATTTATGTATTTATTTGTTCTTCACGTGTTATTGATAAGCCATCTTGAGTGACAAGGTAGTAGATTTAGCTCATAATGGAGTAATGTCTGAAATAAACATAATACATCATTGTACTAAGAAATCCTGAGCCGACTTGAAATGTAGCACAAACATATCTGAATACGGCATAGAAATGACTCTTACTTTCCTCAGTTATCTTCATACTACTCCCTAGGATGACTTCTTGGCAGCTGTCTGTAGTCTGAATACCTTTTTGCAATCTAACAAGGAGAGGTCCATAGAGGTGAGATAAACTTTTTGAAACAACCTGTATGCTGGTGTAGCTTAAGGTCCAAGGAATCACACATTGCAGTCGTTCAGCCTGGTGAGCCCTCATTTGTAAGTAATCGACAAAAAAGAAAAAGAAAAAAGAAATCAGAATTTCGTGTTACAGTCTGTAGGTTGAAGGATAGTAACATTTTTTACAGAGTGGTTGCATTGTGTAATTGTTAAGATTCTGTTTGAGTCTCATCAGGTACACTGGATTTCTTTTTTTAATCTTCTTCGAAATGACTTTGATCACTGTTTTTATGCAGTTCACGTATATGTGGTTTCTTTTATTTGTATTCCTTTGTCACATTATTTTAATCAATGCTAGAACTTCATTTGCTCTTATTGTTTCTTCCTATCATTCTTTTTCAAATTGGAATTTTTGAACATGTAAATTTAATTACTTTTATTTACCTATTACAGTGTTTAAACATTTAAAATTGCTGATCTTTTGGTTAAAAAATAAAAGATGGAGTAATATATTTGTATTGACTGTGTAGTGGTGTCAAAATGTATTTTTTTTTTTTTTTTAATTGCAAGATGTAAATCTGATTTTGGTGGCAATCGCAGGGTGTGATTCTTTGGACCTTATCCTACATCACTGTATAGATTGTTTCAAAAAGTTGATCCCACCTCTTTTTGTGAGAGAATTGCTACCCTATATATACACTATGTCAGGATCAAGTAAGAGAAAATTGTCAGTTACTAATTTGTGGATGTTGCAAACAATAAAAGCTTTTAATCATTTCCAGTTTTAGTTTTTCTCCTTCAAAAATTCTCAAATTCTCACGTGTACTTGAAAGCTCTTTTGAATATTCCAGTTGACACTTGTTATTTGCAGAAAGTATACAAATTTCTAATTTTCATTTCATTTGAGAGTCTGTGTTATCTTGCGTGATTCTTGTATTAAAAATTTTAAGCAAGATTATAATTTAGATCTTGTTTAGGGCTACACAAGATTGTATGTGTTCTTATGATGACTCAGGGCTTTTGCGATAAGAATGAGTAAATCAAAAGTTAACGAAATCAGTATCTTTACTGCAGGTTCACTCACTACGTTAACGACATTCATCTCACAAATTGTTATTAAATTTCTTTCTGGTGTTCATTTACCTGGAAATTCTGAATTTGTGTTCTTAGATTTGGCAGTGAGACTGAAACACTTGGTGGAGGCATTAATAAATATTGTATTCAGTTTGTGCTAATTAAAATTTTATGCTCTGCAAATGGATTCTTGTTCCCTCTTTGTTAACAATATCTCATTTTATACTTCATTGGTGATTGCTTTTGACTAACAGATACTGCAAGCTTAATCACCACTTACATGCCGTGCTTCCAGTCTGAAGTCTGTGTAGAATTACAGGAATACATTTTTTTAAATCCTTATCAGGTTCTAGAGTAAACTGTTATTTCTTTCTTACCCACTAATGGGATACTCATAAGAGATTGGTTTATAGAGAGTGTAATTAGCTTTATGATTTTGTAGCCAAAAGATGAACAGGTTCTCATAATACATTTCCTGCAAAAATTTAGAATTTACCATTTCATAACAAATTTAACTTTAATTCAAAAATCTGTCTGTATAATGTTTCTCTTTCATAAGAACTTGCTACAGGTAACTTGAATATTGGGTCATAAGGCTTTTTATTAGGTTATGCTTGTAGTGGAGGTCATTTCTCTGATCTTGTGTGGTCTGGTGATACAGCGTAACACACACCCTGCTAGCTTTAGAGACTGGGAGGTGAGCCAGGTCTGAACCGAATCTGCTGCCAGATTAACGACTGCTGGTCTGTCACACCTGCCAAGCTAAGTATAGTTCTTAGGTGGTTTTACATGCTAATTTTGGGCAAATTCTAGGCTAGTTTCCAACTCTACCTCAGATAATACTGTACATAAACACACAGAACAAAATTTACACAGTTTACATACAGAGGACACAATTTCCATGACTGAGGCTAACAGATGATGATGAAAGGAAGAGCATCAGACCACTAAGTTGAAATAAAGTAAAACTACCAAATCATGAAAGACAGTGAGTGGCCCCTGATGTCAGGACAAACGTTAGAAAAGATATTCTTTGGATCTGCTTACAGTGTTTATTCATCAATTTGTTAAGGCTGTCATAAGAGTGGTACAAATTATCTATAAATGGCTTCTGCTTGCATTGTAATTGCTTCACATAGCACATCTACGGATTCTACACAAGTGCCAGCATCACTTGAGAGTTTTAATTTGCTCATATTTAATAGGAAACTGACTGGCCATGAACACATGCATCTCACATGTCGAACATTTTGCAGGAATGTGATCATGTTCTCGCCAGGTTTTCTGGAAAAAGAAGGCACAAAACAGACTATCAGAAGGGTCCTAGCTACACCTGGCGTGTAGTTTACTGTATGTACCGCAACGGCCCTTGAAGAGCATGCAGCTGTTTGATTGAAGCTTGTCTAGTGATGTGATCAATTTCATGCATCACAGTGTTAAGCTGTACCTGTAGCTATAATTTTTCCAAATCTAGGGTTTTCATTTGCACTTGGAGTAGAGTGAGACGGTCTAGCTTAATGTTTCCCACAGCAGCTGCATCAAGAGCCATTTCCGACCATTCTTGTAACTGATAAAATGCAAATGAGGCATGAATACAGCTTTAGGATCACAATTGTAGAAACCAATGACCTTACAAGGAAAAGGGCTCTCAAGTGTACCCAGAAAAATACTAAACCTATCTAGGATGGAAGCTTGCATAAAGGAAGATAGTGATAAGTATGTGCGTATAGCAGCAAGACTTATATTAGTTTTCAGCACTGGTTGAAGTGGCGAGAAGATGCCAGTGTCAGTGAATCAGCAACATGGCATGGAGCTTGGTGATGGCAATGGTGGTTGCATTGACAGTGACAATAACGACAGCACAGACCCTCAGCAACATAATTGCAGGACTCGCCATGGGCGCAGCACGGCTGCATCGGCAGAGTGCACCAGAGTGGCATGCAGACATCTCAGCAGCACGGTGACCCTGAGAGCACACCCATGTGCCAACGGGGTCATCTATCTTCAACATGGCAACTGTATGCCCCACACGCATTTGCATGTGACAAAATGTATGGTGTGTGCTTCCAAGTGCAAAAGAGGAAAGTCAAGCTTTCGCGAGCCCAGTCCACAGTAGTTAAACTACGGGCTAACCGTGCACTACCATCTCTTACTGGTAAGGATATTTGTGGTGACTATCTGCAAAAGGAATTCATGCCAGTTACTAAACCCACATTAGGTCAAATCCCACTGAACTGATACCAGTTTGTATGGGGAATGGCTGTGGTTTGGTGGTAGTGGGAAGTGGGCATCCGGCTTGTCAGGATAATTTTGGCAGAGATTCAGAACCAGACAGTTCGCAGATTCAAAAGTGGAGTTTTTTTACTGATCCACACATGTTCTCTAAGGGGCACAGCTATGTAGCATTCTGCAGAGACAGAGGGCTGTGGCAGCCAGATTGAAAGGCATATTGCCCGGAAGCAAAGGAGGAGCTGGGAACCTGTCCAGTCAGAAGAAGACCTGGCAGGCTAAAGAGTGACTAATTGATATCGGGACACACTCACCAATCCACTCCATGTCCCCACATGACAATTTCCAGCACTTCCATTAGGTGGTCAAGGGGCACTATGCGCATCCTTCGGTCAGCAGTAATAGTGTAATAGCATCCCATTGTCAGCAGCACCTGCTGTGGGAATGCCGCCACTTGAACTGAGCATGGTTAGCTGCTTATCTACCAGCATCTGGTACCACACCAGAGCAGGCCCAGCCACAGTTCTTACACAAGACGAGGTTCTAGATAATGTAATGTAACAAAGAAACTGAAAAAAAGTTTGGTGCATTAATCCCTCGGTGTGTCTGCTCGCCATGCACAGCATACATTTTTTATTGTGCTTTTGAATGAAAAATTATTTTATGCAGGAAAGATAAATATGTCATCCTGTATTAAACTGTTGACAACATATTTTTTCTTAATATCAATTTGAAGTAATGAGAGAATGCTTTCTTTTGAAAAAACTAGCAACATTGTGTGATGTGGAAGTGTCTGTTCTTAAATTGATTAGTTTTAATGGGTTTGAAGTAAAGTTTTTTTTTTATGTGGAACCAAATAAGATGTGAAATGCCAATAAATGTAATTATAAGTAATTGGATAGGTGAAAGATCTACTCACCAAGCAGCGGAAGAGTGAGTAGATTTTTTTATCTATCCATCATATCTTTAAAAATTTATTACTTGTGTTGATACAATAAATCTAATTGATAGATATATATCCATCTTTAGCATAAGACTTAAAAAAAAAAATTAAATATGACAAAAATAAAGAATGTAATCGAAAAGTAAAAAATAAAGAATGTAATCGAAAAGTAAGTAGTCAGAAAAAAAAAACTGGGCAAGAAGCAAAATTATTTTTTTCTGTCACTACTTACTGCAAAAATTGATTCATCAATGAACACAGATTCTTTTTACTGCATAACCTTTCCCCTAAAGTTGCTTGAAAACAGCTATCTGTTGGTGTCCAAACGTTGTACCAAGAACGCACCATTAGAAACAGAACACACACACACACACACACACACACATATATATATATATATATATATATATATATATATATATATATATATATATACCAAATGAAAGTGCTGGCAGGTCGACAGACACACAAACATACACACAAAATTCAAGCTTTCGCAACAAACTGTTGCCTCATCAGGAAAGAGGGAAGGAGAGGGAAAGACGAAAGGATGTGGGTTTTAAGGGAGAGGGTAAGGAGTCATTCCAATCACGGGAGCGGAAAGACTTACCTTAGGGGGAAAAAAGGACGGGTATACACTCGCGCGCGCACACACACACATCCATCCACACATATACAGACACAAGCAGATGCATGTTTTTAGATATATTTTTCCTACGTGTAATGTTTCCCTCTAAAACACACAGATGCATCAGACATTTTTTGTTGCTTATGCATTTAGGAGACATGCATAGGTTACTTCCAAGCAATTAAATATTTTGTTACATGTTTTTGTACTTGTAGTTTTTTTCCCTATGCTATCTACAATCGGTAAATGACACAAGATAGGATGGTCATGGCTTGATAGCTCAGGCTCAGGTTGTATGTTCCATCACATAATGCTCAATTAGATTAATTATATACAGTACTTTCATTCAGTTTATTTTCATGATACGGTTTGCCCTTTGGAAAGTCAGAACAAATGATATTGAATTCAGTTGCAGTGACAGAACACAGTATTATATAGTTTTTAAAAGGATTCTAATGTAGTGTTGAACCTATATTTGCCAACATTATTAGCAGTTAAGAACAGACTTTTGTTTACAGTAACCATAAGAACCAAGCTTTATTTCAATGTATTCATGGTTTTTACAGGGTGGTGTTGGCCAGGATCATCCAGTTACCCAGACTTCTTCAACCCTGCAGTCCGTGACTATTATAAGACAAGATATTTATTAGAAAATTACCATGGCTCAACATTAGACATGCACATTTGGAATGATATGAATGAACCCTCTGTTTTCAATGGGCCTGAAGTAACTATTCCTAAGGATGTTCTTCACTTTGGTGGCTGGGAGAATCGTGATGTTCACAACCAGTACGGATTTATGTATGTAAGTTAGTTGATTAATCATTTATGGAGTGTTAGGGCCTTTAAACATTTGTTTCATTTATTGAGAATGGTCAACAAATTATTTGAATATCAAAATGTATGAAAAAGCTCAACAAATTTGTGGTTTGCAAGGAGTAGAAAATGGTAATGCTTAAAACAGTACATTGTTTTAAGAGAGAGATATTGAAAATAAAATCAAAACTGTTTGCCTGTGTTTCCATATTTGACCTACAGTTTATGTATTTGATTTTCAGACAATAGCTACATATGAAGGTTTGATGGCAAGAAGTAATGGAAAATTTCGTCCTTTTATTCTGACGAGAGCATTTTTTGCTGGATCCCAACGTTACACAGCTATGTGGACAGGTGATAACACTGCTGATTGGGGACACTTAAAAATCAGCATTCCCATGTGTTTATCAGTATCTGTAGCTGGTTACCCATTCTGTGGAGCAGATGTTGGTGGTTTCTTCAACAACCCAAATTCGGAATTGATAACAAGATGGTACCAGGTATGTAGACAATAGGCATTAAGAAGATAAGTTCATAAAATAAGTTTCTGTTGTTAAAAAAAAGCTTCTCTCTTGAATGTTGCAGGGTACATTATTTATTTATAGGATGTTACAATTAGATAAACATTTAATAATATGGATGGTGTTTTTTCCATTATCTTTTCTTCTTGAATGCATGCCTAAGTGGGCACATGTTAGCCAGATTTAGTTTAAAAAATTTTATGTGAAGGCAAGGGGCTGAGGGGGAGTTAACAGTGATTTTACATTTAATACTTTTGATCATTGTTAAGCTGTGCAACATGTGACAAGGAAAAATAAATATGGAGGAGAGACTTAAGTTGCACTTTTCTTCTACTACTACTACTACTACTACTACTATTATTATTATTATTATTATTATTATTATTATTATTATTATTGCTGTTACTATTACTATGTTATGGAAGTGATTCACAATTGCTAACATAGATTGTGATGTTGCATAACTTGAATACGGAAGGATTAAATAAGAAAAATTGTAAACTATGCGAGGAATGAAAGAAATGTGAATTTCTCTTGATTATAACTCTTGACACCTATGAAGAGTCTATTTTTGTATATACACAAAGCAAATTTGTGATACTTGGCAGCATACCATTTGAGTATTTTGCAGCTATCATTTAAGAGCTTCGTTTGTTATCCTAGCATAATAGGTGTGTTGTTTGAGTAGCTTCTGTGTTTGCTTTGGTTGCCAATAGTTTTCATGTGATTACATAACTATGATAGTCAGGAGGCATTCAAACTGTGACTACTGCTCTTATTGACTGAAAGACCAAAATTTGTGTCAGTTATCTATAGTTACACTGATCTGTATCTTGAAGGAGACGTGATAAAATTACCTGAGATTGAAGTGATGAGTTAGTCAATGTCCTGTGAACAGTGAGTTGGGAGTTTCATAGTTGCATGGGATTTTAAGATTGTAATTATGGGTCAAATAGACTAGCAGTTACAGTATATGGAGGAAGCATGCAATGAGATTACAATTCTTTTTGTGGACATCTAATGTATAAGGGGTGTTTGGAGAGAATTTGTTGTTTAGTCTAAGGGGAGGAGTCTTTTTTTGTGACACATTTATGTAAGAGGACAGTGTTCACCAACTGGAGGAGGCTACAGCCAAAAAGAACACACTTCTCTAGGTTGGAGTAAGCTGAATAAACTCTCTTGTTTCAATGGCATTATTTCCAGTATAAAATGTCTGTTCAACTCCAAAGGCTTTTAACTGTTGTGCTGAGCTTTCCTCCTGCCGCTTTACACCACTACCACCACCGTCGCCACCATCCATTCACATATTTCATTGTTGGTTCTGCAGGACACAAGTAGAGAAGATTGAACTGGCACCTGTTATCTTCTCTGTCAGTAGTCAAACTTGTGGGGTTTTCTAAGTAGAAGTCAGTGCCATAGTTCCCAATTATCAGAATAAGAGTTAAGACTATTTAACTTTGCCTTGTGGGGCAAAGCGAGGCTGGTGAACCTTATTTAAAACAGTTTCACAAGTAAAGGAGTGTTGAAGATGATATGGCTCCATTGGTTAATGTTTCCTTCTTTGAAAGTTGTGTAACAAGTCTCATAGTACACTGGTGTGTGCTGCATATCACCAAGAGCATATGACCGACAACAGGTGGTGCTTTTTGTGAGTGTGGAGGAAATGAAAATTTAAAAAAATGTGCTTCTACAAATTTATTGATGATATCTTTTCTCCTGTCTTGTGTAGGTAGAAAAACGCACACTCCATACATGATCTGTCACACAACTTTACATGTCAACTTTACCTTCCAAATAACCATTATTGAAGTTAATTGTTGTTGTGGAGGTGCTATGTTGTGTGACTTCTTCTCCTTTGCAGCTGGGGTGGCTGCTGAAAGAGAGCTCTGATCTATTTAAGCTACAGAAATGACGTAATCAGGTTTTCAATAACTTTTCTGTATTATAACAGCCATATTTCCCACAGCACATTTACTTTTAAAATGGCCGGTGATGCAGATGGTTCATAAGTAGTAATTTACAATAGATTATAACAGGTGTTTTCTATGCTTTGACATTTGATAGTGAAGTGACAGAATGACAGTTCTCAAGTTCTCTTCATTTGTTACATCATTTACATTCTTTCTGCGTTCTTTTTCTCCTCAATTTCCCAGCCGTGATGGCAAAGCGTAAGGGGGGCCTTTGCAGCACTTGGAGGTGTGCAGTCGCCATTGGGCTTTGCTGATATGCTGAGGTGACTTCCGCTTGCTTCCATCTGTACATACATCAAATGAGGGCACATGCAGTGGGATTTTCCACACTTAACAACTACCCAGACTATGTTTTCAGTTTCCATTAACATCTTTCGTTGGCCTTAGAAGACAAAAATGGAACGTGATTTTCCTTAGAAACCTGTATTTTGGTGATCACACACACACACACACACACACACACACACACACACACACAGAGAGAGAGAGAGAGAGAGAGAGAGAGAGAGAGAGAGAGAGAGAGAGGAGAGAGCAGTGCCAGCCCTCTTCAAGATCGGATGCTGCCTGGTGGTGTTGCAGGCACATGAAGCAGTAAGCAAAGCATTTAAAAAAGAGCAGAGACAAATTGAAATCATTCTCTCCACACATGAGCCATAAATGGGGTAATCTACCATAATCAACTTAAGCAAAGGACAGATTGTTATGGCATCATGTCTGAGTTCATGTGCTACTCTTGTGAGCATATATGGAAAATGGCTGAAGGTTGGTGAAGCAGGCAGTAAGGTGTTGGACATCCACACCATATCACAGAACGTGGAAGCTGGAGGCTTGCCCACTCTGTAAAGCAGGACAAGCAGTGATATGTGGCACATCTGACAACGGTGTTGGCCCAAGTGTTTCAGAGGACATTGTTCAGTGCGCATTGTTGAACATGGAGTTCCACAGCAGACAGTCCCCTGTGTGTTCACTGTGTTGACCTAATGACATCGTCATTTAAGGTTGCAGTGGTCATAGCATCACTGAGATTGGGCTGTGGCTCAGTTAAGGAAAGACTGTCTTTCCTTTTCATCCTGCCTGGTAAATCACCCCTGACCCGCGGTTTTAGGTGACTTTCCTGAAATCTTCCCCTTTTCCTAGACTCACCAGTTCTTTTCCTTCACCCCTCTTCCTTCCTCTTCAACCTTTCTGTCTGAAGAAGGAGCCACTGGCTCCGAAAGCTTGCCTAATTATAAATTTCTTTTATGTGTGTGTTCTGCTGCTGCTTGATGAGTAGTTTTTTTATCTGTCCACTTGATTTATTTACACCAGATATGTTGCCTTTTAGGTTGTTTGTTTGTACACAACACAACTATTCGCTACTGCTAAAAGAAATAAATGAAAGAAAACCTTTTTCCACCATTTCAATGTCTTCTGAGAGAAAGGATAATTGATTGATAGCTTGTCGACCATATCTACTCCAGTTTTTCCCTTTATATAATCTACTACATCATCTGGTTTATGTCTGTATATTTGTCCTCCTTTGTTTCTGGTACTAGTAGCAGTTGAAGTTGCTAGATGTTTGGTCGAAATACAGTTCACATTCCTGGTTGATTTCCATTTTACCACAAGTAAATATTCCTTCCTCCAGAACGTCATTTCCCCCTTCCTAACCTTCAAAGTCTTCATTTGATTAGGTAGACCCTTCCCACTTTTCATTGCAGCGTGTACACCGAAGGTTTCATTCTGCTACAGATAGTCCAACACAGCAGGGTTTGTGTAGAACCTCTCGATATAAATGCCATGTGCTTTGCCAAAATAATCTTCACACAACCTTCCAGTTACTGACAAGACAGTTATCTACATTGTTTGCTTTACCTGTGTAAATACCACAATTCAAAGCATAACCTGTTAAGTCACACGGTAAATAAAGTTTGATTCTGTATTTATTTGGTTTGCTTTTTGCATACATTCTGAATCCTGTTCTGCTTCTGAAGGTTCATGTGTGATTTGAAGTTATTCTTAAGGCCTAATTTTGTACAGTGGATCGTGTCCTAGCTGACGTCCTTTTATGAATTTCATGTTGTTCAAGTGCAACATAAACAAAATTGAAGGAAATCTGTCCCTACTCATTACCTTTTCGCCCATGAAGTTTTTATAAATGCATCCTTTGACCAATAATCACTCATTCTTGGCAACTTCACTACACTCCTATGCAAAATAATACAGAAAAACAAGTACATTTCATGTATCTTTTCTGTTGACCACCATTGCCACATAGACTTCCTTTTCATATACTACTTATTATTCATTTCATAAATTTTTAGTCTTGCATACCTTTTTGTTTCAACTTTTATTGTTTTTATCATTTCATTTTCGAAAAATGCTGAGAAGCATCCAGATACACTAAAATTTTCATCCATTTGCAAAATTACACCACTAGCACTATTGAATATTGGGAAATCAGCCTGGTTGTCAACTCTTGGCCAGTTGCTCACATCAGTGATCACATTTTGCAGTGTATCAGGACAAGCATCAGTACTAGAACCCTCATCTTCATCTGTCCATAAATAAATACACGTATAAACCACTATAAAAATATCCAAATAATTTGAGTCAATATTTGCATTTATAGTAACATGCATACTATTTTGTAACAATATTTTTCAACAGTATTAATCCAGTTATGTGACTGTACCTTTGAAAACCAATTGTGTGTTGCCTACTCTCAAGCTGCCGACTCCTAGTGGCCTCTGTCGAAAGGAAATGAACTACCCCAGCCGCCAGTTCCACTTACGAAACATACAGCATACATATTCGCATTACAAACACTCAGGAAACAAAGCAACGTACAGCATACAGGCTCCGTCAAGAGAGGTGTGTGTTGTTGGTTGCCAAGTTGGTCTGATCATTTATGAAATGTTTCATTTCTCTTGTGCTTTTATGAAGGTGGTAGTTTTGTTGTTGTGTTAGTTGAGTAATAACATGATTTCTGTGATTGTGCCTGTGTTGGGAATTTTATGTTTGTATTGGTGTAAATGTTCAGCAAGAGTTGCAATTAAAAAAGAATCTGATGTCAAATATTGTAGGTAGATTCCATGGTGACTCACGTTACATTTTGAAATCAGTGTTTTATTATGTTGACATCTTATCAATCTATAAAACGACATTTTCTTTTGTAACAAATTGTGTTATTCAGGCAAAGATCTTGAAGTGTTTTTTTAAGCCGGTAAGAGAATTAAAATTAAAGAACAAGAATGTAATTTATGTTGTGACTCATGTCAAAAATTTGGGACATCCTATTCCTAATGTGCATTTTAGGTCAAAAGTGTCCTCAAACTGTTAGGAGTGTGAATCTGGTTTTTATCACAGAAGATGCATATTAGATTGGCACTCAAATGACAGAGTTACAGATTTCTAAAAATATTTATACAATTTTCAATATAGTAATATATTGAAGAAGGTGTATGACTCAATGTTACATGACTCATGTTACTTGCTACTTCTTGTTGGAAAAACTTTTTTCCTGCAAGCAGAGAAATGAAAATATGACATTATGTGCCAAACAAGATAAACTTAACATTAACATTTCACTTTTCAAACACTATGAAAAGTTATAAGAGCATGGCATCTGGGAAAATGAACTGTAAATTCAGTTGAGTCAGAACTGAAAAATATCCTCTTGCATTGACAACATCAAGTGGATTAATTCTCTTTATAATTTCATCACATTTTACAGGCCATTTTAATAGTGATCAGCACACTCCATTGCACTGATTAAGCAAGAATTTCCAAAAACTGCACGTAATTCTCCAGCATTGAATTTACTGTCATAGTCTACTTTGTACCAGTCTCCAATTTTCACACTTTCTATAGTGTCTTCAGGATGATGATCTGCAGCAGCAAAATCCTTTGGAGACGGCAGATATGTTTGTAGTACTCTTTTCTCGTAGTGAAAGCAGTGAATGCTTTTTATGTTTTGTAATGATGGTGCCGAAGAAAATATTGGAGCCAGATTAAGTTTCACTTTGGTTCCTTTAATTTCAGCAATAGACACGTGAAAAACCTGCATAGTTGTGCTACTTGCAGCTACCTGAGTGAAAAGTTGATGCATCACCTACTATGAATTTTTGCTTTTTTACCGCATTTCCCACTAGCCGTTCCTCAACTGCACCAATTCCATATACATCTTCTTTACCATGGGATGTAGCAAATAAGTTCCAATAGTTTTCCACATTATGAAATTACTGAAACTGAGGTACAGGAGCGGTAATATACTTGTTTTTAAATTGTGAGGCAGGTCCATCTGATCAGATTGAAACTACCTTCACATTTTCATGCATAGTTGGCAGTACCTTCTAACGTAAGCAATTGCTGCACTTGAGCCATGGCTTTATCCAGAGCACTATGTGACTTACATGGTGACAAACTTGCTTTACTAGGTTGCTGATCTTACATCTTACATTGCCTATCTTTTTCTAACACACTTCATATTTTTAACTCTTCTTTCCTCTAATAACAGCCCTTGCTTATGTTGGCTCAACTGTAGAAACTTCTGTTTCTGCTTCTGCTAGCTTTTTTGAGCTGCTTCCAGATATTTCTTCTTAAATTCTTCATATTTTTCTTCACCCTAACTTTTCCCTCCCCCTACTCGGTCTTTCTGCTGCTGCGGGCATCTTGTTCTTCTAATCTTAAAGTAATACAACTGTGACTCAGATTATGTGGCATACGTTACACATTTCATTTTCTGTTTTTACAATATTGGTTGAAATTGGGAAATTTTTAGTAGTGATATTAGTTAAACGTTCACTCTCAGAAGCAAATTACTGAACAAGATAAAGTTATCTCTGATATCTCTCTTGGTGTAAAAACTTAATTACATGAAAGTCACTCATGTTACATGAAAGTTCATGCTGTTATGTTATATTGTTTACCCCAACCTATGATTCACTTACTTCTGTTTTATACTCTTTGTGCAATGCATTAGGGTATGTAACAGTAACATAAATGATATGCTAATTCTTACCTGCCAATTAGTTGAAATGAAGGTCCAGAATCTCCAATAATTCACACTCTCATCACATGAAAAACATATTGCATTATAAAACTGGCTACAAATTATGGAGGGAAAGCAATAATGAGCCACAAACCATTGTTGCCATACAGTAAAAAGTCCAGCCTTTTCAAAAAATATGTAAAAAGTACCAAATTCTGAACTTTTAAATATCGTAACTGTGTTCTACTTTACATGAAATAGCCCTGTACTGTTTTGTCCTACATCCACCACAAGTATTACACCTCAGTTGGTAGGTTCATGATTCCAGATATAGATCTGTTCCTTTCCCTGTTACTTTAATGGGAATGTGTTTTAATTGAGTTGTTGGTTTGGTGAATTAAGTACACCAGACAAAAAAATTGGTTATACCCCAGAAAAAACATATTACTGCTGTGTTACACTTACAATCTTGATAACGGCCTCAGTTTTGTGGTGAAGAGAGTAAACAATTTTCTTCAGGCATGCCTCATTCACCCGAAGCCTCTCGTATACAGGTGTACAGGATCGAATCATCACTTTCATGGAATGTTGATTGCTACATTTCATCTGCTGGTCCAAATATCCCCAGACATTTTCTATTGGGTTAAGATCAGATGATTCAGTGACCCAGTTCAGGTGTTATACAAGGCTAATCCCAAAAGTAAGGTCTCCAAAGTGGTGGGGCCACAGGGAAGCTGTTTGCGTAGCTGATGAGCACACTGTTTTCTTTGTTGCTGCCTCCACTCTGTTCAGAAACCACCGCACAGCTGCTGGAGCTTTCAGTCTTGGTTTTGGCAGCCTGTTGTAATAGAGCTCTTGTTAACCACTACCATCAGGTACAAAGTTCACGCAATTATTCGCTTTTTGAGTGCGAAAGGCGTTAAACCAATGACACTTATTGACAGTTGATGGCAGTGTATCGAGAGTTGTGTGTTGTTGTTGTCTTGAGTCCAGAGACTGGTTTGCTGCAACTCTCCATGTTACTCTATCCTGTGCTTACTTCAACGTAGGTCTTTCAATCTCAGAGTAACTACTGCAACCTACATCCTTCTGAATCTGCTTAGTGTATTCATCTTTTGGTCTCCCTCTACTATTTTTACCCCCCACACTTCCCTCCAGTACTAAATTGGTTATCCCTTGATGTCTCAGAATGTGTTCTACCAAGCGATCCCTTCTTTTAGCCAGATTGTGCCACAAATTCCTCTTCAGTACCTCCTCATTAGCTACAGAATCTACCCATCTAATCTTCAACATTCTTCTGTAACACAACATTTCGAAAGCTTCTATTCTCGTCTTGTCTAAATTATTTATCATCCATGTTTCACTTCTATACATGGTTACACTCCATACAAATACTTTCAGAAAGAACTTCCTGACACTTAAACCTATACTTGATGTTAATAAATTTTTCTTCTTCAGAAATGCTTTCGTTGCCATTGCCAGTCTACATTTTATATCCTCTCTACTTCGGCCCTCATCAGTTACTTTGTTCCCCAAATAGCAAAATCCATCCACTGCTTTTAAGTGTCTCATTTCCTAATCTAATTCCCTCAGCATTTCCTGATTTTACTGCATTCCATTATTCTTATTTTGCATTTGTTGATGTTCCCTCAACTGCTCTTCCAAGTACTCTGCTGTCTCTTACAGGATTACAAAGTCATTGGCAAACCTCAAAGTTTTTATTGCTTGTCCATGGATTTTAATTCCTACTCTAAATTTTTCTTTTGTTTCCTTTACTGCTTGCTCTGCATACAGCTTGAATAACATCGGGGATAGTCTACAACCCTGTCTCACTCCCTTCCCAACCACAGTTTCCCTTTCATGCCCCTTGTCTGTTATAGCTGCCATCTGGTTTGTGCACAAATTGTAAATAGCCTTCTGTTTCCTGTATTTGACCCCTGCCACCTTCAAAATGTGAAAGAGTATTCCAGTCAACATTGTCCTAAGCATTCTCTTAAGTCTACAAATGCTAGAAATGTAGGTTTGCCTTTCCTTAATCTATGTTCTATGAGAAGATGTAGGGTCAGTATTGCCTTGTGTGTTCCAACATTTCTACAGAATCCAAACTGATCTTCCCCGAGGTCGGCTTCTACTAGTTTTTCCATTCGTCTGTAAAGAATGCGTGTTGGTATTTTGCAGCTATGAATTATTAAACTGATAGTTCGGTAATTTTCACACCTGTCAACACCTGCTTTTCTCAGCAGATGGTAGAGTTTTGTCAGGGCTTTTATCGCATCATACATTTCTTCAATCTCTTCATCATCTGCGGAGCTGGTTGGCATATAAACTTGTACTATTGTGGCAGGCATGGGCTTTGTGTCTATCTTGGCTACAATAATGGATTCATTATGCTGTTCATAGTAGCTTACTTGCACTCCTATTTATTTATTTATTTATTTATTTACAACAGATACCCCTCCATTGTGGTTGCACCTAAGGCACGGCTATCTGTATCACTGAGGCACACAAGCCTCCCCCCCACAAATGGCAAGGTCCATGGTTCATGGGGGGAAGGAGAGTCACATATGGATGTCAAAAACATCCGCAAGGTGT
The DNA here is from genome assembly GCF_021461395.2 of Schistocerca americana. Classification (NCBI taxonomy): domain Eukaryota; kingdom Metazoa; phylum Arthropoda; class Insecta; order Orthoptera; family Acrididae; genus Schistocerca; species Schistocerca americana. The sequence goes on along the minus strand of NC_060120.1, from coordinate 693,119,578 downwards.
GTAGAGAGCTTGTGAATGGTCGTACTGAGATTCATGTTGACGAAAGTTAGTGGGAGACCGTGAAGACGCAATCACAAAGGTTGGACAAATCGTGTTACAAGAGTGGCATATTGCTTTTGATGAGCTCTGTAATGTTGTTCCTTAAGTTTTTCGAAGCACCATTCACTGGCCATTGACTGAAGTGTTGAAATTTCGAAAGGTGTGCACAAGATGGTTCACAAGAATGCTGACAGAAGACCACAAATGACTAAGCGTTGAAACTTCCCACCAATTTCTTCAACGCTATGCAGATGAAAAGGACAACCTTCTTGATTCAGTAGTCATGAGTGATGAAACTTGGGCTTTCTATTTCGCACCTGAGACCAAAGAACAATCATGTGTGTGATGGAATTCCGATTCGCCCTTCCGTGAAATTTCAAAAGAACAGTCTGCCAGTATAGTCATGGCAGCCATGTTTTGGGATCGAAATGTGATATTGTTGATTGTCTTCATGGTCCCTGGGACAACAATAAATGCCAACAGATACTGTCAAACATTAAAATACTCAGACGGGTGATTCAGAACTGAAGAAGAGGAATGTTGAGGGACGGCATAAGCCTTCTCCATGACAACGCTTGCCCCATCACATCACCTGTCAAACTGTGGATATTCTGTAACAGTTTGTATGGGACATCATCACTTATGCGCACTATAGTTCAGACTTAGGGTCCAGTGACCACCACTTGTTTCCCAAGTTAAAAGAACACTTTGCTGGAAGGCATTTCAGTGACAACAGTGAGGTGAAAGATGGGAGGTCCGATGCTTATTCAATAGCACAGTGGCAGGCTGGTATGACATGGGCATACAAAAGCTGCTACAGTGTTTCCAGAAATTCATCAATTGAAATGACAATTATGTGGAAAAGTGGAAAAATACTCAACCTCGAAAACTATGTACAATTTATTGTGAATAAATGTTTCTTTATATTTAAAAAAAATGGAGACCTTACTTTTGGAATCACCCTTGTAGGTTCCTGAATATTGGTCAAAACAGGAATATATGCATGCACTCCTGTGAACATGGCTGTTGTCGTCTTGGAAGATGAGTGCCCACAGCGTATTCATCATGTAAATGTAGAAGAAAGTGCAAAACCTGCTCACAGAGGATGTTGAAATGAACATCCTGGTTTATTTTCAAAGTAACATGAATGAGAAGGCCAAGTCATGGAACAAGAAATATTCCCTGAACATCTCAAAACCACCTCTTGCTTCAACTACATGCTCCACACATGACGAGTTAAACTGGACTGTTGCAAGACACTGAGTGCACCATCATTTGGTGAGAGGCAACATCATTACTTGCCAGATCACTACATGCTCAAATCAACTATTGTCCAGTTCCTGTGTTGTGTATCCAACTAAAGATATGCAGCTGATGTACCACTCCGAGTAACGGCAATTTGCTAGGAAACCTGACTCCAGATGTTCATTGCAGGCATTGGATGGACATGTATTCACTGACTGCAACAAATCATCTCAGGTTTGAAACAGATTGACATTGACACTAAGTGACTCTCTCCTCTACTCCCTGTTAGTTGATTCTTTTTACAAACAGTGTTCTTACACTGACAGTGAACTGTTGGCAGTGGAACATTATTCCTGTAGGTACACTGGACAGTCATGTTGATGCTCCAACAGATTGGACAACTGTGTTCATCTTGTGATCATGAGCACTTGCAAACATGATAGCTTCTTTTTGCCATTGTGTCATGTCTTCATACCCACTCATCTTACTGCACTGACTCCATACAACCAAGTGGCACATTCACACCATTTCATTGCTGTAACTTGCAGCAGGTGGAGGCTCATATGGCTGCCTAGTATCAGATAGACACCATCTACCTGTAAAGAGCTCTAAAGTGACCAGTGTGCTTTTTGAATGGAATGAGTAATATTTAGTCTTATTTTGAACTCTTGTTTTCTGAAAATTTGAGATACTTTTTCATATGTTTATGGTTTTATGTCATTGTATACCATCTTTTGTTTTCTTCATCTCTTTCACTGTCATTTGCTCTTGTTGTCTTTTATGTTCATTTGTGAAGAACTGTGCCCTTGTGTTCCTGGTAGGCAGCTATTTACCGAAACTTCCTGGCAGATTTAAAATGTGTGCCAGACCAAGACTCTAGTTCAGGACCTTTCACTGGCAAATATCCTACTGACTGAGCTACCCAAGCATAACTCATGACAAGTCCTCACAGCTTTACTTCTGCCAGTTCCTTGATCAAATCTTACAGAAGCTCACCTGTGAAACTTGCAAGACTAGATTCCTGAAAGAAGGGACATTGCAGAGACATGGTTTAGCTACTGCCTGGGGGATGTTTCCAGAAGCTGTAAGGACAGGTCGTGAGTCATGCTTGGGTAGCTCACTTGGTAGAGCACTTGTCTGTTAAAGGTTCCTGAGTTAGAGTCTCAGTCCAGCACACAGTTTTAATCTGCCAGGAAGTTTGGAGTCAGTGCACACTCCACTACAGAGTGAAAATTTCATTCTAAGGTGTTTATTGATTTTTGTTTCTTAATTTTGTTGCTCAGCTTTGTTACTATATTTTATTAGTATCGATTGTTGGTTGCTGTTTTTACTATGGTACGGTTCTTTGTTGTATTTGTCTAGTAGTATTGTGTTAGGCTGAGGAGAATGTTTCGAAGTGCTGCTTGTTTAAGTTTGCGTGATTTGATGTTTGGTGTATTAGTTATCAGTTGTTGCACATGTGCTGGTTGTTCTGAGTCTTTATGCTAATATCTAAGAAATCTTGTCTGTTTTGCTCTTTCTCCATTGCAAAATTTCATCTTATCATGGATTAGATTTGTGACTCTGTGTAACTGGTCAATTAAGCTTTCTGGTTCATCTGCGTGGCATATGAAATGTGATTGGAAAGTTTTAAGAATGGATCTGCTACTGCTTACTGGTTTGGCAGGCAGGTACACAGAGGATGGGGAATGAGTCATTGCCTTGTCCTTGAACACCCTCCGACCGGAAACTGCGTTTCCTTTATTCAGTTCATTGTGGCAGCTGCTTGAGTGTGGGTCTGTTAGGGCTTGTTGCCAGATTTTGTCTGCGTGAAAATTGATTTAAAAACGGAGCAACGAGTTTGTGTGAAATTTCTGAGACTTACAGATGTGATCCTGAAACCGAAGTGCAGTCGCAGTGGAAGATTTCAGGTTCACCATGACTGAAAAAAGCATGGCAAAGTTGGTCGAAGGTAGAGACAATTTTGGTGATTTTTTTTTTTTTTTTTTTCAATTCTGCTGGTATTGTGCATCATGAATTTACCCCTGGAGGACAGACAATTAACCAGGAATACTATAAATGTGTCCTTGAGCATCTGCGCAGGAAGGTGTGGAAGAAAAAGCCTGCATTTTGGAAAGACAGGAGTCGGGTGCTACACCATGACAACGCCTCCGGCTCATCATGCCTTCTCCATTGTTGAATTTATGACCAAATTCAACATTCCTGTGCTTCCCACAACCGCCATATTCCCTTGATTGGCCCCCCTGCGGACTTTGGACTGTTTCCTAAACTGCAATTTTCACTGAAAGGGAAGTGATTTGACTCAATTGAAGACATCCAGGCAAATACGGAGAGCATCCTTAACGTACTTCAGGAAAAAAATTTCCAGCAATGTTTCCAAAAGTGGAAACACCAGGGGAGTCGGTGTGTTCAGTCAGAAGGGGGCTATTTTGAAGGAGATGTGTCACAGTAGCATGTAAGTACCACCATTGTACGATTACAAGCCCATTCATAAAACTTTCCATTCACACCTCATAGAATGCCATCTGTGCATATCTAATCCAGTATATCTAATCCAGTTCAAACAGTGAAAGCTCCTCTCCTTTTCTGCTCCTCCCCCCCACCCACCCTCCTCCCACTCTCCCTACCCCCACAACCTCCTGATGCTGCACTTGTTGGCATTCTAGTCCCTGCACATTCTGCCTCACAGCTTTCGTCTCTCCTATTCCTTGCCCTTCCCCCCCCTTCCTCCAGATTGCTGCTTGTATCTCACATTATAGTTGCATTGTGCCAGAGGAGTTGGCAGTCATGTGTGGATGAGGTGTGCTTGTTTGTGTATATGAATGGTGTGTGTTTCTCTTTCGCTGACAAAGGCTGTGGAGAAAACTTATTTAAGTGTCATTTAATTGTACCTCTCTGGAACTTAACATGTCTTCTTTAGGGTTAAGTAGCAATCTATCTTTTCTTAAATTGATAATCCAGTTCATGATGATGTATAAATCTGATGTTACTTCGTCAAATATGAGATATTCTCTATGGTTCTTAAATATATTTGCTATGTTCTGGACACTGGTAATCCCATTGATAAGTATTCAATTTGCAAATTGAAATCGTTATTGAATTGGAAACAGTTCTGCTCTGTTATCAACAGTTAACAACTTGTCTTCTTTGTCCCATTAATGTGGACATGTTCTGTGTGTTTTAAGATTTTGTTCTACCAGATTTGTTGTTTCTGTTATTGGTACATTAGAATACACATTCCTTACATAAGATGGGGGGGGGGGGGGGGGGGGAGGGGGGGGGGTGGCTGTGCTTTTGTGTGGTGTTTCTTGTAATTCTATGAACTTGTAATTTATAGTGTTATGACATTTTCAACGTGTCTTTCAAGTAAGTTGGTGAGAACATTCTGGTAGCTCATGGTAAGTCTGACTGAGGTCCTCCTTCTATAACTTAAGTTAGTAACAGGGGGAGGATGCGCTGGGTCTTGTTTGTAACCTGTTTGTTTTCTTTGTCTTCTAATGTGTCTTTGTGTATTTTCAACTTTGTCTGGCAGCTGTTCAGTGGATCTGATTTTGGTTTTGTAATTTTGTTTTTTGTGATAAAACTCAGGTCTTATTAACGCGGAGCTCTTTGTTCATAAGTACCGCTGTGTTTCCTTTTTCGCTTTTATTCGGTGGTGTTATATTCCTAGTTTCCTTTTGAGTTTTGTGAGTTGTGGACTCTGTACAAAGGTTTACAGTGTTTTGTTTCATTTATGATATTATGTTTTTGACTTCTTTGGGTACAAGCTCTCTTGTTAGACCAATGTTTAGCCTGCTTGTTTTTTTTCTACTTTGTGTATAAGGATTCTTTTTGATTCAGCTATGATGTTTTTATGTATGTTTAATCTATTTGTGTATTTAAGTTGTGCTTCAGACCTTCTTGAAGCGGTTTCATTTCCTTATTATATCACAGTGAAGAAATACAGAAAAAAAAAATGCAGAAATAAAATTGCTTGAAAAAGCTGTTACCTTTTACTTGTTCTCTCCCCCTCCCCTCCCTCCCCCTCCCCTCCTCCTCTTCCCATCCTCCTGTCCCCTCCCTTCTTCCTCTCCTCCCCCTCCCCTCTTCCCCTCTCCCCTCCCCTCTTCTTCTCTCCCCTCCCCCTTTCCCCTCCCCTCTTTGCCTCCCCCTCCCCTCCCCTCTTTGCCTCCCCCTCCCCTCCCCTCTTCGCCTCACCCTCCCCTCCCCTCTTTGCCTCACCCTCCCCTCCCCTCTTCCCCTCCCCTCTTCCCCTCCCCTCTTCCCCTCCCCTCTTCCCCTCCCCTCTTCCCCTCCCCTCTTCCCCTCCCCTCTTCCCCTCCCCTCTTCCCCTCCCCTCTTCCCCTCCCCTCTTTCCCCTCCCCTCTTCACCTCCCCTCTCTCCCCTCCCCTCTTCCCCCTCCCCTCTTCCCCTCCCCTCCTTCCCCTCCCCTCTTCCCCCTCCCCTCTTCCCCTCCCCCTCTTCCCCTCCCCTCTTCCCCTCCCCTCTTTCCCCTCCCCTCTTCCCCTCCCCTCTTCACCTCCCTCTTCACCTCCCCTCTTCCCCTCCCCTCTTCCCCTCCCCTCTTCCCCTCCCCTCTTCCCCTCCCCTCTTCCCCTCCCCTCTTCCCCTCCCCTCTTCACCTCCCCTCTTCCCCCTCCCCTCTTCACCTCCCCTCTTCCCCTCCCCTCTTCACCTCCCCTCTTCCCCTCCCCCTCTTCCCCTCCCCTCTTCCCCCTCCCCTCCCCTCCCCTCCCCTCCCTCTCCTCCCCTCCCTCCCCTCCCCCTCCCCTCCCTCTCCTCCCCCTCCCCTCCCTCTCCTCCCCTCCCCTCCCTCTCCTCCCCTCCCCTCCCTCTCCTCCCTCCCCCTCCCTCTCCTCTCCTCCCTCCCCTCCCCCTCCCCTCCCCTCCCCTCTCCTCCCCTCCCCTCCCCTCCATTCCTCTCCCCTCTCCTCCATTCCCCTCCCCTCCCTCTCCTCCCCTCGTCTTTGGACTGAAGGTGGCACAGAAAACTACCTTATTATCTTGGACCTCCTACTTTCTCTGATGCTTCCTGCTTCATCTTTGTCTCCGATCATCTTTGCAGAAGGTGGGTGCTGCTCAGCTTGGGGTCTCGTTTCTAACCTTCCCCATCCCATCCCATTTTCCTCATTGAGGAATAATCCAACAGTTCGTAAAGCTCTAATAGTTTTTTTCTGCTTTTGTGTGGCTGCATTGGTACTATTTAGAATTTCATTTCATGAAGGTAGGTACTGGCCAGCCGTTATGTCTCATTGTGACTTTATAAATCCAATATACGACTATATTCAGATGGTGAGAATTTCATACAACTAAGCTAAGATTGTACCAGTAAAATTAAATTTTGCCACACACAAATCATAGCAAATTGAAAGGATTACGAACGAGAAAGAAGGGTAGGGGAGAGCAGCTGAATTGTATTTTTAGAAAAAAAATTATCAAAATAAAGATAATTTGTCAGTTGATCGAGAGTCCCATTAATGTAGTCTCTGAATATTACACTCCTGACTTCAGTAAATTCATAGTGAATGAAAGTAAGTGATGCATCTTGCTCTTCCATGTGATAAGTGGTTGGCCACAGGCTGCTGGAAAGCACCACAAATTTCAGTCCACTAAGTTCTATATGAAAAGTGAAGTTGTTAAGAGACACTGGACTTGTGTTGCGCGCGCGCGTGCGCGCGCCGCGCACACACACACACACACACACACACACACACACCACACACACACACACACACACAAAGCAGCCAGTATATGTGCAGACCATTGCAGATATTTTACTGCAGCCCACTTTTTTTGTGGTCATACAAACCAACATTCGTGTGCTCCCAGTCTTGGCTTTAAAATACCTCACCTGTTGTAGCACCTCTCATTAGCTGCAAAATATATCTTCCCACCAACTACCAGAAAGTAGCTGACATTACTTGTGTATCTTAAGCAGATTATCAGAAAATATCCAGGTCTTTAACGAAACTTAAGTGCGGTATGTATGTGTCCCACTGAATTTTGTTTAATACTTGTATTTGCAGTCAAACCAAATAAAACTGCTATTCCACTAAAGAAATATGTTAAGTGAGCTTCTAAGTTCCTATACCATAATTGACTTTATAAATAGGATACAGTACAATATTTGTATTTTTGCTGCTTGCACATAAAATCACATTTAAAGAGATTTACTGGCTCATTAACAGTGACGTTTAACTACATTTCTGGAAAAAAATTAATGCACACTTTCAAAGGTTTCCAGTTCACTAAAGATTTATTGTTGCAACAACACACATGGATTACAGATCAATAGCACAAGTGGTACTTGAGTATTAGGTATCAACCCATGCTGAAACACCCATATTAGTACATGGTATAGCCTTCATGGGTTGCAACACACATGCTAACTCTGACATTCAGCCCAATTTTACAAATGTGGAATACTGTCCTGGGATAATTATGCCATGCCTGCTTGACCTGTTCGCGTAGTTCTGTAATAGTTGTTGGTTGACGAGTTGCACGAGTCACTTCTTGTCCCTTCATATCCCACACATGCCCGGCTGGAAACAAGTCTGGAGATCGTGCTCGCTAGGGAACTTTCTGCACATCTTGCAGAGTGCATTTTCACAGGCAGTGTGTGAGTGAGCATTATCCCATTGGAACAACATAGCACCTTCCTCTTGCGAAAACAGCAAAAGAACCTGGCTGATAACATTCTGCATATACTGAGCGCTGGCTAATGTCCTCTCCAGAAACACGAAAGGTGAATGTGAGCTGTCGCTTATTGCACCCCAGATAATAAGGGCTCGGATGGGGCCGGTGATTCTTGGACGAATGCACTCTATGAGGCAGCGCCCAAGAGGTCTAGGTTGTACATGCAAATGACCGTCTCTTGCATACAGGCAGAATTTGCCATCATTGCTGAAGACCATGACATGCCATTCCATCTTAAGTGATCCTTATCTCTGCTTTGGTAGCTGTATGATCTGCCACTGCTGCCCTTACAATATGACAATCCTGCCGGGTGTCTGTGCTGCGTGGACATCCAGAACTTCTGCAGGCGTGATTATGATCGTGTAACCAGTGATACAGCAACATTGCATAACTTACGCAGCACATCTAACTTGTATGGTAATTCTTAGAAAGGACCACACTGCCACACGAAAGGAAACAATTTGACCCCTTTCAAACTCACTCAAATGGCTCTTGGAAGCATGTGTGCAGCATCTCCATGGCGTGGTTACCTGCTTGCTTCATATGTTTTCACCACGCTGAGCCTTCTGGCTGTGAGCATTCCCAATTAAAGGGTAGACACTGATCGTGTGCTGTTGGCTGTATGACTATACTCTCTGATGGCACATGATGTTGAAACCACTATCAGTACATGGGGCATCATTGGATCAAAATCGACATAAGTCTTTCCAGGTGTACTTTTTTTCTCTCCCAGTAGTGTATTATAAGGAAGTGAATAATTTTAATGCATTGTACATGATATATTGCACTAAAAACTAAAGAGTGAGGATGTAGCAATAAGGATTTTGTATGATTAATTTGCATTTCATCTAAAATAGTGAGACATGAAATATTTGACCATAAATTTCTATAATATATTCCAGTTTATATCTATATTTTAATTACACTAGCCTTTTCTGAAAAGGAATTATCCAATTACTCAACAGGAACAATCAGTGTACATTTGTATTTCGAGCGTATACTGATCCTCCTCACAGTTGAATTAGTAGATAATTCTTATATAAATTACTGCCTTGTCAGAAACAATGTAATCCTATTATTAAAGAAATAGCTTATGTGTGAGTGAGTGTATTGTTAAATGAAAAGTAAAATGGTCTTGTTATGTCTTAACTACACCAAGCATGTCAAAAGAAGAAGAAATATACAGGATGACTCAAAAGAACAGGAAATTTTGTAATGAAGGTTAATGGATGAGAAGAATTACTTTACTCATATTTATTTATATCAATATATAATACAAAGTATGCCATTATTTAATGTCACAAGCGTTTTTATTTTATTTCCTGAATATCACATCCAATTGATGAGCTCCCCATCAGTGCTCACGTCACTGCAGCCTGATAGGAGTGTTATGCATGGCTCAACTTGACATTTTAGTAGGAATCCCGGAAATTTCTTCTCGTATTCTTGATTTTAAGTTCTTCGGTCATAGGAGGTCAAGTGCGATAAACTGCACTCTTACAGTGGCCCTTGTCAGGTCAGACGATCTTCGGGACCGTGCAATGTTACTGTGCCTTGATATCACACAGTTACCAAACAACCATCCCATGGCTTCCATCAGTATCTGTGCCGTTGCTCCTTCATGTTGAAACCAACTGTTGGCAGGAAAATGAGGCAATTCATGCGCAAGAAAACTTTCCGTAATGGCAATATAATGAACAGACATTACAGTGGTTGCACAACTGACACTCGTGTAGCTGATGTGGATTCTGTCTACTGAGAAAGCCATTGAGGCAGAAGCAGCTTCATCTGACATCAACAGGTTGTTGATGAAACTGTTCTCGTTTCGCACTTTTGCTAACACGCTTTCAGCATATCGTCTCTGCATTAGCAGATCACTAGAGGTTGCTGAATGATCTTCAACTTATAGAAATGGAACTTTGGATCCACTTTCATTATTTGTTGAACACTCCAGTGATGCAACTGTAGAGAAATTGCATGACTTTGAACAGAGTGCTGTGGGCTTCTTATGAAAGCAGTTCGGACAGCCTTGATATTGTCTCTTGTATGAGCAGTATGGGGTCTCCCTGCAGATTGCTACGTCAATGCAGAACCTGTTGCTTCAAAATTGGTGACCCATGTGTTGATTGCGTGTGCTGAGGGGACAACACTATACCATCAGATGTTGAAATGAAATGATGGTGAAATTGTCGATGTGCAGCCCTTACACTTCCATTCTTGAAATAACCTTTTACCACAAAAGCATGCTGTACACCATTCCATTGCTCCTTGTTTACTGTTAACTGAATTGCAAGACAATGCAAGCAGCAGTCTATGTATCATTCAGTGCCATCTCCCTCGCAGTGTTGCCACAACACATTCCAAAATTTCCCGTTCTTTTGACACCCTGTATTTCAAAGATTGTTTGCAGAATTAACTAGAATGCAAAGCTGTTAATGTGCCATGTATTTTTAATGTAATAATTTGTAATTAGAAGTTTGTATAAACATGCTTAAGGTCTTTGTGTTTTTGCTGTATTATTAGCTAAATACCTGTTTTATTGATGTTGCAGGCTGGTGCATTTCAACCATTTTTCCGCTCCCACTCTCATATTGATACAAAGCGTCGAGAGCCATGGTTGTTTGATGATGCAACACTGCACCACATTAGGGAAGCTTTGAACAAGCGCTATGCATTGCTTCCATACATTTACACCTTGTTTTTTGAACATGAAATTTCAGGGTTACCAGTCATGTGGCCATTGTGGCTGGAATTTCCATCTGAAACAGCTGTCTTTGCTGTAGACGATGAATATCTTCTAGGTGAGATTCAGTTCAATTTTCTATTTGATTAATAGAATTTTGAAAATATACTCCAGCTTGTGTTGTTCTAACCATACTTGAAAATGGTTTCATAAAACTGTCATAACTGCCAAATATTTTACCATAAAACATTAAACTCTCTAAGGCAGATGTGGAAAACCAAGGAGTTTGTGACCCATATTGTTGTTGCAAATGTGTTGGAAGATAAATTTCATTTTCCTGGAGTGGATGAAAACACACATGAAAATGTAAATCAGAGTAACTGGACAGTTATTTGAACTTCCTATGTTCAGAAATGAGAGTCCAGTGTTATGCAGAGCAGCACTTTGCTCAGTTGTTTATTTACTGCAAAAATTAGTTACTATTAGTAATGTTTGGAAGACAGATATGACATGTTGTGTCGATGTCTTCATTTTGCTGTGGAGACAGAAAAATTTCTGTAATACTGCACGTCTATCCTTTCCTATCACCAGTTATTTATCCATTGACTCATACTAGCCTTTCATTTGGTCAGACTAAATGACGCTTGAATAGTACCTGCAAAAAAGGTAAATTGAGGATAAACTTACTTTAGATGACTAAGAATTTTTTGTGGGCCTGTGTTTACAAATGCAGATCAATCTTGGAATAAAGTAGATACATGCAGAAGAGGGTTGAAAGATAGGGATTAAGATAGCCAGTGAAATGAAGAATATAAAACTACATTAATACTGAAATAAAGCATAAAATTCAGTAATTGAAAACACTATGTGCACCATATGGCCTGTGTAGTTCCTGTTCTTCACTCTATTCTCGTGTTTCTACTTTCTTTGTGTTGTGTCATGCCTGTTAGTCAAATACAGGGTGCTAGGAAAACTGCCTTCTCGGATCGCTAGACAACAATTCAAGCAAATTGTATTAATGAAGTTTATCACAGGAAATAAATGACAGTATTTAACTTTGAGCATTTACAATGATGGGTTGCAAGTAAATGACAACAGACAAATAAGAAGTCTCATCAGTATAGACAATGCCTAATACAAGTGAAATTGTACAGTTCCTAAGTCACTGCTGTAGCACTTGTAAATGGCTAGTCTTCAACTGGACTGTGGCCAGGCGGAGCAGCGCTTATGTTCTCTTCACCTAGAGGCTGCTGCTATTTCGGTGTTGTCTTAAAGAGGGGTCGGTCAGCGTACGATTGGCTGATGTTGTCTCGTGGCCCTCTCCGCTCTAATAACATTCTTGACTGACGTGCCGGTGCTCGACGTTACGCCAGAACATCCTCTCCCAAAGTGACGGACCATCGTAGTATAGGGAGCTTGCAGGGTAGGGGCAGGCAGGAGTATGGACGTTGTGCTAGACCAGAAGCTGTGGATGCAAGAGACGTCAGGCTTCTGGTCGTACCCTGCCATCCAGCCTTCGCTCTGGCGGAAATGTCCCCCGCAAAATGACCAGAACAGTACGCATCCACCTCCTGAGGCCCATAACCTGACGTAGAAGGCATTGGGTGCTGCGGTGTGGGCAGGTCCAGCTCCATTGGTAGGACGAATGCAGGCGGAGGCAGTGAAGGCTCTGTCTCCATGGAGTCGTTCCGCGATGTTGTGACGACACCCTCTGGCAGTTGCTGTGGCTGCGCTGTCCTCGGGATCTGTGAATGTGGGTGAAGTGACACAGAAGGATCACTGTGCACGTGGCAGTGATGAATTTGTTAGTGATGTCGGTGCTGCATCCTGTCTGGGCCTGAAATGAGATACATGCATGTGTGAAGTCGATGGAGGATCTCACCTCGGCCCACCATCTGCTGTTGCTTAAAAGTGTGAAAAACACAATATCATGTGACGCGAAAAGATACTTTCAGCCTCCTTTTGCACTGGATGCTGAGGAGGGTGGAGCATATGGAGCAGTGTCTGATGGCGGCGGCCGTGAATTAATTCAGCCAGCGATGGTCCATCTCGTGGATGCAAACGATAGGAGGCAAGAAACACTTGCGGTGCTTGATCCCTGTAGTGTGCAGTGCAAAGTTTGGCCATCTGCTGCGTGAAGGTTCTAAAAAAATGTTATGCTTTGCCTTTTGATTGTGGATGGACCAGTGCAGTAGTTAGATGCTGTATGCCAGTGCATTCACAGAATGTTTCAAATTCATTTGACGTAAACTTGTCCGACACTTTGATTTCTGGCAAATCTTCGAGCCAAAAATAGTGTACAGCACCTGAATTGTGCTTTGTGACATTGTTGAGTTTATTGGCACAGCAAAAGGAAACTTAATATAAGAGTCTACCACAATTAACCAACGAATGTTCCAAAAGGGTCCTGCAAAGTCTACGTGCACACATTGCCATGGTGATTGCAACATAAGCCAAGCAGAGAACTTTTGTGGCGGAGCGGACTGATTTTCCACACATGCATGACACTGTGATGTCATCTGTTCTATTTGGGTGTCCATACCCTGCCAAGTGTTGATGCGCTAACTGTTTCGTATGAACAATCCCCCCAGTGTCCTTAGTGAAGTAACTGCGACACTTCTTTTTGCAAAGCCTTAGGGATCAACACGTGACTTTCGGCTGTCATTTTGAACAAGAATCACACCTTGCTGTATAGCAAGGCTATACTGATGTGCAAAGTATCAGTCCACAACTGAGTTCTTTATGCTATGCAGTGAGTGAGGCCAAGATGTGCAAATGTATTTTAGCAAAATGTTCAAATTTGAAACAGCGTCCGTGGCCTGTGTAATTTTCCAATAGTTCAGAGGAAAAGATTGTAGCAATTCAGAATCCTGATCATCAGTGTGACAACAAGATACAGCAGAAGCGTCAAAGTCTGTATCAGAGCCAATCGGAAGACATGAAAGTGCGTCCGCATTACCATATTGAGCCTTCGGATGTTACACAATCTTGTACTGATATTGAGACAGCAATGAAGCCTCTTTCTCAATTTGTGAATGGTTACACTGAGCTTTGGACAACACTTTTGATGCGAAAGCAATAGGCCTGTCTTTATAACCAGTGCTGTGTGAAAGCATTGCCCCGATTCCGTAAGAGGAAGCGCAGGATGTATATGCTCCGGGACAACTGGGAAATCTGGGAAAAACCTGGGAATTTTTTCATCCGGGAGAAAACTGGGAAAAACCCGGGAATTTTTAAGTGTTCCAGAATTTTTTATTCTCCTAGTTTTCAGTTAAATTTTTTTTAGTTTTTGCCAGTAAGAACTGATACTCTAACATAGAATTTTGATTTAGCTCATTACTGCAATATAATACTGCAGCAATAAAACATAAATGAGGAAAAAAATAGATAAAACTTAAGTTGCAAAGGAAATGTGCTATTTACAGCAACAAAACACAGTGCACACACAAGCGTCTGCCAATAGCTTTAGCACGAAGACTATGCAATATGTCATAACAACAAACTGCTTCCGATGGGCGTTACATCACAACATGTTACATTAGGTTCGTTTGAGCAGTTGCCAGCGGGCTTCTGTGCATGCGCAGTTGAGTTACGTATGAGCAGTACCTTCTCCCGCTTCTGGCTGCTTCAAATGCAGCTGTTAGCTGTATCAAGGTAACTAGACATGAGCTGTATCAGCAATAGCAACAAGCAGCCAAATGCTACCCGGAAACATTTTTCTGGCGCACCCAAGCTGCCAGATTTGCACATACGCAGAGCAGTCTTGAGTTGTAGTGGGATGAGGGGTAGTCTCCATGTGAACGATGTTTACGTTTAAGTGATTTTGCTGTTTCCTCTTGGTTTACAGCTCTCAAGAACAAAACGGATTTCTATGGCCGGGAGCTATAAAGGGAATTAAAATATTCACATAATTATGGGAGGCTAAAATATGTTATTAGTTTTCTGATTTAATTTTATTTCTAGGATTTTGGCAATTGGCTATTAATTATCTTGCCGAACAACTAAGTTATTCTTGTCGATTTACTATAAAAGTTGGACTTAATTAATCTTTTCCACAGAGGCAGTCAATATATTTGAAATACTATTGGCTAGTGTCAGCTATGTGCGAAATATATTTGAAATACTATTGGCTAGTGTCAGCTATGTGCGAAATTTCAAGTGCATGTTGTTATCTTTGGGGACGTATGGCATTGTGCCATAATAAAGAACTAAACATGAGATAATACAGTACTGGTACTCTAAGAAAATTTGCATTCCGAAAACCACACTGAAAAGTTGAATATCATCTTGGGGCCTACTTCTTTGTGAATCTGGACATACAAATGTTCTCTTCAAGTCAAATTATTTGTTTTAGTTTGATTTACGAAATTCTGAGCCGGCCGCGGTGGCCGTGCGGTTCTAGGCGCTCCAGTCCGGAGCCGCGCTGCTGCTACGGTCGCAGGTTCGAATCCTGCCTTGGGCATGGATGTGTGTGATGTCCTTAGCTTAGTTAGGTTTAAGTAGTTCTTAGTTCTAGGGGACTGATGACCACAGCAGTTGAGTCCCATAGTGCTCAGAGCCATTTGAACCATTTTTGAACGAAATTCCGATGCTCGAAGTATCTGTTGATGTCCTGTTGCATTTATCACATAATGCCATATACGTACACACATACAGGCTACCAACATCATCGTAGCTGTGCATGCACAGTAACACTATTTTCTGGTGCTTTCTGACAACTGCTGAAACGAATTCTGACAGGTCGCGGGAAAATATTGCAATTGCTTGTTTGAAAATGCATTACTTTCAAACCACATTTTACTGTACACAATACGAGTTATGTCAATTGTGCGAATGTGCTTTGAATTTTTTAAACCACAGAGCGTTTGATTTTAATTTAAAGCTTAATCCTTTGAGAGCCAGCCACTTAGAAGAATTTCGAACCCAGAAGACCAGACATTTGCATCATTACTTTAAATTTTGCAGACACATTTGTGTGATGTATCGAAGTGTAACACACGCAAAAAGACAAATGTTACATATGAAAGCTTAGCTTTTCTTGTAGCTACACTGTGTACATTAATTTAAACCATTAACTTTACCTATTTGAGTGTTTGCGCTACTTAACAGTGATGTTGCTATAGGCTGACTACATCACATGTCCTATGCTCTGAATCATTACGTTTACATGCGACACGTTTTCTGAAAGACGAAAACAGAATTTCGGAAACTGTTTTTCACTATCGTGTTTACACTTTAAGGTGTGAAGTGGATTCGTCAGCGCGGTTAAGTACAGCACCTGGAAAACAGCTGTTACAGTTTCTGATTTCGTCAGCACAATCGCTATTTCACTTCAACTAGACTAGTTGTAGATAGTTAGTCTAACATTCCTACTTATCATTCACTTTACAAAAAGCTACTCCGTCCACATTACCGAAATTTTTTAAAAATAAGATGAAACCTGATAGCCCAAGCACATTTTAAAAGAGGTTGTGTTTACATGGGAGCAAAAATTGATTGCAGGTTTGGAAAACCAGCAACCAGAAGCGGATTTCCAGAACGGATTTTGAAATGTTTACAGGACCACCCAGGAGCGGTACTGGGAGACCGGTTTACGAAGTCCAGTTTTGGGAGCCCCATGTAAACGCGATGAATATCTGCTATCATCGGGTAGTGAGATCACGTGACATGAGCTATGATTGGCTTACAAAAACACTTTGTGATCACAATTTCAATGCTTTAGAAACAAACGTTCTGCCGTTTGGTGGAATTTGACTATATATTTTCGTAATACAAAAATATGCAGTGTACATGTTGCTGCACATCAAAGATCTTTCCAAAAACACATTTTTTCTTCTGGGGTTCATTTCTTAAAGTAGCAGGAGGTTCTATGCCGGTGTGTAAAACCTTAACCATTCAAAGGATTGCTAAGTTTTATGATCCCAAGGGAAAGTATATTGTCACTTAACATGGAAAAAGCATATTTTCACCCAGGAGAAAGTGTATTTTGTAACCTGGAAATCTGGGAAACACCCTGGAATTTTTTTCCTTGTCCGCGTATACACCCTGAAGCGTCAACGTGCAACACAACTGGTTTTTGAGGATCAAAATGATCTAAGCAGCAATCACTGAGCAATGCATCTTTTTAGTTTGTGAAAAGCTTCTTGACACACATCTGTCCAGACAAAGGGAACATGTGCAGCATTTGGTATGAACCGAATATAATAGTTCATTTCCCCTAAAAATAACTGCAATTCTGTGACATTGCAAGGAACTGGCAAATCACCTATGGCGAACAAATGCAAATGAAGATGATGTACACCTTGACTGTTGATGACGTGACAGAGATACTGCAACTCAGGTTTAAAAAAGAAATCACACTTGTCCAGTCTGCACTTTAGTCCTGCATCAGGTAATACACGAAACAAAGCATGCAAATTTGCAATATGTTCTTCAGGTTTATGACCTGCTATGACAATATCATCCAAATAGTTTGAACAGTTTGGTGCTTGAGCAGTCAACTGTTCCAAAGTTCATTGGAAAATTGCGGGTGCAGAAGCACTGCCAAAAGGCAAACGCAAATATTTAAACAAGCCCAAACGAGTATTTACAACACCCACTTTTTGAGATTCTTCATCTAGTGGGATTTGAGGATATGCATCACAGAAATCGATTTTTCAAAAGTAACAACCAGCACCTAATCTGTCCACGAGATCCTCTGGCTGTAGCAATGAGTAAGTATCAGTCACAGTTTTTTTTTTTTTTTTTTTTTTTTTTTTTTTTACTGTAGACTTAGTCAATAAAGAGGCAAATGTGACCTGAAAACCAGTGGACTTGCCCATTGACTAGATTGTATGGGCCCAATAGCTCCGCTATCTTGCAATTCTTGAAGTTCAGCAGTGACTTTGTCCTGTAATGTAATGAGAACAGTTGTGGCCCATCAAAATTTCGGCTGAGCATTGTGTTTGTTAGTGATATGTGCAACAAAATTGTTATCCTTGCCTAAATCTTCAGATAAAAGTTCTGGGAATACTTTCAGGAAGCTAGCAACACTGTCTTTTGCATTGAATGCGGACTCTGACAATACATTGTCCTGAATGTTAAAGCCAAACAAATCAAATGAATCAAGGTCAAGTGTGTTCTCACAAGCAAGTGATTGTAGCACAGTGAAAGTTACTGTACACGTATGCGAGTGATATGTGGCAGGCAATTTGCCAAGTATGGGAATGTCTTGTCCATTACAAGCTGTCAGGTGCATGCTAGTTTTAGACAGATGTGAGGAACCTAACAGTTCATGTGTGTTAAGATTCAGCAGTGTAACAGAGGCACTCGTGTCCAACAGAAATTTCACACATTTTCCACAAAGGAGCAAATGAGCAAAAATTTTGTTGGACTGGCATAGCACTGAAGAAAATGTTCGCTTGCTGGTTTTGCTAATGCCCGCAGCAGGCTTTGAATACATTGCATTAATTACAAGGGCCTTGTGACGAAATTTTTGTGAGTGGGCAGATTTCTTAAGTTTGTTCCGATGCAAACATACGGATGGTACATGTCCTTTCATGACACAAGCATAACATCGTGCATGTTGGGATGGGCAGTCTTGGCATTTGTGTCGTGAATAGCACCAAGGGCATAACTTAATTCCAATCGCCTGTCTAAAGAGCTGTTTGCTCAGCGTGGTGTGCACGAGCTGCCGCTGCCTAATGCTCAAACTTATCGGCCTACACAGCACCAGATTCATACTGTTCTAGTATTTGCACTACGTGCTGAAATGATAGGTTGGACTGTTTCAAAATCTGTTCTCTGAATCTGACATCAGTTACATTGTACACAATCTCATCATGCAACATCACATCTGAATACAAAGCACCACAAGCACATTTGCATTTGCATGTCCTTGTCATACCCTGAAAATCTATTACACACGATAAGTTTATTCTGACCGTTTCTTGCAATTAAAGAATTGACACATAGCTGCATAATAGTTAGCGAATGTACAACCTGATCATACGGAAGTTCACTCAGGTTTGTGTTAGGATGATTCTGAACACTGCTCTTCCTACCATGGACAAGAAATAGAAAAGTTTCACTGTACCTGGTACATTGTGAGCAATTACATGGGCTTCAAACAGTTGCAACCACTAGAGCAAGTCTTCTTCTAGTTCATGGAACTGGTGAAAAGGCAGTATAGCACTTGGAGCTGCTGTAGGTGGCTGCTGTACTACTGCATTCATTTGATTCGCCAGGAGCTGTTGTACTGTACTGAGTAGAGATGCAATCTCTTGCGTCTGAAGCTGAAACATCTGTATGAGGTGTGTTGCATCTGTCGCTTGAAGCTCAGGCACCTGTGTGTGTGGGGGGGATTGAGGTTGGTGAAGTGGGTTGTTCATATTTGAAAATACAAAGGCAATAAACAGACAAGGCAAGCAGAAAAAATAAGTACAAAAGTAAAGAAATTTTCTGCACTGCCCACCTGAAAACACTGATTAGCAAAAATACTACAAGAGATGGTTAAAGCAAGTAAACACACCCCTGCAAAGAGAAGCAAATGAAGAATTAATGCGCCAGCAAAACTCAAAAGAAAATTTCTGGCAGCCAGGCTCAGGGTGTTGCTATGGAATCCTTTGACCACTTCGTTGCCAATGTTGTGTCCGATCCACTTGTCCAATATGGGGTGGCTAAGAAACCTGCTTTCTCGGATTGCTAGACAACAGTTCAAGCAAATCATATTAATGAAGTTTATTACAGAAAATAAATGACAGTACTTAACTTTGAGCATTTACAATGATGGGTTGCAAGCAAATGTTGTTGTTGTTGTTGTTGTTGTTGTTGTCTTCAGTCCTGAGACTGGTTTGATGCAGCTCTCCATGCTACTCTATCCTGTGCAAGCTTCATCATCTCCCAGTACTTACTGCAACCTACATCCTTCTGAATCTGCTTGGTGTATCTTGGTCTCCCTCTATGATTTTTACCCTCCACGCTGCCCTCCAATACTAAATTTGTGATCCCTTGATGCCTCAGAATATGTCCTACCAACTGGTCCCTTCTTCTAGTTAAGTTGTGCCACAAACTCCTCCCCAATTCTCTTCAATACCTCCTCATTAGTGTCCCATCTAATCTTCAGCATTCTTCTGTAGCACCTAATTTCGAAAGCTTCTATACTCTTCTTGTCCAAACTATTTATTGTCCATGTTTCATTTCTGTACATGGCTACACTCCATACAAATACTTTCAGAAACGACTTCCTGACATTTTAATCTATACATGATGTTAACAAATTTCTCTTCTTCAGAAACGCTTTCCTTGCCATTGCCAGTCTACAAGCAAGCAAATGGCAACAGACAAATTAGAAATCTCATCAGTATAGAAAGTGCCTAATACAAGTGAAATTGTACAGTTCCTAAGTCACTGCTTTAGATCTCATAGACAGCTAGTCTTCAACTGGGCTGCGGCCAGGCAGAACGGTGCTTATGTTCTCATCACCTAGAGGCTGCTGCTGTCTCAGTGTTGTCTTAAAGAGAGGTCGGTCAATGTACTATTGGCTGATGTCGTCTCGCAGCCCTCTTGGCTCTAACATTCTTGACTGTCAAGCTTGCGCTTGACATTACGCCGGAACACTTTGTATGTTGTAATCAATTGTATTCTATAGTTTTTACTTTGTTTTCTGTTATTATAAGTGTGAGCACTACTGTATGTGGAAGAAGGCTACTTTGCCTGTATTTCTTCCTAGTTTTCTGTTCTTTCTGGACCATTGCTGGTACAGTTGTGTGTCCACTTGTTCATTCACACCTTCCCTTTTATTACAAAATGCTATAAATTCACAAAATAGCTGACAGAAGTCTACTCATTGCTAATCCAAAGCTTCTTTCCTGACCAGTTCACATCATTGAACCATTTAACTGCTAAAGATGCTGTACAGTAGTGTTCCAGAAATCATACAAATGAGTAGTCACCATAAGTTATTTTACAGGTGATTCTCTGCTTGTTCATCCCGTAACAAGTCCTGGGGCTACAGAAGTGACAGTGTACCACCCAGGCGTGTCAGAGATTTGGTATGATGTGGATACTTACCAGAAATTTGAAGGTGGAAAGCATACAAAAATTCCAGTCACCATTGACAAGGTAAAACAAAATTGGTACACTACATGAAACCTTTACTCATGATATAACTTCATTGTTTTGCCACTATAGATGTAGTTAATTTCCTCATGATGTTGAATACTATGTCACTGTTCTTATTTATTTTTACTTGTTTGCCTGGTGGCTAGATACCTGTGTATCAACGAGGAGGGAAAATCATTCCAAAGAAAGAAAGAATAAGGAGGGCATCAACATTGACATTAAATGATCCATTTACATTGTATGTGGCACTGAATCAAAATGTGAGTATTGAAAGTGACATAGATCTTTATTGATTTTTATTTATAATTGAAAAAAAGATTAAGACCGCAAAGGGAAACAGTATTTTCAGTGTCATCCTTGAACTACTAAATTATCAGCTGTTTGTTATTTATATATTTAATTATAAGTATGTGTTGTGAATAGTTGGCAATCTGTTTATTCTGATTGATGCATGAAAACTGTGAAGGAAAAATTGTTTGCCACTTTGTAACTGTTGCAGTACATTGTGCTAAACTGAAAATAAAAACGATATGGAAGTTCAAAGAAATTGCAGCTATCTTGCTGTTTATGCCAGTGCAGACTTCATTTTAAATGTGTTATCTACAGCCTGTGTTTCTTCAGAAGTTAGCTGCCGCCGTTGGATAAGCAGCTGCCAGGAGCAAGTCGTATACTCCTAGCTCACTTACTTGTTACATAGTTTAATTCTTAATTTCTTTGCGTGTTTTTGGGTACTTGCATTGTTTAATTCATAAATTTCGGGCGTATTATAGTATTTGAGATTTGTAGCATCGCGCTTCAGTGTTTACTTCGTAGATTCTAACTTAAATTGCGTGTGAGTTTCGTATAGGAGGTGTAATTTCGAGTTTTAGTTACTGTAATCGTAAATTCAGGCAGATTGTAGCGCAGTCGTTAGGCATTTGTACAGGTTAGTTCATACATTCTTTGCGTGTTTCCCTTGCGTTTTCTAGGCACTGACTCATGTTTCAGTAACTGTTGTTCAACATTGATTAGAATGGACAGGGACTGTGATTGCTGTGTTCGGATGAGGGCTGAGTTGGCATCCCTTTGCTCACAGCTGCAAGCGGCGCTGACTTCGGTCATGCAGCTTGAGGCTGTTGCCAATCGGCACCACTGTGGGGAGCCGGGCTTGGGTATCACGGGGATGGCAACCTCGTCCCGTCTGTCCCCAGATTCGTCTGCCGCTGTGGTTGTCCCGGTTGTTCCCTGCAGTGGAGCTGATCTCTCACCTGTGGTTGATTGGGAGGTCGTTCCAAGGCGTGGTAGGCAGTGAAAGACATCCCCGGAAGCTGATCAGAAAGCCTCCCCGTTGCGTCTGACAAACAGGTTTCAGGCACTGTCTCTGGCTGAGCCAGATGCTGCTGCCTGCCCTGTTTCAGAGGATCATTCTCAGCCTTCAAGGTCCGGGCAATCGCAGAGGGTGGGCTTATTGGTAGTTGGGAGCTCCAATTTTAGGCACGTAATGAGGCCCCTTAGGGATATGGCGGCTAAGGAGGGGAAGAAATCCAGTGTGCACTTCGTGTACATTCCGGGTGGAGTCATTCCTGATATGGAAAGGGTCCTTCCGGATGCCATGAAGAGCACAGGGTTCAGCCAGCTGCAGGTGGTGGCACATGTCGGCACTAATGACGTGTGTCGCTTTGGATCTAAGGAAATTCTCTCTGGATTCCAGCGGCTATCTGATTTGGTGAAGGCTGCCGGTCTTGCTTACGAGATGAAGGCAGAGCTCACCATCTGCAGCATCGTTGACAGAACCGACTGCTGACCTTTGGTGCAGAGCTGGGTGGAGGGTCTGAATCAGAGGCTCAGACGGTTTTGCGACCGTGTTGGCTGCAGATTCCTTGACTTGTGCCATAGGGTGGTGGGGTTTCGGGTTCCGCTGAATAGGTCAGGAGTTCACTACACTCAGCTGGTGGCTACACGGGTAGCGGAGGCTGTGTGGCGTGGACTGGACGGTTTTTTAGGTTAGAAGGCCTCGGGAAAGTACGGGGTGGGCTGCAATCTCAAAGGGTGCAGGACGTGCTTGGATCAAGGAACAGTTGGAATTGTAATTGTAAATTGTTATTGTTGTGCTGGGAAAGTCCCTGAGCTTCAAGTGCTAATAGAAAGCACAGAAGCTGAAATCATTAGAGGTACAGAAAGCTGGCTAAAGCCTGAAATAAGTTCTGCAGAAATTTTTACGAAGTCTCAGACGGTTTTCAGGAAAGATAGATTAGGCAGAATTGGTGGTGGAGTGTTTGTGTTTGTCAGTACTGGTTTATCTTGTAGTGAAGTCAAAGTAGATACTCAGTGCGAATTGGTATGGGTGGAGGTTATACTTAACAGCCGAACTAAGTTAATAATTGGCTCCTTCTACCGACCCCCAGACTCCGATGATATAGTTGCTGAACAGTTCAGAGAAAATCTGAGTCTCGTAACAAATAAATACCCCAATCATATGGTTATAGTTGGTGCGGACTTCAACCTTCCCTCTATATGTTGGCAAAAATACTTGTTCAAAACCGGTGGTAGGCAGAAAACATCTTCTGAGATTGTCCTAAATGCTTTCTCCGAAAATTATTGCGAGCAGTTAGTCCACGAACCCACACGAATTGTAAATGGTTGCGAAAACACGCTTGACCTCTTAGCCACAAACAATCCAGAGCTAATAGAGAGCATCATGACTGATACAGGGATTAGTGATCACAAGGTCGTTGTAGCTAGGCTCAATACCGTTTCTTCCAAATCCACCAGAAACAAACGCAAAACAATTTTATTTAAAAAAGCAGATAAAGTGTCACTAGAAGCCTTCCTAAGAGACAATCTCCATTCCTTCCGAACTAACTATGCAAATGTAGACAAGATGTGGCTCAAATTCAAAGATACAGTAGCAACAGCAATTGAGAGATTCATACCTCATAAATTGGTAAGAGATGGAACTGATCCCCCATGCTACACAAAACAGGTCCGAACGCTGTTGCAGAGCCAACGGAAAAAGCATGCGAAGTTCAGAAGAATGCGAAATCCCGAAGATTGGCTAAAATTTACAGACGTGCGAAATTTGGCACGGACTTCAATGCGAGATGCCTTTAATAGGTTCCACAACGAAACATTGTCTCGAAATTTGGTAGAAAATCCGAAGAAATTCTGGTCATATGTAAAGTACACAAGCGGCAAGACGCAGTCAATACCTTCGCTGCGCAGTGCCGATGGTACTGTTACCGATGACTGTGCCCTTAAATCGGAGTTTGTGAACGCGGCTTTCCGAAATTCCTTCACCAGGGAAGACGAATGGAATATTCCAGAGTTTGAAACACGAACAGCTGCTAGCATGAGTTTCTTAGAAGTAGATACCTTAGGGGTTGCGAAGCAACTCAAATCGTTTGATACGGGAAAGTCTTCAGGTCCAGATTGTATACTGGTTAGGTTCCTTTCAGATTATGCTGATACAATAGCTCCCTACTTAGCAATCATATACAACCGCTCGCTCACCGATAGATCTGTACCTACAGATTGGAAAATTGTGCAGGTCACACCAGTGTTTAAGAAGGGTGGTAGGAGTAATCCATCGAACTAAGGACCTATATCATTGACATCGGTTTGGAGTAGGGTTTTGGAGCATATACTGTATTCAAACATTACGAATCACCTCGAAGGGAACAATCTATTGATACGTAATCAGCATGGTTTCAGAAAACATCGTTCTTGTGCAACGCAGCTAGCTCTTTATTCGCACGAAGTAATGGCCGCTATCGACAGGGGATCTCAGTTTGATTCCGTATTTCTGGAAAGCTTTTGACACCGTTTCTCACAAGTGACTTCTAATCAAGCTGCGGGCCTATGGGGTATCGTCTCAGTTGTGCGACTGGATTCGTGATTTCCTGTCAGGAAGGTCGCAGTTCGTAGTAATAGATGGCAAATCATCGAGTAAAACTGAAGTGATATCAGGTGTTCCCCAGGGAAGCGTCCTGGGACCTCTGCTGTTCCTGATCTATATAAATGACCTGGGTGACAATCTGAGCAGTTCTCTTAGGTTGTTCGCAGATGATGCTGTAATTTACCGTCTAGTAAGGTCATCCGAAGACCAGTATCAGTTGCAAGCAATTTAGAAAAGATTGCTATATGGTGTGGCAGGTGGCAGTTGACGCTAAATAACAAAAGTGCGAGGTGATCCACATGAGTTCCAAAAGAAATCCGTTGGAATTCGATTACTTGATAAATAGTAAAATTCTCAAGGCTGTCAATTCAACTAAGTACCTGGGTGTTAAAATCACGAACAACTTCAGTTGGAAAGACCACATAGATAATATTGTGGGGAAGGCGAGCCAAAGGTTGTGTTTCATTGGCAGGACACTTAGAAGATGCAACAAGTCCACTAAAGAGACAACTTACACTACACTCGTTCGTCCTCTGTTAGAATATTGCTGCGCGGTGTGGGATCCTTACCAGGTGGGATTGACGGAGGACATCGAAAGGGTGCAAAAAAGGCAGCTCGTTTTGTATTATCGCGTAATAGGGGGAGAGAGTGTGGCAGATATGATACGCGAGTTGGGATGGAAGTCATTAAAGCAAAGACGTTTTTCGTCGCGGCGAGATCTATTTACGAAATTTCAGTCACCAACTTTCTCTTCCGAATGCGAAAATATTTTGTTGAGCCCAACCTACATAGGTAGGAATGATCATCAAAATAAAATAAGAGAAATCAGAGCTCGAACAGAGAGGTTTAGGTGTTCGTTTTTCCCGCGTGCTGTTCGGGAGTGGAATGGTAGAGAGATAGTATGATTGTGGTTCGATGAACCCTCTGCCAAGCACTTAAATGTGAGTTGCAGAGTAGTCATGTAGATGTAGATGTAGCTAGGGCTCTTTATGTGGTACTATGTTTCTTCTTTTCATGGTCTCACTAAGATGTGAAGCGTGTTCAATTGCATTGAAATTTTTGGTCTAATTTCAGATACAAATTAGTGTTTCCATACATGATATACCAAATTTTAAAGTTTTGTAACTTAAGCAATATCTTTTTTAAATCATTATAACAGTTTCTGTGCTACACAGGGATAATAGATCTTAATTTCCCCACAGCCCACTCCTTTTGGGCCATCCATAGATAAAATCTCTCTTCCAAAAAACTAATTAAAAGCCAATAGAAATAGCACTGTCTTTCATTAGTGACAAATGTGTAATATACCAAGTCCATCTAAAATTTTATGCAATTTTGTACTGAGCTGACAATTAACTTTGACTATAAGCCTGCTCTAAACAGTTCAACCATTAAGCATCATTTTCCACAACACCAATAAATGTGTTTCCCATGTATCCCCCCCCCCCCCCCCCCTCCCCCCTTGAAATGCCAAGCCCATGTTATTTCAGATCTGTCTCATATTCAAAATTAACAATGTAAGAAGAGACAGATCAGTACTAACCATAAGTATTACACATTAAATTGCAGACTGGTACAATTAGAGACATTTACACGCAAGCTGTAAGCCACAGCCTTCATCAGAAAAAGGGAAACACAGACCGTACATATGACTGCCAATTCTGGCAGCTCGAGCCAGAATGCATTTTGGCGCGAGCTGCCATAATTGGCGGTCATGTTTGCATGAGGTTTGCTTGCTTGTGTGAATGGATGGTGTGTGTTTTTCTTTTTCCAATAAAGACTGTGACCGAAAGTTTATGTGTAAGTGACCTTTTAATCGTGTCTGTCTGCAATTTAACATGTAATCTTTACAGTAAGCAGCAAGACATGTGGGAGAAAGTAATATGCTATCTGACTCTACCCAGAACATACTGCCTCAGAATTTCAGTTGTAAATATCTCTGTGATGCATGCCTTTCTTGTAGGGTAGAACAAACAAATAGGCTCAATTGCAGGTGCAGTAAATGACAGGATTGTGGGAAACCGGTGTTTGTTGGGAAAAGAGATTGCCTATGAAACAACTAAGGGAACAAGTACCATTGAGCATATGCCAAGAAAGATGTTTGCAGGTTTGTTTCATTGACGGTGGGGTGCAACAAAAATAATGATAAGTCATAACTAAAAGACACTTAAGTAAAGAGACCAAATTTTGTGAGAACCTGCTGAGACAATGCAAAAGAACTAGATCTTCTGGTAGAAACTGTGAATATTCTTCAGCCTCGCCTCCTCGGTATTTGTCTTATGGAGATTGCATTTCACATCTGATCCATGAGTGGAATGGAAAGAAACTTTTATAGATGGTCCAACAAAAATACACTTTAGCGTATATCTGAGATAGTCATCAAGTTCTGCATATTGCTAGAGGATCCAGAACACATTGGTACAGTCTGTTTCCACTTTCATCTGAGGGCTGTCTCTCTTGTTTTGGCACCTTTACTGGTATGCTAGAGTTCTGTGCCACAAACATTTTAATGTTTACCAGTATCACAGACTTGTGCTTACAAGCAATCAAAAAATTAATTATCAACAAAAATAATCAATTTTCAGTTTTTGAAAATATTATGTAACTGGGTAGATCGAAAATCTATGCCCCAAGTGGCAGCGGGAGAAACACACACACACACACACACACACACACACACACACACACACACAGATTAACAAAATTTGCAAGGTTTCAGAGCCAGTAGCTCCTTTTTCAGGCAGAAGAGTTGAGGAGCAACGAAGAAGAATGAAGGAAAATGACTGGCATTGTTTAGGAAATAGGGATAGTTTCGAAAAGTTGTCCAGAATCCTGGGCTAGGGGAGGTTTACTGGATAGGTTGAAAAGGAAAGATTGTTAGGAATAAACTGAGCAGGATTTGAAAACTTGAGAGTCTAGAATAGTCGGAGAGCATAATAAACAACACAGAGGTTACTGACAAAACATTGTGTAAGAGTTAATAAGAACAAAAAGCCAAGTGCATGGTGGAGTGTGGAGGGAAAATAGACAGGCAAAAAAATATAGAAAACTAAAAGAGAGTAATGAAAGGAATAGTTACTAAGAAGAAATGCTGATACCGAAGAAATTAATGTAAATTAAGGCCAGGTGGCATTGTTATGCCAGTACCTATCTGTTGAGTTCTGAGAACTTAGGGTCTGGGGAAGAATCCAGATGGCACATATGATGAAACAAGCACGAGGTCACAACTGTTGTGTTGTAGAGTGAGCTCTGCAACAGGATGTTGTGTTGCCAGTATATACCCTCTGTCTATATTCATTCATCCTGACTGATAACGTGATGTTAGTCATACCAATATAGAAGGCCGAATACTGTTTACATAACAGCTGGTACACAACATTCATCATTCCACTAGTGGCTCTACCTTTGATAATGTATGTTTTACCAGCAACAAGTCTGATGCAGGTAGTGGCAGGAGGGTGCATAGGACGAGTCCTACAGCAGAGACAGACACAGGGGTAGGAGCTGTAGGATAGGGAAATGGGTGGAGGAGGAGGATAAGGCCTGACATGGGTCTTGCATCTCTCTCATTGTACAAAATCTGCAGTTACCTGCCTCTCTTGTTTCCGTGCATGGTGTCATCTTCCAAGCCTGTTTCAAACTGTACAATAACAAGCCAGACTTCACCACAAAAAGCTATCCAATCTTATGCTAAACTACCTCAACAGTGGTGTTTTCCTTCCAACTTCTTTTCAGCTCCCAAAACAGCCACACCATCAACCACCATTCTCTCCTACAAACTGAGCTTGGCCAACATTCTTAACATTCCCTAGCCTTCAACACTGGCTCTGAGAGCAATGGTAACTCATGATCACAAGAGCCAGCCACATCAGTATAGTGTTCTCAACCCTTTCATGTAAGGCACTTGCACTTCCTGAATAACCTGGGGGAGGGGGTCTTACTTTCAGCCCTAAACATACATTTCTGGTTTGGTGAAGGACCTATTCTCTTCACATGTAGTGTCAACTGGAAACATCTCTTTGCAACCCAAACCCAAAACCTTTTCAACAGCAAACCTGACAGTGAACCTTGCCTTAAACAATTCTAACCATGATTCCAAATTGACCCACCACCACTACCTCAAAATCACGCCTTACAAGTCTTACAAGAAATCCGTAACATCTGGCATTGCTTCACATCCCTTTCTCAGGTCCCTACAACATGATCCTAGCCTATCCTCTGCAGAACTCTGGGCTCTTTGCCCCTTAAAAATTGATGATTCCATTATTATCAGCTGAGCGGACAAAGGATCTACACCAGCTGTCTGACAACTCATTGTACAGGATCTGCCATAAAGATTGCATCCCTATGATACAGAAAGATCTAAAGTCCCTCCTTAAAATGCCAGGCCTCTCACAAGAACTAACAGCTCAATCCATAGAACTTATTATCCCACCCAAACATCTCCACCTTTTACTTTCTTCCTAAGATCCACCAACCCATTTACCTTACCTGTCCCATAGTTGCTGGCTTCAGAGCACCCACCAAATGTATATCTCCCCATTTTGATCTACACCTGCAGTCTATAGTACAAAGATTTCCCTTCTGTATTAAAGACGCCAACCATTTATTAGTTCACAACCATTTACTAGTTCGTTTGAATCTGTGCCTGTCCCACTCCCATCACACACTTTGCTTCCCAATTGAAGGAACCTCCCTTTATACCAACACCCCCCATGTACTGCTGCTGAACATTACCACCATCAATGCCCACTTGATTCCAAACATATGACATCCTTCTTGGTCACAGTAATCAATTTCATTCTTGCCAGCAACTACCTTATCTTTGGTGGGGAGACATACAAACATATCAGGGGCGTGGCTGTGGGAATCAGGACAGCTCCTTGTATACCAAACTGTTCCTGGGTCTCTCCGAGGACGATTTCATGTTACCCAAAAGCCTTCAGGCACAGGTTTGGTTTAGATACATTGATGACATCTTTCCATATCGACTCAGGTGTGACTAACGTGTTAAAATTTGTGGAATCTCTACATACATTCTCCCAGTTAAATTTCACACTGCCTTATTCCGAATACCATGGCATGTTCCTTGATGTTGACCTCGGTCTCACAGAGGATCAGCTACACATTTCTGTTTTTATTAAATATACTGACAAACAGCAGTTCTCATAGTTTGACAGTTTCCATCCTTTCAATGTCAAACATTCCCTCCCGTACAGCCTTTGCACTTGGGGCAAATGTATTTGTTCAGATCCCACCAGCCTAGTTCAAAAGGAGATTTCCCAGACCATCACATCCAATCCTGGTACTGCTGATCTCTCCTTAAAACAACTTAGTACATCTTGTCACTCAATGTTATCCTGGTCCCAGGCAAATTGAGCAAATCAGTTTATTCTTTTGCCATTAGGTGTGGTCTAAGGTGGACACTATTTGTTCTGGGCAGTTCTTGAGACCCCCCTCCCCCCAAAAAATGTTTTTTGTGAAAAGTACCAGTTTTGGGGATGGCCCCTTCCCTTCTATAATTTCTATTCATGGCAGATTGTAAAACGTTTTACCTTATGTTCATAAGGTGATATCCTTAAAGGAAGTTTGAAACTTGTTTTGGCATCATTACTCAGTACCGTGATACAGAGGTTCAAAGTTACCTTACTTACGCCGCAAAAACATATCCACTCTGAGGCATAAATAAAGGTTTAACTAATGTATTGGACACATGGCAAGGGTTCTGAGGTGATAGGAAGGGTTCCGAGGTTACCGAACTATAATTTTAGTTGTCATTTTTTCACCAACAAAACTGTGACATGCTGTCTCTATATAATGGGCACTTCACACCTACACAGGCTGTCTTGACCTGGAAATTATTCAACGGTGCCAACTCATGGTATAAGTAACTTACAAAAAATTATTTTATCACATGAAATTCAGACATTGCGATTTTACTGGATGCTCTAGTTGTGGCCTAAAAATGTTGTGCATTTGAATATAAAGTAGTGTAAAGTTAACTTGCATAGGATGGGAGTCCTGTGCTCACTTTAAACTAGAAGCAGCTTATATTTTGTGGCGTGGTCACTTCGGATTGTACTTCTGTGGTACTGCTTTAATTTTTTTCTTTTTTTATTCCTCAAGGTGGTGGTTTTGTTTTTTTAATTTAGTGTAGGACTCTATTTATTGTATTTGGATGAAACAAAAGGCAATCCCCATTTGGATGAGAATAATTCCTATTCTGCATTCTGTGATAATCTATTATTCCTACCTATTTGTTGTTTATGTGCATCAAAGTATATAAATGTGTTGAAGTATATAAAAAGTCGAAACTTTACTGACCTACAGGATCCATTTTATGTAAGCACCCCCTCCCCCCGCTGTAACAGGGAAAAGAAAAGAACCAGCTGAAAAACGCAGTCTAATCACAAAAAAAGGCAACTAGGACTGAAAATTGGGAATCAACTGCTCTGGTCTTCATTCCACTTTCCTCAGCAAAACTTTTGGCATGCAAACATATTCACACGTTTTGTGCCAAAAGAGAGTGGCAGAGAGAAAGGAGACAGTGCCAGTGGGAGAGAAAGAGAGAAGAGATGCATGGTGAAGAGAGTGAGAGGTGGGTGAAGACAATAGCAGTGAGGGACAGTGGAAGTAAAAGAGAAATGGATGGAGAGTGAAACAGTGGGAGTGGGAGCAAAATATAGAAGAGACAGTGGAAATGAAAAATACAGATGAGTGGAGACCTTATATAGACTTGGAAAGTCTGGGCGCTTCTAGACCAGAGAACTTTAACATGTAGATATGGGGGAGGACACATTTTGGAGCAAAATAGGGTATAGTGGAAGAACTGAGTTGGACGCCACAACCACCCCCCCCCCCCCCCCCCTGAATTTTTAAGATGTCGAGGTGTAGTGGAGACAGTGGCCATGGGACAGAAAGGCTAAAGGAGACAGTATGGTGAGGGAGGCAGAATGAGGATTGACAAAGCTGGTTCCTGACTTTTCTGTCAAGTCTTTTAATGACTTTGTGCTCTGAGAGGAGCATTTTTCAGCTGGTTCTTATTTGTTTCATGAATAACATTTGCAGATGAATATTTTATGCATGCATTACTCCATATTACTGGGTAAAAGAAAACTGAACTTTCTGACTACTCTTTTTCTTACCTTTAGAAAAACAAGGTTATACACGCATATCTTAATATGATCAAATACAATCAGCAATATAGGTATGCTCCTGTAAGGTATTTTAAATGTCAAACCTGAAGATTTAAATAATGTGCAGTTGTTTTTGCAGAAATATCAGTAATATTGACATGCACAGTTCTGATATTGTATTTTATGGACTCAGATAATACAATGTATTTTTGTTGAGAAACTGAAAAGTAATGAAACTCTAATTAATAGAATGTTGATGAATAGAAATATAAGTTTTCTTCCTAATGTGATTACTGTTATAAAGTTATTGAAAATCATGCATAATGCATTGCAGTGTTCTGTTGTATAATGGTAGTCTTCTGATGTTTTGCTACATGCTGTTCAGACTTTATACTAAATATTATACAGGGTGCAACAGGAGGAATGGTCAATATTGAGGTATATGACAGGAATAACCACTCAAAGAAAAAAAAAATTCTAGTAAAGATGGGCTTTAAAATGCATACCTTAAAGGCTATGAGCACGGAGATGTATGAAATTAGGAAAGATGAAAAAGTCCTCATACCTCTCAAGTTAGTAGGCACTTCAGAGCCCATGTTTACTGGAATTTTTTTTCTTGTTTTGGACTGTACTATCACCTCTCAAAATATGGAGAGCAAAGGAGTTGCAGTAGAAGAGATTTGTTCATAGTATCGAAGATGGAAAAAGTGCTCTATCTCTAGAGGTATGCATTTTAGAGCCCAGGTTTAATAGACTTGTTTGCTTTCAGTGATTGTTCCTGCTGTAACCCTGAACATCGAGCGTTCCTCCTATGACATCCTGCAGGTGTTACTGTATTTTTGTACACGCACAGTGATATTTAAAGAATTTAGTTATTAAATTTGTCTTCCTTTTTTCTGCCCTTAGAAAACTGCTTCTGGCCGATTATACATGGATGATGGAGAGACCTTTGAATACAAGAAAGGAGCATATTTGTATTTATCTCTTGAATTTGCTGGAAATAAACTTACATCAAGGTAACTGAAAAAAGATAGAGAAAATTCTTAATTCAATATTTGTATAAAACCATTGACAGAAGCTGAGAAATGGGATTGTGTAATATATTTATTTAGGGTAAACTTAGCTAATTTTGCAGTATTAAGGTTTTTTTGCCTCTAGTATTTAAAAGAAATATTAAAAATGGAATTTTTGTGTCAAATGATAAGTAAAAGTAGTTTAATTCGTTGATATAAATGTTAAATATTGAAAGTTAAATTTCAGATACAAAAAGCTTTCTTAAAATAGTGCTGATTTACTGTATTAATAAGAACTCGGGCAATTTTTCAACCCTCGGGTAATTTCGCAGTAGCAGTTACAATTCTAAGAAAATACTTTGGTGTCATCAGAACATGATTTAATGTAACCAGAGCCATGCAGGGTAGCCGTGCAGTCTAAGGCGCCATGCCTCGGTTCACACGGCTCCTCCGCCCCCCCCCCCCCCCCCCCTCTCCGCCTTCCCCCATCGGAGGTTCGAGTCCTCCCGTGTGTGTGTGTGTGTGTGTGTGTGTGTGTTTTGTCCTTGGTGTAAGTTAGATTAAGCAGTGTGTATGCCTAGGGACCGATGATGTTAGCAGTTTGGTCCCATAGGAACTTACTTTACTTTGTTTACTATTACTACAGTAGTATAAGTAATGTAATCAAAGGTAATATGATCATTTAATTACATACTTTAACATAAAAATGAATAATAAAATAAACAAAATTATTTACTGCAGTCATACAAAATCTTAAAATCGGAAATGTAACTGAAGCTAGTTCTTAAAATCGAAAATGTGATTAAAGTTAATCGGAATCAGCATCACTGCATAAACAGCATGTGAACTGAGCATAATACACCTTCATTCTTCGCCAAGACAGATGAAACCAGCACTCTCACTTCAAACAACAAATCTACTCTTGGCCATCATTATATCATCTTCGTAATTTCCACCACACGATGAACAAATGTTGTCATCCTTTCCTGCATTTCTTATTAATCTTCTCTGTACAGGCATACATCATCTTGTTGAAGGAACTACTTGTGTGCACGCTTGCTATTTTCCAATTCTAGCTTTTGAAGTACTCATTTTCCTTGTTGCCTCTCTGCTGGAACATTCCCCTTTGATTTGGAATTTATTCTTTCTGCTTCCCTTTCTTCAGGGGCCTTCAGGCCTCATGCAACCAACATGCCTTCATCAGCAATAACTCTGGTTGAAGTAGCTGTATGTCTCCTCTTTCTCCATGATTTTATGGATTTAGGAAGAGGCATGTTAATTTCTTCCCAGATATTTTCAGTTTGATCTGTTGACACTTTTATCTCAGATGGCACATTATGAACAGCTTCTTTTTGCTGTGCTGGTACACATCCATCTACTGTTCTTTCAGGTAGCTCTACTTGCTGCGCATTGAAGGTCACATGAATTTGGGAAACCTTCAAAGTGACATCTAGAATGGCATCTCTATTTATGGGAAAAATTCTAGTTTTAGAAAAACCACTCTTGTTGGTGGCTGGAGATATAGTTTCGTCCTTGGACTTCTTGAACAGATGGTAAAAATCCATCCTTGTAGGCTCGTAACCACAGTTTTCATAAAGTATCTCACATTCCTTTCTAAGCCATTTTTAGAGGGCCAAACATGGACACATCACACGGCTGCAAGATCTGAGTGGTGTGATGGAAAGATAACAAAAATAATGCCATTATCATGTCTGAATTGTAGAGCTTCTGGAGAGACATGGCTAGAATGTGAGTCCATCAATAGCAGAACAGGACAAGTGAGAGGAATGTGATTAATGAAGTGCTTCAAGGACTCCAAGAACATTTCCGAATTTATTCAGCCATTTTTTGACTGCTAACTGGCTCAGTGGGAGCATTTTCCTTCAAGCTATCGGTGACACAAACCCCCTTGAAAATAAACAGGGGAGGTACTGTTTGTCCCATAGCATTGGCAGCAATCATAACTGTTGGTCTCCCCCTTTTCAGCAGTTGTCTTCTGGTTGACACATTTCCCTCCTTTCAATGAAACAATTTTATTGGCTTATTCGCCATTGGAAATCCTGTTTCGCTAGATTTCAAATTAGATTTGGCTTTGTCCCGAGCCATGTTTTCTCATACACAGTACGTATATATCATAAAAATCGTTCAAATTAGAACGATTCAAAGTTGCGGCCCTATGATATGACAGATTTTCTGGATGACGTAAACTTAAGCCATATCATTTCTTAAATGAATTCCACCAGTCCCATCCTGCCTTGTCTCTTTCTTTCCCAAATGGGTTCTCCTGAGGTATCTGCTGCTAATTTGCGAGCGTAACAACGCATATCACTTGCCGACAGTCCGAAACCCAGTTCTTGCCTTTCAGTTGCATACTTAACCGATTTAGTTTCCTCTTCCTTTTGTTAAAAAGAAGGGGCACCCCTTTTTCATGAGAGCACACTCCACAGGATTGGCATAAACTCTTGTCTATCCTTTAGGGTGTTGTAAGGTATGCCAAAATCTTTACTGTATCTATAAATTGACCAGCCATCCTTTAACACCCTTTGTACAGCTTCTTCCAAATCCTTTCTGCTGTACTGCTCTCCATATTTGCCTCTAGGTTTAGACATCTGTAATAAACTAAACCAATAAATACCTTAAGACTTCCTTTATGAGTGTCAGTATTGTGTTCAAATCATGAAAGCACTTTAATTCGGCATAACAACATGTAAAATACGTTCTTTTATTTGATTCGCGTGCTTCTCGAACTGCTTTATGCCCCCGCCAGCAGCACCAAATTTTTAAGAACTTCAGTACTGGAAAAAGTGAATTACAAGCAAACTATTGGTGTCAAAGTGGTGAACAAGACCTCGAAGTAAATAGAGGACTGTGAAGAAACCATCAATAAAAGTCTTATACTTACACTTCAGATTATATCAGCAGTATTGATAAAAAAAACCAGAAATCTGTCACCGAACACGTGCTACACTGAAAATATTCTCAACCACACTGGAAAAAATTTTGTCACAGCAACAAGGATGCTCTCCGGTAGCTGTTTTCTCAATCACACGCTGCTGGTAGGTGCTGCCACCTGTGGTGCAGTGTTCGTACTTAAAATCAGCTCGTACAATTTCGCAGTGAAAGGATATGTATGGTACTGCGAAATTAGCTGTACTACAAAATTAGCTGAGTTTGCCCTATTTTTCAGACCAGTGCTTATATTTCATAATTCTATGACAAATATCCATGTGCCACTTCTAATTTTGTGCCAAATAAAATTGTTTTGGTTCTTGCTGGAAAACTGTATCACCCAAGTCATATGATGTGCCACAAACTTTGTAGATGAAGCAAAGCTACATCTGTCTCTAGTTCATTTCTTAGTAAAACTTTTACTTTTGTGTAAAAAATTAAATACTGCTTTTGGGATTTGCATATGTTCTCCACTATGCAGTCCTCCTCATTTTGAATCTGAGGAAACTTTTTCATAAAAAAAAGAAAAAAAGAAAGAGAAAAAGAAAAAATTGATTTTTCCACATCTTATAGTTTGACATCACAGAGTGATAATGAATTGGTTTTCTTTTTGTTATTGCCCGTTGTTGTTGTGATAATTTGCCGGTAAGTAAATCACCGTGCATATTTTGGAAAGGTTGCTGTGAAGAATGTAGTTGTGGACTAGTTTGACTTTGGTGGATTGTAGGTCTCAGATTGCCACATATAGCTGTCATATCAAAATTGTTTCTAATGTTGGAACAAGAACAATATCTATTTACATTCTCAAAAAGATGTGTGAGATGTATTGGAGGTTGCTTGCCACAAGATTGGCAGTCACGTGCCTCTCATTTTGTTATTGCCACCTGCTATGCAGAGTGTGGTGCTGCCTCATGTTTCTCTTTTTCATATGCTCTCAGTACAAGCTGAAGCTGCAAACGAAAATCTTGCTGAAGTGAAAAGACACCGGGAGCCATCAGCTTTTGATGCTGACTGGATGCTTCCTCTTTTCTTCCCCCCCCCCCCCCCCCCCCCCCCCCAGTTTAAGCGTCCTGATTTCATTAAACTTTGTGACAGGCATAAAATAGATCTGGAACTTAACTAAATTCCTGTCACTTATGAATGTTGCTCATGCAGCTGGACAAAGCGGAGAAGTAAACAGGATTTTTCTTATCGTCATGGGACTCTCCCATTTTTTCAAATACATTTTCTGCCATTGTGTAGAGTTCATCACCCACTGCTGCACCTTCGATGGTGACTGATCTCACTTCAAGTCCAGCAACATTTTTTCTGAATACTCCTCAAATTGAATCACATACTACCTTATGATACTGAACTGTTGAGAAGTGCTGCCTGCAGTTGATTAATCTGTAACTATTATTTATGTATGTACCACCTTGAATAAAGTACCATACTAGGTGGTCTCATAAAAAATAAACTTTTCTTGGTTGCATTTTTAATGTCATTCACACACTTTCATCAGCTTACCTTATTGTATTTTGTAGTTCCTCAACAAGAGAAATAAAATGTCAAAAATTTATGTCCTGTTTTGTCAGAGTAGCCGATATTAGACTCATTCTGTAGAATACATGGAATTTATGTTCGTGTTGGAAGATCTCATGGGATACCACAGCCAAACTATGGTTGATATTTGTAGCATTGTATGGGTACACCAAGTACTTCCTTTTCTTTTTCAGGCTATTGAGCATTAAATCATAAGCCACAATAATGTCCTCTTCAGAATAGCTCATGATTGCAACAAACGGAAACTTGATTCCTGCTGTATCGTCATATGGAGAGTCCACCACATATCGGATCATCCCAGTGGGAACATAGTGTCAACTGATAAGCATAATGGCGAGTGATCATTATTGCAACATGCCATTCAATCTTCATTGCAGTGTGTTGTATCGCATATCATATTGTCTCAGTGTGAACCATGGCTGAAAGAAAACTTGGTCTGTGGTATGAATGAATAAAGATACACATTTCTAATATCCATTCAAAAAAAGTGTCAAAAGGCTTTTTATACCTTACAACGGAATTTTCATACAAGTAGAAGAGCACAGTTATGTACTCCTTAATTCCAATAAAAAATTCAATCATTTTAAATCTGATAGTGCTCTCTGTTAAGTTGCTGGTGGAACCCAAAATACATTCTCACTGTTCAACTTTTTAGGTACTTCCTGTTGCCAAATTTTCTATTCTCAAACTTTCTCTTTGTAGCAGAGAATATACAACAGTGAACCCCTGTAACATATTAAAACTGCCTGCTTGACTGAGGTCTGAGTCAGCTTTCTATCTGCTCTTCCAAATGAACCATCTGAGTGCAACCAACAAAAAGGAATAATCCTTGTTTGAACAATACTCCAGCACACACATCTAATTTGAAGCTTCTTCCAGTACTCCTTGTATAAAATTCACCCCAGAAAAATAAATCCAGACTATCTGGATAGTATGTTAGTGTATTTATTGATTAAATGCAAAAATTGCCTCTTTTTTTTAAGCAAACATTTGTCATTGTCCTGTGACAAATGCTTTTTTCAAGCATTACATGTTGCTAAAGTCCTCAATGTATCATCCAGTTGAAGAAATAATAAAAAGCAAATAATGTCCTTTGCATCTGCTTCTAGTGGTAGGAGTATTGTCAGTGTTCTCCATATATAGCCAGTCATCAAAAGTAGAGAGAAGTGATCGAAGGTATGGCCACCAAGTTTACTGATTGATACTTGTGTTCAAATGCTTTGAATCTTAATTGAAACAGCATTATAATTTAAAATAAATTTTATAGTTAATATCAGCAGCCAAGTGTTAATTTCTGATGATAACAAAATGTATAGTGTAATGGTATGATGAAAAATATTAAATTTAATAGTTGACATCAGAAGGGTTACCTGTAATTTAAATAATATACATAATTGGAAAGCGGATAGTAGTGTGTTTTTATTTGCAAATACTAACCTGTCCTGTGTCACCAAAAAGAAGTAAATCAGTGTTTTCTGTACACTTGGAGACCAATAATTATTTTCTTTTTGCTGCATTATTGCAATGAATGATTTAATTAATTTGAAGAAGAAATGTTAATTTTTGCTAATAATACTAGTAAAGTGAAACATTTTTTGCCAAGTAAACTAACTTTTTGCTTTTTTATTCCATTCTTTACAGGAAAATCAAGAAAGAAGGAAGTTTTTCAACCAAATCTTGGCTAGAAAGGGTGGTAATCATGGGTATTGAATCAGGAATTAAGAGTGCAGTTGTTGAAAGTAAAGGTAAGCTATAATCTCTCTACCCCTCATAGTCTTCGCTATGGTTCCAATTATTTACTGTTCATTTTTTAATTTTATTTTTTATTGCAGGTACTGGAAAAATAACTGTAAATACTATATATGACAACAACAGCAATGTGTTAGTAGTGCGAAAACCAAGTATAAATATGGCTGAAGAATGGAGTATATTGTTGCAGTGATTTTTGTAGCTCTCATTGTTTTTGTATGGCCAAAAATGGCTGACTGTCTTTAGGGAACATGGGTTGTCAGTGTAAGAGTTAAAAGTGGTAGAACAGTGTTTTTAAGAGATTTATTGTCAATACTGGATTACTTTTTTACTTAAAGTAAAGTTTTGAAGTGAGGTGTGCCTGTATATTTTGTATTTATTTTAGGAATATTTGTTTATGAAGTACAGATATTTTTTTATTTGTTTGCATGTGTTTAATGTGCATCCTGAATTTTGAATACAGTTCCTTATTGATCACTGTATCTATAATCACATTCCATTGTGAACAAAACATTTCAGTTGAATTATATTGTAAGTATTTTGCAGCTGTATACATCTCTAAGAATGAAAAATACACACACATAAAAGAATCAGTTTGGAACATTTTGCATCTGTTCATTTGTTGAGAAGATACATCACCTCTATAGAGTTTCAAAATCACATTACAGAATTCATCAATCAACCATGTTGAGAAAGTATGTCAGTTGCAGTAGTTTTGTTTTACCATATTTTTTAAAGTATGAACTGTTCTAAACTTGTCAAATGTATATGGGGGATAATATCTTTTTTTGGTTTCTTGTGTTCTGAATGACTGCATGTGTATTGTAAGATTGAAATGTTTAAATTATTATTTTTCCAGCTGTAGCTCGGACTTTTTCACTAGCATATGTAATTCTTTAGGGTCATATGTAAGATAATTACAAGAGGTTACTCTGCTTGTAGCATATTTTAAGAGTCAGTCTTATTTTTCAGCAATGCTGGCATTGTGCAGAAATGCTTGGTGTATTCCTGAACGGGGTGGTATAGTAGGCTGGAAGGTATACTCTTCTGATTCCTTTGAAGCACTGTAATCCATTCTAAGTGTAAAACAGGAAATCTGTTTATGGCAAAAAAATTAAGGGAAAATTGCTGAAAATGGTGAGAGCTGTGGATCGTGTTTGATATGATTCTTATGTAAAATACGGGAGAAGGAGAGTTGCTACTCACCATATAGCAGAGGTGCTGAGTCGCGATAGGCACCATAAAAAGATTCACGCAATCGTAGCTTTCTGCAGTTTCAGAGAGCAATATTGACCCTACAACTTATCTTAGAAAATAGATTAAGGAAAGGTAAACCTACATTTCTAGCATTTGTAGACCTAGAGAAAACTTATGACAATGTTGACTGGAATACTCTCTTTCAAATTCTGAAGGTGGCAGTGGTAAAATACAGGGAGCGAAAGGCTATTTTCAATTTGTACAGAAACCAGATGGCAGTTATAAGAGTCTAGGGGCATGAAAGGGAAGCAGTGGTTGGGAAGGGAGTGAGACGGGGTTGTGTAGTTTCTGCTCTCTGAAACCGCGGATGTCTGTGCAAGTTGCACTTGCGTGCGTGCGTGCGTGTGTGTGTGTGTGTGTGTGTGTGTGTGTGTGTGCATCTCCGGGCTGGGACTACTCAGGAGAATGTTGTTATCAGGAGAAAGAAAACTAGCGTTCTACGGGTCAGAGCGTGGAATGTCAGATCCCTTAATCGGACAGGTAGGTTAGAAAATTTAAAAAGGGAAATGTATAGGTTAAAGTGGGAATTAGCGAAGTTTGGTGGCAGGAGGAACAAGACTTCAGTTCAGGTGAATACAGAGTTATAAATACAAAATCAAATAGGGGTAATGCAGGAGTAGGTTTAATAATGAATTAAAAAGATAGGAGTGCGGGTAAGCTACTACAAACAGCAAAGTGAATGCATTACTGTGGCCAAGATAGACACGAAGCCTATGCCTACAACAGTAGTACAAGTTTATATGTCAACTAGCTCAGCAGATGACATGGAGACTGATGAAATGTATGATCAGATAAAAGAAATTATTCAGATAGTGAAGGGAGACAAACATTTAATAGTCATGGGTGACTGGAATTCGATAGTAGGAACAGGAAGAGAAGGAAACGTAGAAGGTGAATATGGAAGGGGGCTAAGAAATGAAAGAGGAAGCCGTCTGGTAGAATTTTGCACAGAGCATAACTTAATCATAGCTAACACTTGGTTCAAGAATCATGAAAGAAGGTTGTATACATGGAAGAGGCCTCGAGATACTCAAAGGTTTAAGATAGATTATATAGTGGTAAGACAGATTTAGGAACCAGGTTTTAAATTGTAAGACACTTCCAGGGGCAAATGTGGGTAGGAAAGGACATGTACAATCCGTATGTTTGTAACGGAACAAATATAAGAATTCGGCCCACTCACAAAAATCTAGTCACAAGGCCCATGTAATTAATGCAGTATATTCAAAGTCGGCAACAGGCATTAACGAAACAAGCAAGCATGCAGTTTCTTCAGTGATGCGCCAGTCCAACAAACTTTTAGTTCATTTGCTTCTGCCTGCTGGTGTGGCCGAGCGGTTCTAGGCACTTCAGTCTGGGACCGCGCGACCACTACAGTCGCAGGTTCGACTCCTGCCTTGGGCATGGATGTGTGTGATGTCCTTAGGTTGGTTAGGTTTAAGTAGTTCAAAGTTCTAGGGGACTGATGACCTCAGATGTTAAGTCTCATAGTGCTCAGAGCCATTTGAACCATTTGCTTCTTTGTGAGAAACATGTGAAATTTCAGCTGGATACAGGTGCCTTTCTCACATTGTTGAATCATCACACATACGAACTGTTAGGCTCCCCACACCTGTCTAAAACTAGTGTGCACTTGAGGGCTTATAATGGACAAGACATTCCCTTTCTCGGAAAATGTACATTGCCTGCCATGTATTGCTCACATACGTGAACTGTGACTTACCTGGTGCTACAGTCACTCAAGTGTGAGAACATTTTTGGTCTTGATTCTTTTGATTTGTTTGGCTTTAACATTCAGGACAATGTATTGTCAGTGTCTGCATTCTATACAAAAGACAGTGTAGCTAACTTACTAAAAGAATTCCCGGAACTCTCTTCTGAAAATTTAGGCAAGGCTAACAATTTTCTGGCACACAGATTAGACGCTGGATGCTACCTTTCAAAAATTGACTTGTGCGGCGCGTATCTTCAAATACCACTTGATAAAGAGTCTCAAATGTGTGTGTGTGTAGCAAATACTCATTTGGGTTTGTTTAAATATTTGTGTTTGCCTTTTGTTTCCGCACCTGCTATTTTCCAATGCTATTTGGAACAGCTGGCTGTATAAGTGCCAAACCGTTCAAAAAGAAGATTGCAAATGAAGAAATTATCGAAATGGTGTGGAAATGGTTCATAAGTGCGCGGGCAAGAAACTTAAGATCATCTCAACTATGCTGCAGAGTGAGGCTCTAAAAGTCGCTACAGAGCTTGGAATTATGGAGTTTAAGGCATCCGCAGGATGGCTGGACAGTTTCAAAGCTAGGCACAGCATTGTGTGGAATGAAGTGTGTTGGGAAGCTAAGAATGTGCAGGGAAGTGTAGCAACAGAATGGAAGACAATGCTGTCCAACTTAATTGTGAATGGCCTGAAAGACGTGTTCAGTGCCAATGAAACAGGACTGTGTTATTGCGTGCTGCCTTCAAAATCACTAGCAGTTCAAGGTGAAAAGCGCACCGTCGGAAAAATGTCCAAGGAAAGACTCACTGTACTGCTGTGTGGCTATGTGTTAGGTGAAATGGAGAAGCCACTGGTGACTGGAAAGGCAGCAAAACCTCTTTGTTTCAAAACAGACATCAGTAAGCTTCCAGTCACATGGCGAAGCAATAAAAAGGCATGGATGGTGAGTGGTCTTATGAAAGAATAGCTGGGCTCTTTCATTGCCAAAATGAAAAAAGGAAATCACCAAGTTCTACTTTTCCCAGACAATGCAACCTGCCACCCGAAAGTAATGTTATCAAACGTGAAATTGGCTTGGTTCCCTCCGGATTCTACCAGCCCCACACAACCCATGGACCAGGGGGTTATTTACACATTCAAGTGTCATTATAGGCAGTTACTAATGCAATCTCTTTTTCTTAGTGTTGAAGAAGCCAAAAGTGCATTTGCTCTTGCACGGTCAGTTTCTGTCCTGGATGCAGTATGTTGGATTGGCTTGATAGTAAAGGAAATAAAACCCGAAACTGTCACCAAGTGCTTCAACAACGCAGGGTTTGGGGGTCAAGAACAAGGCACTTCTGTGGCCATCGAAGTTCAAGAAAATGCAGCAACAATTGCAGAATTAATGAAAATGCGAAACATTTCATGTAGTGCAGATGATTACATTCAATGTTATGACTTTGTCAACTCACTCCTCTTTCACTTCAGCAACAGATTTAATAGAAATCTGCAACACAGAGGATGTTGATGAAGAAACAAAGGAAGAAGAAGAACAAAATGATATCCCTAGAAAAATTAATACGCCTGAAGAAGCCATTGAATACATAAATGATGTTATGCAATTTGCAGCACACACAAATTCTCCCAACTTGTTGGAACTATTGTAATGTGCAAAAAATTGCGTAGAAGAAAACAATTTTGAACAGGAAATTAAAACAAGTTCCCCTCATTGAAATGTGGCGAAAAAAGTGAAATCTAAGGAAAATAAACTTGGAATAATATGTATATCAATACAATAATAAAGGGATTTAAAGTTCGAGTATAAATATAGAAATACCATGTTATTTATCAATAGTCCAGTGTTCTGTTGTTCAATATGCAGTAAATGAACATACACTGTGCTGGAGTGAAGGTACGTAAATACAGTATATGCATAATTTAAAATTTTTAAAGTACTTTTGTGCGTGATACCTGACAAATTTTATGTAGCCCAGTGAGTTTTATGTAATCTGGAAACTTATCCAATTTGGAAAATTATTTTAGTCCCAGGCGATTCTATTTTAAGAAAGTTTTACAGTATCTCTATTTCCAACCACTAGCTCAATTTATAGTATCAATACTAGGAATAAGAACAATCTACATAAAGACCTAAAATCACTTACGTTGGTCCTAAAAGGGGTCCAATACTCAGGAACACACATTTTCAATAAATTGCCAGCAACCATTAAAAACTTGGTTTCAGATAAAGCACAGTTCAAACAGTTCGAAGGACTTTCTGAATGGCAACTACTCCTACTCTATAGATGAATATCTTAACAGAGCCTATTAAGTAAGCTTAAGTAAAAATGGCTGTTGGATTTCCATTTTGACAGCACTTGGTCACAACAGTCAAGATTAGGCACTTTGTGTATGATAAATTTATTAATAGTGAATAACAAAGTTTCATTCTGACAGTGTGTTAATTCTGTAAACATTAGCTGTTTCAGTTTACCCCATTGTATTCACCTGTTTTGACAATCTTGTGAGAAATGATCAAGATAGTATGTATTATATTCAAGTGTTTTATGTTATACTTTCTGAAATGTTCCACACCCATGAGAATCATCTCATTTTTTGGGTCTATGGAACGAAAACTGAATCTAATCTAATCTATTTTAAAAGATGGCCCTTTGGCCAAAAGCTTACTTGCTTAGCAGTCTTTT
This sequence comes from Schistocerca americana, assembly GCF_021461395.2. Classification (NCBI taxonomy): domain Eukaryota; kingdom Metazoa; phylum Arthropoda; class Insecta; order Orthoptera; family Acrididae; genus Schistocerca; species Schistocerca americana. Next base: position 693,074,895 of record NC_060120.1, on the reverse strand, counting down.
GTACCTGTCTGCGACTCAGCATCTCCTATATTTTGAGTAGCAATCTATCCTTTTCATAATAGTGTCATTTTTCCATCCCAAATTTTCCATTGTGTAAACTATACAGTAGGAAATTCTGTGGTAAGATCTTTTGCTACATCTACCACTTATTCCAAATATGGTGGTTAGTGCATGTGACATTCAGAGGTGGTGTAGCTACTGCTGGTTGCCCGGAACTTGGTAAATCTTAATGTTTCACAAGGCCTTTGTGGTGGTAAATACCACTACAGACAAGTTGTGTGTCCTTATGTCTTCTTACTAATGAATGATACACTACCTTATAGTTTTCATATGTACTTTAAGTAAAAACACAGATATTGTGGAGGGTTCTTGTTTTACTTGCTTGTGCCAAGAGATTTCTCTTGAAAATGGAATAGCGATCGCAACAACTTCATGAGAGGAAATACCTGCTCGGATGTGAATATATGAGTTCGGGAGATTGGTGACCTACTTTGAAGAGGTGCACAAGTTCTGATAAGATATAAATAAATAATTTCAACCCTGGTTCTTCATTGATTTAAAGAGACAAATGAACTCCTCTTTAGGTGTCATTTCTAACTGGAAATTCTGTGTTGGGACGTTGTAACTTACAGAAGGTATCAGAGTAATCCATTCAGTGATGTATGTGTTTACTGGCAATATGCAGTTGTTAATAGGAATGGATGTCTGGTGTTCTTTAAAGAGGATAGAATTGTGGACAAAGATACCTCACCTGCTGAAACACTGCACAGATGAAAGTGTGTTGAGTGATCATGACGATGGTCATTGAAGAGGATTGTGACAAAAAATAAGAGGATCACGATTGCAAAAGTCAATGCAGAACTCAGTGTCGCACTTGTGAATCCTGTCTGCACCAAAACAACACGAGAGCTTCAGAATCTGGTAATTGCAGGACAAGCTGTAATTCCAAAACCCCTCATCAGTGATACAAATGCCCTTAACAGGAAAATATGTTGTCATAACCACAACCTGGACTACCGAGCAATGGAAAAACTTCATTTGGTCAGATGAGTCTTGTTTCATGCATTTTCAAATTCTGAATGAGTTTACAACCAAAGAGTGAAATGTGCTGGAGGTTTAATTATGACTTGGGCAGCCATATCATAGTATTCCGTGGTTACTCTAACAGATCACATTACTGCCAAGGATTGTGAGACCATTTTGACTGATCAGATCCATCCCATGGTACATCATTCCACAATAGTGACCGTGTGTTCCAAGACAACACATCATCTATTCACACAGCTTGCATCATCCAGGACTGGTTTTGTGAGCACAATGATCAATTTTTACATCTCCCTTGGCCACAAAAGTCACTAGATTTCAATATTATTGAGACTTTGTGGTCTCTCTTTGGAGAGAAGGGTGCATGCTCGCTATCCACCATCATTATTATGTGAACTTACCACTGTTTTGCAAGAAGATTGGTGTAAGATTCCGCTCAAAACCATACGGGACCAGTATTCAGCCATTCCAGAGACTACTGGAAGCTGTTTTGAAAGCCAATGGATTTCCTGGACCGTATAAGACAAAGTAATTTTTTGTCTCCCATATTTCTGTAACCCACCCCCCTTTCCTGTACAAACAGGGTATCCATACCGGTAATTAAAGTTATAGTTTCCAAAGCTGAAGAAAGAGAAGCACTGCTCAAAATGACATCAATTTTGAACAGTGTATTACTGATGCAGGGGGAAACGTCATGGAACAACAAAAATTTAATGGAAATCTTACCAATAGATGGCACAGTAATCATCAGAATATGCACACCAACAGATGCGCAGCACATGGCTATTCTTCAATTTGCATCTGAGACAGTCAACACGACTGCCTTCATGAAGGATCACGCACTGCTGGTGAAACTGTTTTACGAGAATGGTGACTGTGCAGCAGTAATCGTGCAGAAGTTCTGCACACTCAAGGGTATGGAAGAAGGCATTGGTCCAAAGTCTGCTAAGGGTGTGGAAAAAATGATAACAGAATTAAAAAAAGGCAGGTGCTTTTGAAGTGAAGTGTGGCAGAGGGAGGAGATTAGTTGATCTACATTTGTCAAAGATGTGGACACAGCATTGCAGGAGGGGTCAAGCAGTGGGGAGCAACTTGTTCAGGAACTGCTTCTTGTTGACGTGACATCTAGATTCCACTCAAGCCTGCTTTTTTTTGTCATCATCCTCAATCTCAAGACTGATCTGATGTTATGGTCCATGCTAGTCTGTCATGCATAAATATCAACAGCTCTACTTATTTACTGCAACCACAATCCATTGGAACCTGTGTACCAATCAAGCCTTGGCATCCCTCTGCAATTGTGCCACAAAGATTTTTTCTCCCTGACTCGATTCAGTACTTCTTTACTGGAATCCCAACTTGCTCTCTCACCTTTAGCCTTCATCTGTAACCTCACATTTCAAAAGCTTCTTTTATTGTCTGTACCATTTATCGTTGTTTCACTTCAATATGATGTTACACTCAAGACAAATACTTTCAGAAAATATTTAACTTGACCAATTTGGATACATTGAACAGTGAGATTGTGTATTCATTGATTATAAGTAGGCGACTCTGACTACTCACCTATGAAGTATTTAACTAGTTTTTGAGCCATTTGAGGCTAATATTTAGATAAGGCATGCGGAATATATGTACTGATATTGGTAGTGTAACATTGAAAACTGGAATTCAGTTCTGTGACAAGAAGAAAGAAATACTTTAATGTATAGCCTTATGTTTTAATTAAAACTCTAAGAAAATGTCCCATTTGTTGTTAAACCCAGCAGATTATATCATTATAATTTGCTATAACATGATCTGCTGAACTGTTCTGATTATTAATTATTGTAATGGGCACAATTCCAAGTAACATTTTAGCTCTGTAAGCAGAATAGACTATAAAATATTTATTTACTAAAATTGTACAAAGTGTTAATAATAATTTCATGTGGCTCAGTGGCCGGGTGCAAGTCTTTCTATTTGGCGCCACTTGGTAACTTGCGTGTCTCAACTTACCCTATTTATCCTACTTGGGAAAGGAGATCCATAGTTTTAATTTGGAACCCAATGGTTAATCTCCACATCATTGAGAGTGATTGTTATGTTAAAATGCAGACTGAAAAATCTTTAGTGCGACCGCTTTGACTCCTGCAACCTTTTGGTTTCAAAGAATGTGCTTTACTTAGTCCACCAGTCCTGACTTGATTTTAATGTGACAGTATTTTCAGACTGCGACCATATTAACTTCCACATAACTACCAGTTGGTTCCAGGCGAGTCTTTTAAATTTCGTGAAGGGCAATGTGTGTGCCTGTGACGAAAGAAGGGGCAGAGCAAAATATAAATGTAATTAATGCAATTTCTAAATACACATCAGCATAAAACCAACTTGTCACAGGCACGGTTTCTTTGATTTTTTTGTGAAATCATTGAGTGCAACTTTAACTGTAAGTTTTCATTATTTATTTATTTATTTCACTGTCGCAATTGCAAGTGTGGAGTCATTTTCAAGTGGAAGATGAAAATTGAAACCAATAAAATGTGTGGATAGCAAAATGCAAGGCATCATATTATAACATTAAATGAAGACAATTTAAGGAGTGTTACTTAAAAAGTTAGTAAATATCAGACATGTCTAAATAGCATATCATCAGAATATTACAAAACATATGTGGACCTATATACCAGGCATCTCATCATACCCCCCTGCGGGTTCGGGGGTTAGAATAGGCCCGCGGTATTCCTGCCTGTCGTAAGAGGCGACTAAAAGGAGTCTCAAACGTTTCGGCCTTATGTGATGGTCCCCTCTCGGGTTTGACCTCCATCTATCCAAATTATTCCGAAGAGCGAGCCAATTGGGGAAGGGCACCTTACATGGTGCACTGTATCCTTCGTGCAATTAGACCTATTGCCGTCTTTCTCGTCGTTGCGATGGTGTCCCGCTCGTTTTCGATCTCATGGGCGATTACCACGCTGCACTCTGCAGTGTTTCTTTTAACTGTGACGACGACCTTGGCCATTTTTGCACCTAAGATCCAGCACGGTAGCCAGTCCGTTGTGGTGGGGTCGCCATGTACCCTCTTGGTTGTAGCCCCCTGACAACACAGGGATCGCTCTACTGATGCCTGCGCCGTTCACTCCCCACGTATGCCAAGGAGTAGATGCCCATCTCCCTGGGGCATCGGGACTCCCGGCAATGGCCATCCTGCCAGGTGGCTATTGCTGTGGCTGGGTGGCGCCCGTGGGGAGGGCCCTTGGTCGGAGTAGGTGGCATCAGGGCGGATGGCCCGCAATGAAGCGTGGTACATCATCTGTCGCTGGCGGCCAGCCGCCAGCAGTCTCTAAGCGTTCTCGGGCTCAATTTAATGCTGAAAAGTACAATCCGAAAACGTTCCCCTCTCTGGCCACGCCGTGGGAGGAACGTAAATCTCAGGATGGCAGTAGCACTTATTCGCCCCGATTCTTAGTTTGTACGAGAGCTGATGGGGAGTCTTTTCTCTCAACAAAGCCTCAGTTCTTCGTCGAGCATTTAGAGGACAAGTTTGGGGAGGTGGAGGGCTTGTCAAAAATGCGCTCTGGATCGGTCCTGATCCAAACGGCATCCTCTGCCCAGTCACGACGGTTACTTGCTTGTGATAAGTTGGGGGATGTTGCTGTTACGATCACACCGCATAAGAGTTTAAATATGGTCCAGGGAGTTATTTACCATAAGGACCTTCTTTTGCAATCTGATGACGAGCTGCGCGCCAACTTAGAGCGCAGAGGTGTACATTTCGTCCGGCGCGTTCATCGGGGTCCGAAGGAAAATCAGATAGCTACCGGTGCCTTCATCTTGGCCTTCGAGGGTGATACGTTACCGGAAAAGGTCAAGGTGATGGTCTACCGATGTGACGTCAGGCCCTATATTCCTCCCCCGATGCGGTGCTTCAAGTGCTGGAAGTTTGGCCATATGTCTTCCCGCTGCACTTCCAGCCTCACATGTCGAGATTGCGGACGCCCGTCTCATCCCGATACTCCATGTGCCCCGCCTCCCATCTGTGTCAATTGCGGGGAGCACCATTCACCTTGCTCGCCAGACTGCAGAATCTTCCAGAAAGAACGCAAAATCATGGAATATAAGACCCTGGACCGACTGACTTATACTGAAGCCAAGCGGAAATACGACCGATTACATCCCGTGCGAATGACGTCATCCTACGCCGCCGCTACGACACCTGTGCCCGCCCCATCAGTTTCACGACTTCCAGCCAGCTCGATAACCAGTAAGACTCCTCCTGCCCCCTTGCCAGTGGGGGGCTCTACCCACCGGGTTGCTCCTGCGCCACCTACCTCAGGGGCAACACCATCCCCCCCATCAGGGACGTCCGTCCCTGCTTCTAAGCCGGAGAAGTGTCCAACTTCTTCGGCTTCTCACGCTCGCAAGGGGTCCCTCGGGTCCCTCCCTTCCCAGGTTTCCACCAGTGGGAAGGCTGACGACCGCCAGTGGCGTAAGTGCCCGCAATCAGCTGGTCGACGGGCTTCACGATCCTCCTCAGTCCCGGAGACTGAATCGGTGAAGCCCTCCCAGCCAGTTAAACCCAAGGAGCAGCGTGAGAAATCAAAGAAGACGAGCTCTAAGCCCAAGGAACTCGCGGTGGCAGCCACCCCACCGCCACCTTACAGCTCTGCGTCTGAGGACGAGGTGGAGATCCTGGCGTCCGCTGAGGACCTAGAACTCGCCGGTCCCTCAGACGCCATGGATAACACTAGCACGGGTGCTCAATCGGAGGCAGCAGGTGACCCAGCGGCGTAATCTGCCTTCCCCGTCCTGTCACGCCTTTCTCAGCCATGGACAATACCATCCTCCAGTGGAACTGCAGCGGTTTCTTCCACCATTTAGCTGAGCTCCGCCAACTTCTCAGCCTTCGCCCTTTCTTCTGCATTGCTCTCCAGGAAACTTGGTTTCCGGCGATGCGAACCCCCGCCCTCCGTGGCTATCGGGGTTATTACAAGAACCGAGCAGCTTATGAAAGGGTGTCTGGTGGCGTCTGCATTTATGTCCTTCACACTCTGCACAGCGAATCTGTCCCTCTCCAGACGCCTTTAGAGGCTGTCGCTGTACGCGTGTGGACGCCACAGGCTGTTACCGTCTGCAGTCTTTACATTCCACCGGATGGTGATGTCTCGCAGCATGTCCTGGCTGCACTGGTCGCCCAATTGCCGCCACCTTTCTTGCTATTGGGCGACTTCAACGCTCATAACCCTCTGTGGGGTGGGTCAGTGGCAACAGGTCGAGGCGCCATCATTGAGCATTTATTGTCGCAGCTCGATCTCTCGCTGTTAAATGATGGTGCCTTCACACACTTCAGTGTGGCGCATGGCACCTACTCCGCCATTGACCTTTCAATCTGTAGCCATAGCCTCTTACCGTCTGTCCAATGGAGTGTGCATGACGACCTGTGTGGTAGTGACCATTTTCCGATCTTTTTGTCACTACCACAGCGCCACTCTTCTGGGCGCCCTAGCAGATGGGCTATGAATAAGGCTGACTGGGACTTGTTCTCCTCCACTGCCGCTTTTGAGCCTCTCTCTACCGATGACATTGATGCGGTGGTTCAATCGGTCACCACCGGCATCGTTACTGCCGCCGAATCTGCCATTCCCCATTCCTGTGGGTCCCCTCGGCGGAAGGCTGTGCCTTGGTGGTCGCCTGAGATCGCTGAAGCGATTAAAGATCGCCGGCGGGCGCTCCAGCGTCACAAGCGACACCCCTCCCTCGACCACCTTATCGCCTTCAAACGGCTGCGTGCGCGGGCCCGCCTCCTTATCCGCCAAGGCAAGAAGGAGTGCTGGGAGCGGTATGTGTCCACCATTGGCCTCCATGTCACTCCCTCGCAGGTCTGGGCCAAGATTCGACGCGTCTACGGCTATCGGCCACCTGCCAGCGTCCCTGCGCTCTCACTGAATGGAGCAGTTTGTACTGACTCCGACGTCATTGCCAATCGCTTAGCAGAGCATTTTGGTATGAGTTCCGCTTCTGCGAATTACCCCCAGGCCTTCCGCTCCATTAAAGAGCGGATGGAACGTCGGAGCCTTTCGTTTCGCACCAACCACCCAGAATCTTACAATGCTCCATTTAGTGAGTGGGAATTTCGCAGTGCCCTCGCTGCTTGCCCTGATACCGCTCCTGGGCCAGATGGCATCCACTGTCAGATGCTGAAACACCTTTCAGTGGACTGCCAGCGGCGCCTTCTCGATCTTTACAACCGTCTTTGGGTCGAGGGGGAGTTTCCGTCGCAATGGCGGGAAGGCATTGTCATCCCCGTTTTGAAGCCTGGAAAGAACCCTCTGGAGGTGGACAGCTACCGTCCCATTAGCCTCACCAACGTTCTTTGCAAGTTGCTTGAACGGATGGTGAGCCGGCGCTTGAATTGGGTACTGGAGTCTCGGGGCCTTCTGGCTCCATCTCAGGGTGGGTTCCGTAAAGGCCGCTCCGCCGCCAACAATCTGGTGAGCCTGGAGTCGGCCATCCGTACTGCCTTTTCCCGCCGTCAGCACCTGGTCGCTGTCTTTTTCGACATGCGGAAGGCGTACGATACGACGTGGCGTCATCACATTCTTTCTACGCTTCGTGGATGGGGTCTTCGGGGTCCTCTGCCGATTTTTATCCGCAATTTTCTGTCGTGTCGTACCTTCCGCGTGCAAGTCGCGGCCTCGTATAGTTCCTCCCACGTCCAGGAGAACGGTGTGCCACAGGGCTCTGTTTTAAGTGTCTGTCTGTTTTTAATAGCCATTAACGGGCTTGCTGCGGCCGTGGGTAATTCTGTCTCTGCTTCCCTGTATGCTGACGACTTCTGCCTTTACTACAGCTCTACTGGCATTGCAGCTGTTGAACGTCAGCTACAGGGCGCTATCCGTAGGGCGCAGTCTTGGGCTGTAGCCCATGGGTTTCAGTTTTCGGCAGCCAAGACCCGCGTTATGCATTTCTGCCGGCGCCGAACAGTCCATCCTGAGCCGCGGCTTTATCTTGCCGACGAACTCCTTGCTGTGGTGGAGACCCACAGGTTTTTGGGGGTGGTTTTGGATGCCCGGTTGACTTGGCTGCCTCATATCCGGCAGCTCAAACAGACGTGTTGGCGGCATCTCAATGCACTCCGGTGTTTGAGCCACACCCGCTGGGGAGCCGACCGCTCTACCCTGCTCCGGCTCTACCAGGCGTTAATCCAGTCCCGTCTGGATTATGGGAGCCTGGCTTATGGCTCAGCATCCCCATCTGCGTTACGGGTGCTGGACCCGATTCTCCACAGCGGGATACGCCTTGCCACTGGTGCTTTCCGCACCAGCCCTGTGGACAGCGTACTAGTGGAGGCAGGTGTACCTCCACTGCGGTTCCGACGCCAACGTTTGCTGGCCGCTTATGCTGCCCATGTACTAAGCTCGCCCGGGCATCCAAACTATCGCCTCCTGTTCCCGCGGTCGGTCGTCCGTATGCCAGAACGTCGGCCCCGGTCTGGTTGTACAATAGCGGTCCGCGTCAAAGAGCTTCTCTCTGGGCTCCAGGGTTTCACTGTTCCACCTCCTTTCCGGGCTACTTTGCATACACCCCCATGGTGTGTTCGTCGCCCTAGCCTTCGGCTCGACTTGGCACAGGGCCCTAAGGACTCAGTCCCTCCTGAGGCCTTCCGCCGCCGCTTTTATTCCATCCTGGCCACGTATCAGGGCTCTGGTGTTGTTTACACTGACGGTTCGATGGTTGCTGGTCGTGTCGGATATGCGCTCACTCTAGGGGACCATTCCGAACAACGTTCCTTGCCGGATGGCTGCAGCGTTTACACTGCTGAACTGGTCGCCATCCTTCGTGCCCTAGAGTATATCCGCTCCTGCTCAGGTGAGTCCTTCGTTATCTGTAGCGATTCCCTGAGCGGTTTACGAGCTCTCGACCAGTGTTTCCCTCGTTCTCGTCTGGTGATGGCTATCCACGAGTCTCTGCATACTCTCGCCTGTTGCGGCCGCTCTGTGGTCTTTGTGTGGACCCCCGGTCATGTCGGTATCCCGGGTAACGAACATGTTGACCGCCTGGCGAAAGAGGCCACCAGCAAGCCATTTCTGGACGTTGGCCTCCCAGAGACTGATTTGCGGGCAGTCTTCCGCCGCAAAATCTTGGCGCTATGGGACGCTGAATGGCGGGAACTGACAATGCGCAATACACTCCGTGCTGTCAAGGAGACGACGGCTGTGTGGCGGTCATCCCTGCGAGCCACTCGCAGGGACTCAGTAGTTCTTTGCCGGCTCCGCATTAGCCACTCCCGGCTGACACACAGTTATCTACTGCGCCGGGAGGACCCTCCTCTATGTCGCTGTGGGGCAGCTTTGACAGTGGCCCACATTTTGCTGGCCTGCCCGCTTTTAGCTGTGGTCAGGCAGACATTTGCGCTGCCTGCTACGCTCCCTGCCCTTTTAACAGACGACTCCACTATGGCTGACTCAGTTTTACGTTTTATTCGGGCAGGGGGATTTTATCATTTACTCTGAGTGTTTCTGTTTTCTTTTAATGATTTGTGTTGATTCTGGCCTTTGGCCTATGGTTTTACACTGATTTTTTAATGTGTTTCTCAGTGGTTGGCCTTTCCTTTTTATGTCTATGGTCGGCCAACCACAGTCACACTCTGTGTGGTTTTAGTTTGTTTTGTCTTGTCTTTGTCTCAGTATCTCTTGTTCTGTGTCGTCTGTGATCTCTTCTGTTCCTTGTTTTTATTCTCTGTGGGTGTTCTTTGTCTTTGGAAAAAGGGACCGATGACCATGGCAGTCTGGTCCCTTTAATCCCCCAAACCAACCAACCAATCTCATCATAAGATCTGAGTGACAATTTAATACTGGATTACAGCTAACATTACACATGGCACCTACGTTTCAATGTGCTGTGCTGTACTGTGCTGTGCTGTGATAATGCTGGTCAGCACAGTAGTGTTGTACACAGAAACTGTGACCATCAAAATTCGTTTGCAATACTTCAGAGATTATTTTTCGAGTCACAACCACAGTATGAGCTAAGCTATATATTCTTTACAGTACCAGTGCACTATAAAGGAAGACTGTTCATTCTGCCTGGCATTCGACATAGTCTTATAAATTCACAATTGTGCATGGAATTGAAATTTTCCAAATATTTTGTATTTCCATTAGGCATTGGGTGAGTGGTATGGAATTGCATAGCTATGTAGATATAATTTTATATGAGGCACTGCTGTTTCTTGTTATTTACATGTTCACAGCACTCGAGCATGAATATGAATACAGCACATTTATGCACTATGATTGCAGGAAATAAAGACATGTTGGCAAATGTTCATATTGTTTGATCCCTCTCGCCTGCCTTCTTCCCCTCCCTCCCCTTTTACACTCCCCCTTTCCATCTTCTTAAGTAAGATGTTATATATGTTTTTTAGCTGCGTTGATTGCTACTTATGCTGCATATTTATAATATGTGTTAATATTGGCATTGATTGTCGAAGTGACTGTACATCACCATGCATTTTGTTGTTTTTGCCGGATGTGTTGTCCTCATTCATTTATGTTAACCACAGCAGAATAGCTCAGGATTTTATATCATGATATATATGCTTACTGTTTCAGGACCATGATTCGTTTATTTCTAAAAGTTATTTATTTATTTATTTTTAATTAGGAATCATTTAATGGTTTGGATTTATGTGAGATACTGTGGATACTGTTCTTCTTCTTTAATATGGCACTGACACTCCAAAGATTATGCAGCTTATATTGTGGTTGTTACATGAATAATAATCTATGAGGTACAAACAAACATCAGTGTTTGATGATGTTTGGCCATTGTTATGCTTGCCACAGTGCAGTGTTGGCCAGCCAGCATTATCACAGCACAGTATATTGAAGAGTGAGTAATATTTTTAATTCACACTCGGGTATTATGATAAGATCACTCGTATGTACACTGATCAGTCAGAACATTATGATCTCTTTCCTATTATCGATATAAACCCACCCAGGCAATAGCAGCGTTACATGGTGAGGAATGACTGCTAGTTGGGCACATGTACAGTGCATGTAGTATCAATGAGCATGCTCTCCATCTGTAGAATGGGCAAGGTGTGCGACCTATCTGGAAACTGCACCACGTGTCGGTTGTTTGAGGAGTGCTGCAGTGAGTGTCGTCAATATGTGGCAAAACCAAGGTGAAACCACATTAAAATATTTTGGGGTTGGCCAGCCACTCACTACTACAGATGTCGGACATCATAGGCTGGGCCTAGTCGTAAAACAGGACAGGCGGCAAATTGTGGCGGAACTAACATCAGACTTTAATGGTGGGCTGAGAGTACAAGTGTTAATGCACACACAGTGCATCGAACACTAACCATTTACAATCTGTGATTGTTTCACTTGGACGAGAGGACCCAGTCCTTTCCGCATAAACACAGACCACACACCATTGTGAAGCCACCACCAGCTTGCACAATGGCTTGACAACTTGGGTCCTAGCTTCATGGAGTCTGTGCCACACTCAAACCCTTGTCAGATCTTACCAACTGAAATGAGGACTCATCTTACCGGGACACAGTTTTCTAGTCATCTAGGGTCTGATCGATATAGTCATGAGACCAGGAGAGGCACTGCAGGCTATGTTGTGCTGTTAGCAAAGGCACTCTCATTGGTCGTCTGCTGCCATAGTCCTTTAACACTAAATTTCACCACACTGTCCTAATGGATATGTTCCTTGTATGTCCCACAGGGGTTTCTGTGGTTATTTCTCACAGTGTTGCTTGTCTGTCAGCACTGACAGCTCTACGCAAATGCCATGGCTCGTTCAGTGAAGGCCATCGGCCACTGTGTTGCCCATGGTGAGAGGTAGTACCTGAAATCTGTAGGCTCTTGATACTGTGGATATCAGAATATTTAACTTCCTAATATATTTGCAGACTGGAATGTCCTGTGTGTCTAGCTCCAACTACCATTCCATGTTCAGGTCTGTTAATCCCTGTCATGCAGCCATAATCATGTTGGAAACCTTTTCTTGTGAATTACCTGAGTACAAATGACAGCTCCGCAAACACGCTGCCCTTCTTTACCTTATGTTTGCGATTCCACTGCTATCTGTATATGTGCATATAGCTGTCTCATGACTTTTGTCAACTCAGTGTGTTTACAGCTGTGATCCCCAACCAAGGAAAAATATTTATCAACTGTTCGAAGTTTTTGATGATTTCAGTATTTTTCTTCTATATGTAGCAACTGTTGTGCTTCCTGATGGACTTTTTATTTACCGGATCCAGTGGAGAATTAATATTGTGCTTCCTTTCTTCTTCATCTTAGTTGATCTTTGCCTAGGTTGCAAATTACAAGATTACTTCTGCTGATTGAATTACTCTTGCTGGAAGGCAACATGATATACCAACTTCTACTATTCTTCAGTAATTATTCAGACAGTTTTCATATACAGGGTGGCTATAGTTAAACTTTCACTACTTGAGGGACTCTGTAAAAATGAGTGATGTAGGACAATGATACTTTGTGAAAACGTTTGTAAGGACATGTGGAAGAGAAATGACAAATAAACCCTTGAATGAAAGACATTTCAATTTTCACATTTGTTATTTGCGTACCATGTTTACATACTGTGTTACAAACACTGCTCAATGGAACGCTCATCTGCTTCCACAACACCCTGGAGCTTCATTAGAGATACCATTTCACATTGTTCACAGAACTTCTTGAATGATGGACCATGAAATGTTTAGCTTCAACACCAGTGCAGAAAAAGGAGCTCTTTGTATTCCTTTAATGTGTCAATAACAGAAAGAGCAGCAGCACTATTACTGTTGCTTTGATAAAACAAATTTACGAGTAAAGCCCAGCTCACCATGTCTAGATGCATGTTAACTATCTAGAACTGTAATGCACACTGATGCTTTTGTTTCAAATCTATGTTGCCTTGCCGGTGTCAGTGCCTAACAAGAAGTCAAGAAACTGACACTATTAAAAACACAAAGCCTGCAGCATAGTGTGAACATAATTTCTATAAAGTTGGGTTCCATATGGTAAATAGTTTTCTATTCACACTGGCTACAGTAGTGAAAGTTTATTTATAAACAGCCTGTATATACTCCATGTATTGTCCACAAATAAGTATAATATCCTTCAGGTAATACTAAATCTGTCCTTTCATGTAGCATGAAGGATTCAAAATGACAGATCAGTTTCTAATTTGTATTTTTTAATGTCAGTACAGCCATAGTTATCTTTTTCCTTTCCTAATGTAGACTAGCAATACACGGAGGTTGTATATAGTGCCCATGCAAATACTTCTTCTAATAAAGTTACTGCAACAATGGTCTCATCTCAAAGACTTGCATTGTCCCTCAGTATGGTTCTCATCAAGCAGTGAAGCAATAAATTGGCACAATAGTCATCCTTTCCAATAAAATAATTTGTTTTATCATTCTTTCATTCATGAGTATCATTCACTGATGAGAATGCATGTGAGTAAACCTAACTATTTTGATTTGATACTTAACATCAGAGATCACCACCATATTTATGATGCATTCTACAATAAAAGAGTACTCTACATTGTAGCAGTTTTTAATAAAGGGTATTATCTACAGATTTCTTGTTCCCTGTAACAACAGCACCAAACCTGCTACTGCTGCTGCTACTACTACTGCTACTACTACTACTACTACTACATGAAGTGACAATTCTGCAATATGTCTTAAAATTGTGTGTTTTTTCTCCAGGTTTCATACTTTGTAATGTTAAAAGACATATTTGTCTGCTGTGAATGTTGCTCTTTATGTATTACATGCACTTGACTTCGTATCAACTATTTTTTAAATCTTTTATTGTTACAAACACCTTCCTTAATCTATGGAGATAGAGATCACAAGCAGTGTTGAATCTTCTCCGTACACTACGTATGTCAGCAGATATTATATTTTTACACTGCATGCATTTGCTTTGTACCTCCTTATCTGCAAAGTCCAGTCCTTCATTTACTGCATTACAAATCATACAAACCATAATAATGAAAGAAAAAAAATCGTAAGATTTTATTTCTCTACTCCTGTATAATCCTGTTTTACACAAGATGATTAGTTTGTTTCATTCCTCACTAATTTTTTGTTCCTGCATCAAATAAATCAAAGGACTGTTGACTAAAAAAATCACAGCTTGAAGCCTTCACGCTAGGCTGCTTTAGTGTATTCGGAGATGCCAGAAGACAATTACCAGGGTAGAGAAGACACTGCAGCACACGTGAGAGCCAGCTGCTGCAGTTTGAGTGTCCACATACACTACAGTGCTCTGCGGCAGGACTGAAGCAAGGCTGTGTAATAAGTGCATGCTTTACTTCTACCTCCTCGCTGTTTGAAACTCCAGTACATGGGTTTCTTCATCAGGCCACAGACACGCAGGACATCATACATCCAGCACAGGGGAGAGGAATGCAGACTCTCTTCTGCACGGTATGTCACTGCTTGCAGCAACACATACAGATGTTCTTCCTTTTTTCTTACTTCCTAAGGAAACTGAGTGCACAAACAAAGAAACTACTCAAAGCTGCCATGCCAGCACTTATTAAGATTATATAGGGTATCAAAATAAATATGTGACTGGACTGAGGATTTCTTGGTAGGAGTAGTGGAAAAATGTAGAGTCATCAGTACGTGCAGAAGTGACTTCTAGCGTGCACCAAAAAAGTGTGTTGGGACCCCTGGTATTTTATGTTGTATATTAATAATGTGGTAGACAATATTAATAGTAACTTTAGACTCTGGAAATGGTGGATGATTGTTGTTACTGTTGTGGTTTTCAGTCCAAAGACTGAACTGCAGCACTATGTGCTAGTCTATCCTGTGCAATGTTCATCATCTCTGCATGACTACTGCAACTTACATCCATTTTAGCCTTGATCTCCCTCAGCGTTTTTTTACCTCACACACTTCCCTCCATTGCAAAACAGGTGATTCCTAGATGGCTTCGCTTGTGGTCCTTCTTTTATTTGAATTTTTCTTGCCCCAGTTCAGTTCAGTACCACCTCTTTAATTATTCTATGTACCCATCTAATCATCAGCGTTCTTCTGTTGCACAGTAATTCAAAAGCTTCTAATGTCATCATGACTGAACTGTTTGTTGTCCGTTTTTCACTTCCATATGAGGCTACACTCCAAATAAATATCACCAGAAATATCTTCCTAACACTTAAATTCGTATTTGTTGCAAACAAATTTATCTTTTTCAGAAATGCTTTCCTTGCTATTGTCAGTCTGCATTTTATATTCTCTCTTTTTCTGCTGTCTTCAGTAAATAGCTGCCCTAAAAGCAAAATTTGTCTACTACTTTTAGTGCTTCATTTCCTAATCAAATTCCATTGTGATTTTGGATTGTTACATTTATTTAAATCTCAAACTATTGGAAAATATCGGAAGTGGTATCAGCTTTTTAAAGAGGTCAAAGAAACAAGTGTGAAAATTATAGAGGCATTAGCCTCCTAAACTCAGCCTACAAAATATTTACAAAAATAATCAATAATTTTATAAGAACTATAACAGATTCTGTTATTAAAAGAACCAAGAGGATTCCGGAAAGGTCATTCATGCCGTGATAACATAATTACAATAAAAAAAAGTTGAGAGAAATAACAGGAAGTCAATTTAGATACACATACAACTTTTATTGACTTCAAAACATCTTTTGACAGTGTGAATAGTAATAAACGTTAAGGTGATGACTAAAGATGGATATCTTTGGACATTTTATTGAAACTATAAAAAGCTTATATGTGGACACAGAAATGATGATAAATGTTGATAATAATATAAGTGAAGAAATCACTACCAATGTGTTGCCTGTCACCAACAAACAAAAAAAATTATATATAATGATCTGACTAAGAACTCGGGAGACCCTGTAAATCCTGGTATACATATTAATAGAAATAAATATGTTAATATTCACATGCATGCAGATGATTTTGGAAGAAAAGTAAGGGTAAAGAGAATATAACCTTTGGATACCAACAAAGAAAACTAAAATCATGGCCCACCATGGAAAATACCTCATCTGCCCAAAAATAGTAATAAGTAATAGTCTACATCATGAGCAGGTCTCAAATTTTAGCTTTGTATGGTGTGACATAAGCTGTGATATGACAAGGACATATAAAATAAGATCAATAAATATCAATCAGTTTACGGAATGATGAGCAAAATATGGAAGCAAACAAAATTAAAATTTTGTGAAACTGTGGCTACACCTCTGTTGCTATATGGAAGTTAGTCACTGATGCCTAAAAAACAAAATAAAAGTAAACTACAGGCAGCAGAAATGAATTTTTTTTTAGGAAAGAGAGAGGTGTTATTTGGTAAGACCATGTACAGGAGGTGATAAGTCATGCAATACCTCCTAATGTCATGTTGGACATCCTTTTGCCCAACATAGCACAACAACTCGACATGGCAGGGACTCAACAAGTCATTGGAAGTCCCACACAGAAATATTGAGCCGTGCCACCTCTATGGCTGTCCATAACTGTGAAAGTAACAGACCCCTTGGACTGTCCTAAAAATGTTCGATGGGATTCATGTTGGGGTATCTGGGTAGCCAAATCGTTCACTCAACTTGTCCAGGATGTTCTTCAAACCAGTCCTGAACAACTGTGGTCTAGGACATGGCACATTGTCATAAAAAAAAAAAAATTCCATCAGTGTTTGGCTATATAAAGTCCGTGAATGGCTGCAAATGGTATCCAGGTAGCTGAGTTGGACCAGAGCACCCAATCCATTCCCTGTAAACACAGCCTACACCATTATGGAGCCACCACCAGCTTGCACAGTACTTCGTTGACAACTTGGGTCCATGACTTTGTGGAGTCTGCGTCACCTCCATCAGGTTTTACCAACTGAAATTGGATCTCAACTCACCAAGCCAGTTTTTCAGTTGTCTAGGGTCCAATCGATATGGTCATGAGCCCAGGAGAGATGCTGCAGGCGAATTTGTGCTGTTTTCAAAGGCATGCAAATCAGCCGTCTGCTGCCATAGCCCATTAACACCAAATTTTGCTGTACAATCCTAATGGATATGTTTGTTGTACATCCCACATCGATTTCTGCAGTTACTTAATGCAATGTTGCTTATCTGTTAACAGTGATAATGCTAAGCAAAAGCTGCTGCTCTTGGTCATAAGTGAAGGTCGTCAACCACTGCGTTGTCCCTGGTGAGAGGTAATGCCTGAAATTTGGTATTTTTGGCATGCTCTTTACCCTATGGATCTTGGAGTATTGAATTACCTAATGATATCCAGAATGGACTGTTCCATGCATCTAGCTCCAACTGCCATTGTGTGTTCAAATTCTGCTAATTCCTGCTGTGTGCCCCTAATCATGTCAGAAATCTTTTCACATGTATCACTTGAGTGCAAATGACAGCTCTGCCAATGCACTACCCTTTTGTACCATGTGTACAGAACACTATCACCACCTGTATATGTACATAGCACTGTCCAAAGCATTTTTTCATCTCAGTGTAAGAAAGGACGTTCAAACTGCATGGTTGGCCATGGGGCATCATTGGAATTAGTATGCACACTATGGTTTAGCGATGAAGCCCACTTTCGTTTGTATGGGTTTGTCAATAAGCAAAATTGGGCATATCTGGGGGACTGAGAATCCACATTTCATGATCGAGAAGTCTCTTCACCCTCTGTGAGTGACTGTGTGGTGTGCAATGTCCACTCACGGAATAATCAGTGCATTATTCCTTGATGGCATGGTGACTACCGAATGTTACATGAATGTTTTGGAAGATGTTTTCATCCTCATTATCCAAAGTGACCCTGATTTCAATAAGATGTGATTCATGCAAGACGGAGCTCGGCCCCATCGAAGCAGGAAAGTATTTAATGTTCTGGAGGAGCACCTTGGAGACTGCATTCTGGCTCTGGGGTGCCCAGAGGCCAGTGGCATTGGCCTCAATTGTTTGCCATATTCTACAGATCTGAACACATGTGACTCCTTTTTGTGGGGTTATATTAAAGACAAGGTGTACAGCAATAACCCCAAACCCATTGCGTAGCTGAAAACAGCCGTTCAGGAGGTCATCGACAGCATCGATGTTCCAACACTTCAGTGGGTCATGCATAATTTCCCTATTCATTTGCGCCACATCATCAATGATGACAGGCATATCAAACATGTCATAACCTAAATCCGAATATCTGTAGTGATGTTTACACGTTGAATAAAATGTGTGCATGCCATATTTGTAACTAATTTACATGTTTTCATATAGTTCAATAATTGTCACCCTGTAAGAATGAACAAGATATTTATAATATTAAAGATAAGATTGAAGAAAATAAAACACCATGGAAAAATCGTCTACAAAGAATAAGTGCACAGAGAAACACAAGTCAGGCCATGCTCCACCAGGCAAGAGGAATAAGGGATGCGGGAAGACTCAGAAAGAGATGTCAGTGAAGAGAGAAGATGGAGCAAGTGCCTTAATTTTGAAGCACAGAAGAAGAAGAAGATTCTGTTGGGTTCACCTGATTTGACTATTTCCATTATTCGTGTTTTACTTTTGTTAGAACCTCTTTTCAAGGCACTATCCATTCTGTTCAACTGCTCTTCCAACTGCTTTGCTAGCTCTGACAAAATTAAAGCATCATCAACAAATCTCAAAGTTTTTATTTTGTAAATTTACTTTCCAAATTTCTTCTTGGTTTCCTTTACTTGCTGCTCAATGAACAGATTGAATTACAGCAGGGAAAGACTATTACCCTCCTTAAGTACTGCTTCTCTTTCATATCTTTTGACTCTTATATATGCAGTCCGGTTTCTATGCAAGTTGTAGATATTCTTTTCCTATTTGTATTTTATTACCGTAACCTTCAGAATCTCAAAAAGTGTATTCCAGTCAACATTATCAAAAATCTTATTTAAATCTACAAATTTTATAAACATGGATTTACCTTTCTTAAGTGTATCTCCTAAGATAAGTTGTGGCGTCAGTATCGCCATAAGTGTTCCTACATTTCCTTGGAACTAAAGTGATCTTACCCAATCTGCTATTTTTCTAGTCTTCTGTAAATAATTGTTGTATTTTATGACTGACTGACTAAAGTGGTAGCTTTGTCATATTCACTCCTGTCAGTTCCTGCCTTCTTGTAACTGGAACTATTGTATTCTTTTCTAAGTCTGAGGCTACTTCGTGAGCTTCGAATATCTTTCACATCAGGTGGAATAGTTTTGTTATAGGTGGGTCTCCCAATGACCCCATTAATTCTGGGGAAATATATACTCCAAGGGCTTTGTTAGGATTTTGGTCTTTCAGAAATTATTCTCTTAAAGTTCATTTCAGTTTGTGTAGCCTTTCTATGTATTCCTTCTACCTTTAATACTTACCTCCTCTGCTTACAACTGGGTTTCCATCTGAGCTATTGAAATTCATACAGCCATTCTCTTTCCTCCTAAGGTCTTTATTTTTCCTATATATAGTATCTATTTCCCTTATTCCTGCAAGCTTCTATGGGCTTCCATGTTTCCTGTAACCATTCCTGTTGCAACATTTTGCACATTGTGTCAGTCTAAAATAAGAAATAGTTATAGAAAGTATAGTTATAGAAAGTATAGTTATAGAAAGTATAAGAAATAGTTATTCCCTATTTCAGTTGCTGCATTTTTATATTTTCTCCTTCTATCAATTAAATTTAAAATCTCCTGTTTCATCCAATTTCTACTAGGCCCTGCATGTTTGCCTGTTTGATCCTCTACAGATCTCAGTGTTCCAGCTCTCGAAACTACCCATTTGGTTCCAATTGTATTCCTTTTTCCCATTTCAGTCCAATCTCCTTAATTTCCTTCTTTTTGTCAGTTTCAAATTCATAACCAATAAATTATGACCATAGTCCACATGTTTTCTTGGAAATATTTTGCAGTTTAAAATGTGGGTCTGAAATCTCTGTCTGGCTACTTTTGAAATCTGTCAGAAAAATTCTGATATCTCCTGACTTCTTTCACATAAATAACCTGTGGTGTCACCGCCAGACACCACACTTGCTAGGTGGTAGCCTTTAAATCGGCCGCGGTCCGTTAGTATACGTCGGACCCGCGTGTCGCCACTGTCAGTGATTGCAGACCGAGCGCCGCCACACGGCAGGTCTAGAGAGACTTCCTAGCACTCGCCAAGTTGTACAGCCGACTTTGCTAGCGATGGTTCACTGACAAATTACGCTCTCATTTGCCGAGACGATAGTTAGCATAGCCTTCAGCTACGTCATTTGCTACGAGCTAGCAAGGCGCCATTATCATTTGCTATTTATCTTGTGATGCATGTACCGTCAGACCGATGTTCACCAATTATGGATTAAAGTTAAGTATTCCAGCAGCTATGTACGTTGTTGGCTATATTAATTACCTTGTCCTGTTCCAGACCTCACTCCAGCCTGCGTGAGCTTAAACGCGTACCTTTCGGCTTCCTCTCCTAGTGGCTTGGCCGTCTTGCCAAGTCACAACATAACCTTCTTTCATGATTCTTAAACAGTGTGTATACGATCCGGGAAAAACCCAGGAATGTTTTTGAATTCCTGTTATTTTTCATTGTTTTTGTTTTCAGTTAAATTTTTGTAATTTTGACTGGTAAGAACCGATACTCTAACAAAGAACATTACTGTATCTCGCTACTGCAGAATAGTACCTTAGCAATAAAACATGAACGAGAGAAAAAGTGAAAATAAAACTTAAATTGCAAAGGAAATGCGCCATACACAGCGACGAAACACAGTGCTCATACAAGCGTCTGCCAACAGCAAAATGTGTCAAAAGCCTTAGGAAGGGTATGCAATGCTTCGTAACAACAAATTGCCTCCGATGAGCGTGTCGTCACAACTGTGTACATTAAATTCGTTTTAGCAGTTACGAGCGGGATCATGCGCAGTTGAGTAGTACCTTGTCCTGCCTCTGGCTACAGAAATGTGGCTGTTGGCTGTGTAAGCAGTCACAGCAAGCAGCTAGATGTTACTGGGAGGAGAGTCCAAGCTGCCAGATCCGTGCATGTGCAGCTGGCCCAGATCTGGGGGAGGGGAAGTTCATGTTCTTGAGGGGGGAAATAAACCTTGTTTCACAAAGCGCCTAGCATCCAACGACCTTTAGTCTATTGATTATTCATATGACTCCCTGTGGGTTTTTGAACATATTCTAAGTTGATTTCTGAATGAATCGTAAATTGATTTGTGAATGCGTGAACAGTGTACATTATGTCTCTGTTAGGGGAATCCTTGTCGCATGTAGAAACAAACTTTCCTACAGACAAAAGGTGCTATACGAGCTGAGCGGAGTAAGGCCGAACGGATGAATGCACGAATAACAGGTAAGAAAGATTACGTATTACCTTCTCGGTGTATCCAAGAAAATGATATTTTGACAGAAAATTTTTGGCCAGATCGCTATACTAGTAGGGGCCAGTTGTACAATCCCCCGGCTAGCAGCTGCTTTAAGTTCTATTCTGGAAGTAGCGCGGAAAACGCGTTCTACGAACATGTAACACCTAACCGGAGAATAATCGTGGGATAACTAAACCGGTGATTCTGGCGGAGTTAGTGAAGTTAATTGGCGAATGAGCTTTGACATTGGCAGGATTAGTTACAGAATTAGTGATAACAAGACTGTTTGTTAGAACGAGGAAGGAGATATGAGTACGTTGTGAATTTTATATATTTATTGTTCGTTGAATTTGTTCGAAGCGGACGTCCGATGACACCCGTTCAGGTTGTTCGTTGATCCATTCACTCAGTTTTTTATTACAGAGGATAGCTAAACCCTCTGACCGAACACGCTGACTACCGTACCGGCTATTCTGTCGTTATATAAATGACCGTTTGTGCCAAAGCAGTCTCGTTTATTTGATGTGTGTTACTATTGTTGCAGTATTAGAAAGGCCTATTTTGTTTTATCTAGCAGACAGTGACAAAATAGACGTAATCAGATCGAGAAACCACACCAGTCTTGGGTCCTATTTGTATTAACCGCTTTTTCAGTACCTGTATTAGACAACGATATTTCATGTACCAAAACGTTTGACAAACTTTCGTGAGGTAATGGATTCTTTCGCAGAAAGGAAAGCACGCCATGTAATGCTGTAGCAAGATTAGAGGGAAAAAAAATTCTAGGAAGCTAAGGCTTGAAGAAATGTGTATTGTCTTGCTTGTCTCATGTCTTTACTGGTTTCATGTATCCTATATTTAATTTTATGTCACACAAAGCAGCAAGTTGTTAGCACTGTCCTGAATATAGTTTGATGGCATCCATTACAAAATGTACACGTTTCAATTCCACAGAGCGAAATACAGTTACGTGCTATAAAAGAATGCTGTGTGAAGAGGTGTGACACTTCATTTTGGCACACTTAAGACCAAATAACATGTCTTACATTTCCTCGAACACACGTTTTATGCATCAGACTCTTCAGAAATATTACGTTGCAAAATGAACTTTTTAAAATTTTTTTTTCTTTAAATTCGATTTTTGACGTCCCATCTCAGGCGATTGAGGTAGGAGTGGCGGGGGGCAGTATCTAGTATTGCCCCGGTTCGGAAATACGTAGGTCCGAGGCTGATGCCTGATGTGCAGAGCAGTCTGTTATAGTGGGTAGTCTCCAAGTGACCTGTGTTTACGTTTAGTGATTTTGCTGTTAACCTCTTCGTTTACAGCTCTCACGTCATATGAAAACAAAACATATGTCTGTGGCCAGGAGCTAATAAGTGAATGAAAATACATTCACATAATTACGGAAGGCTGAAATGTGTTATTAGTTTCAGATTTTATTTCCACCTTTCTTACAGTTATTTTTTTTAGTTTGCTAAAGAAATTTTCGTTTAATCTTTTCTGCTGAGGCAGACAATTTATTTGAAACAACGTGTTTAATTCCACACACTGTTCGCTGCATTTCAAGTGCACGTTTTCAACTTCTAGCATTACGCCACACTAAACAACCAAACATGAGATAACGCAGTACTGGTACTCCAAGAAAATTACACCACGAAAACCACATTGAAAAGCTTAACATTAGGTCGTGGCCTACTTCGCTGGGAATCTGGACATACGAATGTGCACTTTAAATATGAACTTAAAATGCGCACATTTTAGTATGGGTCACGAAATTCCGATGCTCTTGGAGTATCCTCTGATGTCTTGTTTCTTTTATGGCATAATGTAAGATCTTTTAATGTTTTACACGTACGAACATACGGGCTCTCTACGACATCGTAGCTGAGCAAGCGCGGTGACGCCTGTCATCTGGCGCTCTCTGGCAACTGCAGAAACGAACGTCTTCGTAACAGGTTGTGGGAAAATATTCCGAATGGTGGTTTGAAAAGCGTTACTGTCAAAGTAAATTTCCCTTTATGCAAGTTAAACTATGTGCGAGACTGTACGATGTATTTCTTAAATCACAGAGCGTTTTACTATCATTTAAAAATCAACTCTTTTGATGACGAGCCATTTAGATGAATTTAGAGCCCAGAAGATCAGACATTTATGTTATTAAAAATTTTACTGGCACATTTAAATTGTAATACGTGCATAAAAGGTCAACACTGTATGTGAAAGATTACCTTCTCTTAAAGTGTATTAATCTTATAGAACAATATTATATGTGAAAGCTTTGCTTTTCGTGCAGCAACGCTATGTATATTAATTTAAACCATTAACTTTTTCTGTTTGTGTGTTCGCACTACTTAACAGTGGTGTTGCTATTTGCTGACTACATCACGTGTCTTTAGCTCTGAATACCCATTGTCATCGGCTGGCAAGATCATGTGACATGAGCTATGACTGGCTTACAAAAGCGCATCGCAATCTCGATTTCAATGCTTCAGAAAATAACATGCGGTGTTTGGTGGAATTCGAATTTATGCTTTCGTAATACGAAAATATGCAGTTACATGTTGCTGCACATCAAAGATCTTCCCAAAACATGTTTTTTTCCCTGTGTTTCGGTTTCTAAAGCGCCGGGAAATTCTACGCCCATGTATAAAACCATAATCATTCAAAGGACTGATAAGTTATACAGTTCCGAGAAACATATACTGTCAGTTAACAGGGGAAAAAGTATGTTTTCACGCGGGAGAAAGTGTATTTTTAACCGGGAAATCTGGGACTTTTTTTTTCCTTGTCCGCGTATACACCCTGTTAAACCACTTGTTGGCACCATTCAGAATTCTGCCAGGCACCTTTCATTCCCATCCCCCAGTCTATGTTCTCCTACTATTTTCCTTCTCTTTTTTCCCTACTATGAAATTCCAATCCTCATTATAATTCTCCTCTCCCTTGACTACCCAAATATATATATTTTTTAAATCTCATCATACATTCCTTCAATCTCTTCATCATCTGTGGCACTAGCAGGCATATGAACTTGTATTACAGCAGATGATGGTGACCTCACGTTTATCTTGGATACTGTAATGCATTTACTATGCAATTCGTAGTAGTTTATCAGCAGTCCTGCTTTTTATTCATTATCAGATCTACTCCTGTGTTATCCCTCTTTGATTTTGTGTTGATAATTCTGTACTGACCGGACTATTAGTCCTCTTCATCCTGCCACCACACTTCGTTAATTCCCCCTATATTGAACTTAAAATCATCTATTTCTCTTTTTACATCCTCTCCCTACCTACCTGACTAAAGGATTCAATATTCCATACTCTGACCCTCTGAATGCCACTTTTGTTTTCTCTGATGACAACAGCTCCCTGAGCTGTTTCCATCTGCAGATATGAATAGGGTCTGTTTCATCTCCGAAGTATTATATCAAAATGGTGTCATCACATTAACCCATGCCTGTACAACAGTATTTTATGGTCTTGGCAAAAATAATGGCTGTAGTTTCCCTTGTTTTCATCATTCCCAATACCAACAGCAGAATGTCCTGGATAATGTTACAAAACCAGAGCAGTCTATCATCGAGACCATTTTTAATTTGTGGCTCCTTTTTTCGAGGTATAGAGCCGCTAATTAAAAATGAACTGAATGGCGATACTCTCCTCAATGTAGACTCTTAAACATCGTTTTCCCTTCCATTTTCATATTTTCTATGTACATTATTTGAACTGTATTTCTTTTGTAAAATAAGACCGTAATGGTAGGTTGTAAGTTTCATACACTGGTTCCTGTCGTTGCTTGTAATGTTTAAAATTGTCCATGCAGTACCTCATTTACTCCTGTCCGTAATTCGATCACTTATTGCGAGATGGTGCAAATCTGTTTTCATGTCCAACTCGTGGCTGCCTTGAGCTGTTAGCTGTCTAGTGTGATGGTAGCAGCTGTTAGATCCAGTTCTTGGCCCTAAGCGATCCAGTTCTTGGCCCTAAGCGATCTCACGGCTGCCATTTGTATTTCGATGGAACATTTTATTCCAGTTTGTTACATTTTAATTTTTATTCTTGTGACAATTTCTATTTGACAAAAGCATTTTTGCTCAGATGTTTTTCACCAATGATGTGATTACTTGTAAGTATACCTTTCGTACATTTTATGGAAGTAATCCTATTAAGTATATTTGTATTTTTGAGCCATGTCATTATATTTTCTAGATAATCCTATGTAATTTTTATTCAGATGAAGACCGTCTTAGAGCTGTCAAAACCATGGTCAATTTGACAATAATTCTGTCCCACCTAGGTGGCACTATATACATCCTGTAATTAAAGGAAAATACGCTACATTCTAAGCACTTGTCAGTTGTCAGACTTCTAGTCCCACACTAACGTCCTACAGGAGAGTGCAGCTCTGGGAATATAGGAGAAATGCTATCAAATGCAACATTTAACTCTTATATAAACTGACGGTGATGGTTGTGGTTCTTTGGGATTGTCCTCGCAAGGTAAAGCTGGGGGCTCTTGGCATGGTGATGGTGTAGGCGTTGCTGAAATGGAGTGCTCATTCGTCTTTCTTGTAACATCTGGTGACAGAGGACAGAAGTGTCAAATTGGTGAGTGTCAGTGGGTGACAGAGTAAGGAGGTTGTACTGGAAAGTGGACAGCACGCGTCCTTAATGTAACATGTCATAACAATCTTGTAAATGAAAATGTTGGGATGCCTGTGTAGGGCAAAGCTTAGAGTTGTAACTTGTTGCAGTTTGAATGACAGTTTTGGTGTGGAGAGGGATAGTTGTGGCAAGAAAAACTCTGATGGAAGCTACAGTGTCCCTCAATAGACTGTCTCACCTTTGGACGCACCAATGTCTTGCTTGACGTTCGGTGTGGAGGTAAAGTAGCACTAGTGGTAATTATGTTGTCTGCGTCAACGAAGAATGTCCCTAGCTGCTGTTTCTGTGGAAGTGCCCATGACTAAAGTAGCTTCAGACCAATGGGTTAACCAGTCAGTTGCAGTGAAGGTACGTCTGAATCTCTCTCCCCCTCCCCCCCCCCCCCCCCCCCCCCCACACACACACAATACTTTAGCGTGAGGAACTTCAATCACCCAAGTCTGAAATAAAGGGAAAAAAATTGCAACTGCTCTGTTTAACTTCAAAAGTCTTCCATATCCACCAATCTTTTCCTGATGTTAAAAATTAGGTTCCGTTCTATCTTAATCATCGCTGTCCAGCTTTACAAATTTAACATAGTCAGTGAGGATCTCCTAATAACTCTACCTCTAACTTCTACGGACGCTGCAACCCTACTGACATGAGGCGTTAAGTTCAATACAGTTGTGAACTTGTGTACCCACTTACTTCCACCTTTCTACACAGACATGCGCTTCTTTCGGCTCGGCAGTGAACGATCTGGTATTGTTGAGGGCTGGAATCTACAGACTACTCTAATCGCTTTTATGCATTTGTTAGCTGCAACAGGCAGAAGACGTGCTTCGTTGGTGCTGCATATTTTAGCGATTTTGATCGAGATAAACTTACGCTGCAGTGTTCTTCTTCGGCACGCCAGTGTAGAAATGTGCACTGAATCAGCGAAGTGAAAAATCCGTGAAATACGCAGACTTAAAGTTCTAGACTCGCATATCTTACTGTTCACATAGCTACTTCTGCTTAATCTATCATTTATTGTATCAATACCCGTTTGTATTGTGAAATTTCGAACATTCGCGAGTGCCGCGATAAACTAATACTGCTATTGTCAATTGTAATTGTGCGCTTTTAAAATATTTGAGGACAGTTGGCCTATCCTCGTTCAAAACAATCTTTCTCAAATTTCGTTGCACAATTACGTGAGAAATAAGTTAGTGTCAGAATTTTCGGACACTTACAAAACTATATTCTCGAAAATTAACGTACGAGCGTTTTGGATTCGTAGCAAATCAGCGTTTGTAGCTCACAGTTCAGACAAAGTATAGATGTGTACATCGCCCATGAATTTTACTGCATATCAACGCAAATAAACGTGCGATTTTGAGAATTTTCGGAAGCTTCCGTCGTCCTTTGGATAATCTACTAGCAATTTGTAACAAATCGGCGTTTGTGATTTAGTTACTGTCGCAGATTTTCTAACACATTGTGTTACATCTAGTTCTCCCTTAAAGAGGAGTAGCCGTATATATTATCTTTGCATTTATAGTAAATTAACTCGGTTTTCGAGTTTGCTAACAACTGTAATTAACATCAAAAGTTTTAGGAAACTAGTAATTTTTGCCACGGGTTTTTGTGTTGCCCTAATAGAAATCTCGTTTTGTGTATCTGCTGAGTTCTTATATGGAATTAGCAACTTTTTAGCTCAACAGATTAAAAGATAATCAGTAGGCTTAATTTAAAGTTAGCTGTTCACTGCCTTGTAGTACACTGCACCAGCTAAAATGCAGCCCCACTGTGAATGCTTTCTCAAACAAGGCATTGAGTGGGTTGACGTTCGTAAGTAGCTGGAAATCGCCCTGACTACCGTTAAACGATTGTCAGCAGCTGCGGACCGGTATGTTGGAAGAGCACCTGTGAAACCTGTACCAGAGATAACTCAAGTACTATCCTGTCCTGAGGATCCTGCCTCCTCTGTGGTAAGTACTCACTTGACTGTGAGTGGTGTGTCAATGATAGTGCTAGGCGTCTGGTACAAGGTAGATGGGGACCAGGCAGGACTCAGGGTGTAGAACCGATCCTCCTAATCAACAAATTTGAGGTGCTGTCTTTCAGTGAAACTGAGCCTTTGGGACTCACTTCCCCTATTTTGGAGAAACCTGTTTTGTCTGTTGTCAGGAGGAGGCAAACGCAGAAGGGTAGAGGTCTATTAACCGTTGGCAGTTCAAATGTACAGCGAATAATGACACCACTTAGGTAAATGGCAGCAAGGGACAGGAAAGGACAGCGGGTGCACTCAGTTTGTATGCCTGGGGGCCTCACTAAGCATGTTGAAGAGCCCGCATCTCGTGGTCGTGCGGTAGCGTTCTCGCTTCCCACGCCCGGGTTCCCGGGTTCGATTCCCGGCGGGGTCAGGGATTTTCTCTGCCTCGTGATGGCTGGGTGTTGTGTGCTGTCCTTAGGTTAGTTAGGTTTAAGTAATTCTAAGTTCTAGGGGACTGATGACCATAGATGTTAAGTCCCATAGTGCTCAGAGCCATGTTGAAGAGAGTATTCTGACAACCGTTGAGGAAACAGAGTGCAACCAACTACAGATTGTGATGCACATTGGAACAAATGGTGCCTGTCGTTTGAGATCAGAGGTCCTTCTTGGGTCATTCCGGCGACTGGCAGAGAAGGTTGAGAAGACCAGCCCTGTGTGTGGAGTTTCAACGAAGTTTACAATTTGCAGAACCGATCGTGGACCTTTTGCTCTGAGTCGAGTGGAATAACTGAAGAGGAGATTTCAAAGGTTTTGAGATAAGCTAGGCTGCGGGTTCCTTGACTTTCACCATAGGATTGAGAACTCTGGAGTCCCCCTAATTGGGTCAGGTGGGCACTACACATCAGAGGCTGCTACTCAGATAGCTGACTGTGTGTTGGGTGCACACAAGGGTTTTTTAGATTAGGCAACACACTGTCCAATCCAGATAATGGTAGTTGTAGGAAACTCAGAAGTATCAGTGTAAGATTGACAGAAATGCCTTCCACTGGTGAGAGTATTAAAATCCTAAAGGTAAACTGCTGAAGCATTCACAACAAAATACCAGAGTTTGAAGCACTCATGAAAAGCAGTGAAGTTCACATAATATTAGATACAGAAAGCTGGTTGAAACCTGAAATTGATAACAGTGAGAACAAATAGTTAGCAACCCCACTCATGTTGGAAATATATTGGATCTAATGGTAACAAATAGGTCTAATGTCTTTGAGGATGTCAACATCGAAACTGGTATCAGTGACTATGATGCGGTTGTTGCAGCAATGATTACCAAAGTACAATGAACAACTAAAACAAGCAGAAATATATGTTCAGTAAATTAGATAAGAAATCCGTAGTGTCGTGTCTCAATGAGGAACTTGAAACTTTCAGCACAGGTCAGGAGCACGTAGAAGAACTCGGTTTCAGGTTTAAAAGAATAGTTGACCATGCACTGGGCAGATATGCACCCAGTAGAACAGTTCATAATGGGAAGGAACCTCCATGGTATACAGTCACTGTAAAGCAATGTCTAAAGAAACAGAGATTGCTGTATTGTTGTTGTTGTTGTGGTCTTCAGTCCTGAGACTGGTTTGATGCAGCTCTCCATGCTACTCTATCCTGTGCAAGCTTTTTTTCATCTCCCAGTACCTATTGCAACCTACATCCTTCTGAATCTGCTTCAACCTATCCATTTCCCTTTTTAAATTTTCTAACCTACCTGCCCGATTAAGGGATCTGACATTCCACGCTCCGATCCGTAGAACGCCAGTTTTCTTTCTCCTGATAACGACATCCTCTTGAGTAGTCCCCGCCCGGAGATCCGAATGGGGGACTATTTTACCTCCGGAATATTTTACCCAAGAGGACGCCATCATCATGTAATCATACAGTAAAGCTGCATGCCCTCGGGAAAAATTACGGCTGTAGTTTCCCCTTGCTTTCAGCCGTTCGCAGTACCAGCACAGCAAGGCCGTTTTGGTTATTGTTACAAGGCCAGATCAGTCAATCATCCAGACTGTTGCCCTTGCAACTACTGAAAAGGCTGCTGCCCCTCTTCAGGAACCACACGTTTGTCTGGCCTCTCAACAGATACCCCTCCGTTGTGGTTGCACCTACGGTACGGCTATCTGTATCGCTGAGGCACGCAAGCCTCCCCACCATCGGCAAGGTCCATGGTTCATGGGGGGGGAGATTGCTGTATAATAGGTATAAAACAAGACGTGGCGCTATAGATAGAGAGACACTGAACGAAACTCGTTTGGCTGCCAAGAGAGCAATACATGATGCCTTTAATGACTACCATAGTAGAATATTGTCAAATGATGTTTCGCAAAATTCAAAGGAATTTTGGTCATTTTTAAAGGGTGTTAGTGGCACCAAAGTTAGTGTCCAGTTCCTAGTGAATAAGACAGGAACTGAAATTGAGGGTAGCAAAACCAAAGCTGAAAAGCTTAACTCCATTTTCAGATGTTCCTTTACGAAGGGAAACCGAGGAAAATTGCCCCAATTTAATCCTTGTATCACTGAAAAGATGAATGAAATAAATTTTAGTGTCAGTGAAATTGTTGAAACTGGACAAAGCTCCAGGCCTCGATGGAATCCCTATCAAATTCCATACTGAATTTCCAGCTGAGTTAGGCCATCTTCTCACTATAATCTATCATAGATCCCTCAAACAAAAAAGCGAACCAATTCTTGGAAGAAGGCACAGGTCACACCTGTCTACAAGAAGGGTAATAGAACTGATTCACGAAACTACTGCTCCTTGAATCGATTTGTTGTAGAATTTTAGAACGTATTCTGAGCTCAAATGAGGTATCATGAAGAGAATGACCTCAGTGCCAACCAGCATGGATTTAGAAATCATTGTTAATGTGAAACCCGGCCCGCACTTTTCTCACATGACATACTGAAAGCTTTGGATCAAGGCAGTCAGGTAGGTGCAGTGTGTCTCGATTTCCAAAAATCATTTGCATCAATACTACACCTATGCGTATTGTCAAAAGTACTACCGTATGGGGTATCAAGTGACATTTCCGACTGGTTGAGGACGTTTTGGTAGAGAGGACACAGCACATTATCTTGGATGGAGAGTCATTGTCAGATGTAGAAGTAACTTCAGGTGTGCACCAGGTAAATGTGTTGAGATCCTTGCTGTTCATGTTGTATATTAATGACCTTGCAGACGATATTAATAGTAAGCTGTCTTTTTGCAGATGATGCAGTTATCTATAATGAAGTACCATCTGAGAGGAGCAGCATGAGTATTCACACAGATCTTGATAGGATTTCAACATGGTGCAGAGATTGGCAACTTGCTCTAAATGTTCAGAAATGTAAAATTGTGCACTTGAGAAAATGAAAAAGCGTATTTTCCTATGATTATAATATCAATGAGTCATTGTTGGAATCGGCCAACTCATATAAATACTTGGGTGTAATACTTTGTAGGTATATGAAATGGCATGATCACATAGGTTCGTTCATGGGTAAAGCAGGTGGTAGAATTCAGTTTGTTGATAGAATACTGGGGAACTGCAATCAGTCTTACAAATCACTTGTGCAACTGTTTCTAGAATATTGCTCGAGTTATAAAGGCACATTTGCATGCCGAGCGTGAGTTTCCTCGGAAACGCGAGATATTAATTAAATAAATAATCAGTGACAAATAAATAAAGCCTATGGCACACAACTGCAGCGCTGTGTCGCTGATAAAACAAAAGTACATTTTCGTTAGTCGTATGTTTGATTAAAAAAAAAAAGAAGAGCTCTCGTTGAAGTGGTGCGAGAAGCACGTATTTTAGTTTATTGTCTGGCACACCGCCATATTTCATGATATAGAAAATTACTGCGAGTTGCAACCATACTAGGCACTCGATTCTGTAAAGAATTTATATTTATAAAAGTAAGTAGGATTATGAACTGTAGGCTTATTCATTGAATATATCTGATTTAACTAACTGTGTAATTTTTTGTTTAGTAGACAATCACCTCTGTACGACGTTTTGGCATGGCTGGCAAATTATTGTAATATTGA
This sequence comes from Schistocerca americana, assembly GCF_021461395.2. Classification (NCBI taxonomy): domain Eukaryota; kingdom Metazoa; phylum Arthropoda; class Insecta; order Orthoptera; family Acrididae; genus Schistocerca; species Schistocerca americana. Next base: position 693,042,779 of record NC_060120.1, on the reverse strand, counting down.
GATTTAGTTTATGAGTCCGCACCTACCGCAGCAGTCTTTGGAAACGATTTAATTACGAAGTCCGATTATTTCAGTTTTATTTCACGGTCAACTACGAGTAACATTGCCTTTACGAAAAAGCCATTGTCAAGCGTCTGATACCGAATAATCAAAACCTGACGACTCATAGGAGAGCCAATCAGACAGATAAAAAATAATTAATATTTTATTTTATTTATTTTATATTGGCGACTGCGTGTCGGACTTGTTATTTTGTCATTTGTTACATTGTTCTCTTTGTTTCATGTGAAAAATCAACCTTCTGGTCCTGGACTTGACTATATGAGAAATAAAAAAAAAAATCAGAAGATATTTGCCAATTATAAAATTTTGCGGGAAGACGCAAAGAAGCTTCCAGCAAAATAAGGTAAGACGCAGCATCTTTGCATTAGCAGGCTTGACCAGACGTATAATTCAGTGTATTAGCTTTTCAGTAAAATTCTGTAGTGTTTCTTTTCCGCATAACAGTTTCAGTGATAAATTCCATTCTCAGTATTTTTCCTTAAACAATAACGTATGCAACAATACCAATACACGAGTGTACAATATGGCCGACTTCTGTACGATATCATGTAACATGGCCAGCAGCCATTACCAATAATCTCAAATTCAGTTTATATTTTTAAATTAACAGACAGCCATTGTTGCTACGACCGATTCATGCTCAACTGCATTTTATTTTAAAACCAGTGTCAAACATTAATTTCTTGAAATATATAGCACGTGTGGCATGGTAATAACTAGAAAACAATACGCAAAAATGGAACAGCAAAGACGTACTATTCAGACGCAATCCGACTCGGACGAGAGACAAATGTTAGAAAATGACTTTACGACAGCAACCGGTAGTGACGATACATCAAATATTGACGCAAGTGTCAACGGAAATTTTGACAATAGGCCGTCCACCACAAAAATTTCAAAGTCTCAGTCAGAGCCCATGTTAATACATGACGTCACGTCTAATGACGCGGCGGGGGCAGAGACCTTGCAAACAGTAAACATTGCCAACATGTTACAAATGCTAATGAAACAAAACGCAGAAAATATGGCAACCTTAAGGATGCAGAACGCGGAAAACATGGCAACCTTAAAGACACAAAATGAACAGTTAAAGACACAAAATGACGAAATTAAATCTGATCTCATAGCAATCAAGGCATGTAATGACACTTTGTGTAAACGTGTGGAACTTATAGACGCCACACTGACCGAACAGATGACTGAACTCACTACGAAATTTTCCAAGCTTAATACGAGACAAGAAAAGACTACAAATGACGTAGCACTTTTACAGAAACAATTAAAAAACCTTAATGTCACGTGTGAAGCTCTTACTGAACAAATTCAAACATATCCTTCAGTACACGACAACCTTGAAAAACGAATTACTGACGTGCAGAATAAATTTGACGATGTTGAACAACACCTGACTGACATCTTACAATCTGATGCCACAGCTCATTTTCAAAATATTAATAAAGAATTTCATGATTGGGTAGAGAACAAAGACAAACATTTTGATAGATGCATACGTGAAAATTTACCAACAATTGTGCACGACTCCGTAGCGGAATACATCACTAATAACAAACAGCTGATTAGTGACGCAGTACAATCCGTCACTGCACCCATGAGACAATTCACCGATCAACCACAGTCTGAATGTAACGAAAATATCAGTCAAAATGTACAGTTCAGAAACCAATATACATTCGAGTATGACGCACACATACCGCACACCACAAACACACAAGAACAAAACACACCACGACTACAACACATACCACGACGTGCAACCACAAACACAAGCTATTATCATGGTAAACCACAGCAACATTATCGTAATTACTCGCCAGCTGAGCATTGCAGTAATTACAGTGGAACAAATCCATATCATAATGCAAAGGAAGAAGAAAGCTTAATAAAACACAGGCAATTTCAGGCTTTTATCCCAGAGAAACGAACCATTCATCCGGTGATTTTTCTTAAATCTTTTAGTAACGCATTTCCACGCACTTGGAGTGACCGGAAAAAGATTTCATATATTGTCGGTTACATCCAAGGCGATGCAGCTGTCTGGGCATACAGTCAAGCTGACGTATGTACCACGTACAGTGAGTTTGAGCGTGCCTTTCTGAACAAATTCTGGTCGCAATCCGTCCAGGAGCGACTCAGGAGACAAATTTTAGAACCTGAAACTTTTAACAGTAAAAATGGTAACTTACGCAGATATTTTGAAAAATACTTGAACATGGGACATTTTTTAGACGAACCAGTCGCAACACGTGATATACTCCGAGCGTTGAAGGCCAAATTGCCTTTCAACATTAAGGAAAAACTTCTACATATCCCGGATGACGATTCAGATTATTTTTTAACAGCTTTAGATTCGGTTGACATGTTACTTGAAGATCAGCGCTTCGCGCGGCAAAACAGCAGCCACAATGTCTACACTAGTGGTATGCAAAACATGCAGGCTTGCCAACACAATTCTGGCGCGCCCACAGTTGGATACGCGGTACAACAAAAACAGCAAACTCACATGCCGTCTCAGTACGGAAATCAAAATCAACACGCGTATTCCAATACGAACAATAGTTACAACAGTAATAACATTTCATGCGGCAATCCATACAAAAGGCACCGCGGTAATAACTGCAACGGTAACAACGGATACAAAGGTAATAACAAAAACACAAACAGAAATAGAAATAATAATAACTACGAGCCAAGACAGCATCAAGGTTGGACTCGTAACGATCAGTACTTTCATTCAAACTCTGCTTTACCACAGCAGCCACCAGGTCAAAATTGGAGCATACCTTACGACCGACAGGTAAGTTATAATGCGCAACAGCAACAACAACCGCAAAAGTTTGGAGATCATAATAGGCAATATCCGAATGTGAATATAATAGAAATGACACCTGATGCACAACCTCAATCTGTGTCAGTACCTAGTACAAATGATAATCCAACAAACTAGAAACAGTCACTACTTTGCCCCAGGTCGTGGCTGAAGAATCCTTGGGGGGCGGCTTCAATGTTAATCAGTTATTTGACACCACACTTGAACAACAGAATAATGATATGCCGAGTAATTCTAAACAAAAACTACCTGTTTTATTTATAAGATACAACCACAATAACAATATATCAGATGAACTTTTACAAGACAGTACACAATGTCGTTTAAACACAAATGAAATTGTTTTAGCATCCACTACTGGTGTAGTAGGTGGGATTCCAACTACTATTATCCTAGATACAGGTGCAGCTGTTAGCGTTTTATCTTTTAATTTTTATAAAAAGATGTGTGAATTGGAACCTGTGCCTGAGTTTCCTGCCCAAAACTGTAAAATAACTACTGCACTAGGTAATAAGTCATGTAGGGTTACGAAGCAAGTTTTTGTAAACGTTAAAATAGGTAATGGAACCGTACAATGGCCATTCCTGGTTGTACAAAACCTTGTGACAAATTGCATATTAGGAATAGATATTATGAGCGAGAAGGACTGCATTATAGACTTCTCCAAAGGTAAATGTATTTTAAATGATAAAGGCAGTGTAATTATTATTGATTTGGACAGGAGAACTCTAAAGCATGACAAACACTGTACAGGGTACAAGGTACAGTTAGTACTTGACAAAGACATTCAAGACATGCAAACACACTCATCTGACAGAGAGCTAATGGACTTGAAAACATTGCTTGATCATAAGATAAGTGAAGCTACAGCTCTCAGTGTACATGAACGTATAAAACTACAGGAAGTGTTATCCAAATATTTACAAGTTTTTACCAAACGATTAGGTGTTATCAACACGTATGTGTACAAGATTGAAGTTAAGCCTCACAAGATCTTCTACCATAAGACATATAACGTACCGTTATCTCAACGACCTGCTGTGTGGCAAGAATTAAAACAAATGTTAGACTGGAAGGTCATTGAACCATCCACCTCACCTTATTGTAGTCCTCTACTTGTTGTCAAAAAATCAAATGGAGGCATTAGGTTAGTGTTAGACGCACGAGCTATTAATGAAATAATTTTACCGGTTCACACAAAACCTGAAAATTTAGAAGAGCAATTACAGAAATTTCTAGATGCAAAATATTTTTCCACAATAGATCTCGCTAATTCGTTTTGGCAGGTGGGTATCACTCCTGATTCTCGGAAATATACTGCATTTATGTTCGGGGGGCGAACCTATCAGTTTTGTGTTCTACCCTTCGGACTGAATGTCAGCTCTGGGGTATTCATTACAGCCCTGGATACCGTGCTTGGCGACGATTTAGTTGAGACAGTCACACACTATGTAGATGATATACTGATAGCTACACAATCCTGGAATGAACACGTTGACACACTTCAAAGAATTTTAGAAAAATTTGCACAAGCTGGAGTCACAGCCAACCTAAGAAAATCAAAATTTGGTTGCAGTGAGATAAAGTATTTAGGACATATCATTAATTCACAGGGCATACGTCCGGATCCCAGTAAATTAGATGCTATCAGAAACTTTCCTAGCCCTCGAACTAAAAAGCAGTTAAAATCATTCCTTGGGCTATGTTCATTTTTCAGACGTTTTTTGCCACAACCACTTTTGAACAGTAAACATCTGCTAAATCTACTCAGAAGGAATCAAGTTTGGATCTGGTCGGAACAGTGCCAGAATGACTTTAATACAATTAAACATGCTTTAGTGAATGCTAACATTTTGAGCCATCCAGATTTCAATTTAGATTTTTGTATGACTTGTGACGCTTCACGTACTGGCTTGGGCTGTTGCTTATTTCAAGTTGTAAAGAATAAAGAGGAGGAACAGATAAGAATTATTGGGTTTGCGAGTCGCACTCTAACTGAATGTGAGCGTACATACTCCACTACTGAGTTAGAAACACTTTCCATAGTATGGGCATTCAAGAAATTCAATTATTATTTATTTGGAAAACATACGGTAATTTACACCGATCACCAGGCCCTGACATTTTTGTTAACTTGTAAACTTGTACATCCTAGACTATCACGATGGGCAGTTACACTTCAGAACTACTCTTTTGAAATTAAGTACATAAGAGGTAAGGACAACACCATTGCAGACACTTTGTCTAGACTTCCACAAGGTATGAATGATACCAACAGTGACTTAGAAAATATAAATGACTACAGGATTCTCTTAATGCAAGACAAGCAGTATCACCAATATTATATTGATATGTGCAGAAACATGGCTGAATTACAAAAATCTGATCCTCACTGGTATAAGATAATAACATTACTGGTAGAAAAACACAACCATCCTTTGACTCAGTATTACAAGTTACACAATGATGTGTTATTTTACCGCCGACATCCAAATGCTACTAACTGGTGTGTATGCATTCCCAAAGAGTCTGAACGTAATCTAATTTGGCACACACACTTAGTTTGGGGTCATTATGGGACGAAAAAGTGTTTAGCAAAGCTCAGTACATACTGTTATTTTAGCAATATGAGAAGAAAAATTTACAGGGAACTAAAAACATGTGTCATATGTCAAAAATCAAAACCTCAGAATTTATCCACAAAAACAGATTTACATTCTATTTTACCTGGTAGACCCCTGGAAATTCTGTGTACTGACATTAGTGGACCGCATCCAGCAAGCTCTGGAGGCGTCAAATATATCTTAGCTTTTTACGATATATTTTCTAAACACGTAAAACTTTATGCTTTAAAATCCGCCACTGCAAATGCTATAATACGAAGATTCTCAAGTGATTACCTGACGCACGTGGGAAAACCTAAAGCAATTCTGTCAGATAATGCAGCATACTACTCTGGGTACAAATGGAGAAATTTCTTGAAGGACAATAACATTAAAAGTATATTTATTTCGAGGTTTAGTCCACAATGTAACGCGACTGAGAGACTTTTCCGAGAATTAAATCGATTCATGAGGACCTATATTTCATCAAAACATACTAATTGGGTGTCCTACCTAAGTCTTTTCGAAGACGTACACAATAACTTAAATATTTACGATACAAATTACACACCTAACGAGATCATGTTCAATTGCAAACAGAACGATCAGTGGATAGAACCATTACCTAAGTTGTCAGACAAGGAAATCACACCTGAACAGAAAATAAAAGAAGTATTGACTACGCTGACACATCACGCACAGATACGAAACAAACATCACAGAAACATAATAAAAAGAAAACAAAAATTCGAGGTAGGAATGCTTGTACTACTTCGTACTCATCATAAATCTGTTGCACTCAAACGACGCAACGCTAAGTGGCGTCTGCTATATGAAGGACCTTATATAATTGTTAACATACCGCACCCTGGTGCGTATCTGTTACAACATCGTAGAACTAACAAAATTATTGGGCTATACGCACACCGAGATCTTAGAGCATTTCATGCTGAATAATGTAAAAGTCATACCCATCAAAATATTGCTAAGCAACTCGAAAAACTCTGTTGCTACAACACAGATAATAAGTAGTATAGAAATTTTCATTTCAGCGTTCCAGAGTCGCAGTTGAAGACAGAAGAACTTTTCTTTCAACGCCGCGGTTCCACCGAGAAGACTGAATATTAAAGTAAAATTTATGATTACGTAGCAGTGAATGATATATAAATTTTTCACGGAACATTTGTGACTGTAGGTACCACTGACTTGCTATGACACCTGACGAACCGACAGACGTCATCTGTGAAGCGATCTTTTACTTCGAGAAATAGATTAGACGCACATCTCTCAGCAAGAAAAGCATCTACCAGTAGTCAAGGCCACACAGACACACTACACACACGCACAAAACGCGAGGAATCGAACATTTTCTCTCTCTTACTATTTTGAATATTTATTGAGTAGTGAAAACGCCTGGTCTTGCCTACTGATGTAATGAATGTTGTGTCTAACCTATCTTAATTTCAGATGACATCACAAAAAACATCGATAATATCCCAGCAAAACCGCTAAAGAGGATGTAAATATCTGCAATTCATGTAATCAAATATGACACAATGTAATAACCTATAGCTATGTAATGATGATGTAAACATGTTTATGTGCAACTGTATTATGTTTATGCTAAGAAAATATGTGACGTGTGTATGTATTATTACTTATGTTTTTTTTTTTAAACTGATGTATAATGTAACTGTTACTGTGTGAAAATTTGAACGATAACGAGTGCCAAAATGTGAAAAACTTTTTTAAAAAAAAAAAAAAAAAATTGCGTAGTGAACCACTATTCACGGACATTAACGTACATTACTAAGTCTGCAACTACGCAGAAACCTATGTGAAAGAAACTGTTAATGACATTCATGATGCATCGTACCTTTGTTAACGCGATGAACGATTTCTTCGATGAGTAACCACGAACATTTAGGTGAGCTATATTTAAAAAAAAAAAAACTGAATATGTGAAGTGCAGAATTCGTGCATCGTCTAGCGACATTACTACAGTACCCAACTTCAAGATGTTAACTGGATTAAATGGACACAAAGTGCCTGTCCAGAAAACAACACGACGGGTGGAAGAATTTTGGTTGGAACTTCAGGGAATGAAATGTTCTCGAAATGTGACGGACACGCTTACCTGGACTGTCCAAGGATCGACGCCAGCTATGTGCCGTCCGAGGTTCTGCAACCAAGCTTCCACGGAATATCGAAAACGAACTGCATATGGACTAATTACTCGACGGGTCACGTCTGATCTGTAATAAACAATGCTTTTTGTCACAACGAACTGAATCACAACGACTATAATGGAAATAGGAAATGGACATGCTTATGTATCAATCACGTTGTTATACAATGATGTTACTGTGATCAAAAAAACTTTACCACGACGATACTAACCTGTAAAAAATTATTGTGCAGCAGATGAATATGAACTGTGATAACGACACCATGTGTATAGGTCAACGCACCTGAAAAATACGGACATTTTTCTTTGAAGCATTTCATTGCAATGCTATGTAACTAAGAACATTCAACAATCTAAAGTTGTATTGTATTATAACAAATATTGTAATTTTAAAACTAAGTTACCTGTCATAGAATGTAGTCTTCATATGTAATCTTGGTGGAATATTTTCTTTGTGCAACGACTAAGAAATGCGCGCGCACACGAACAATATGAACTGCAATACTGTGCCGCGTGATCTAAATTTACGAAATAACGGCAGTGCCGTAGTTACACAGACGCTTCTGCGCATGCGCGCACTCTGTTTTGCCAACATAAGAACTTTTTCGGCGCACGCGCGTCATTCAAATTTTGTGTATAATATACAGTATAATGTAAGTCATGTAAATAGTTGTAGATAACTTAGATTTTCTTGTGCCTTTAGGTGAATTGCTCGCCTGCAGGTGTGTCCTTTCGCCTCGCAATTCAGGGGGCAATATAAAGGCACATTTGCATGCCGAGCGTGAGTTTCCTCGGAAACGCGAGATATTAATTAAATAAATAATCAGTGACAAATAAATAAAGCCTATGGCACACAACTGCAGCGCTGTGTCGCTGATAAAACAAAAGTACATTTTCGTTAGTCGTATGTTTGATTAAAAAAAAAAAGAAGAGCTCTCGTTGAAGTGGTGCGAGAAGCACGTATTTTAGTTTATTGTCTGGCACACCGCCATATTTCATGATATAGAAAATTACTGCGAGTTGCAACCATACTAGGCACTCGATTCTGTAAAGAATTTATATTTATAAAAGTAAGTAGGATTATGAACTGTAGGCTTATTCATTGAATATATCTGATTTAACTAACTGTGTAATTTTTTGTTTAGTAGACAATCACCTCTGTACGACGTTTTGGCATGGCTGGCAAATTATTGTAATATTGAGATTTAGTTTATGAGTCCGCACCTACCGCAGCAGTCTTTGGAAACGATTTAATTACGAAGTCCGATTATTTCAGTTTTATTTCACGGTCAACTACGAGTAACATTGCCTTTACGAAAAAGCCATTGTCAAGCGTCTGATACCGAATAATCAAAACCTGACGACTCATAGGAGAGCCAATCAGACAGATAAAAATAATTAATATTTTATTTTATTTTATTTTATTTATTTTATAGAGTGTGTGTGGGATCTGTACGAGACAGGTCTATTGGGATATTGAAAGTGTTTGCAGAGTATAGATGGAGATGTAGATACCTTGCCAATGTGGCAAAGCCTACAGTGGTCAGATAATATGCACAGTGTGCAAAAGATGCATTGAACTTTGTCTCCACACTCGCCTTTCACAGTCCAGTAAGTTGGCCATAGCCAAGCATTGTATCTCCTTAGGGCCTTCCATGGATTATTCTGCTATGGAGATCTTGGCCTCATTGAGATCCTTCTGGGATTCAATTGTTAAAGAACTGGTGGAACTCGTGGAAGATATAATCAATCGTAATGGCGTCTTCCAGCTGGATGTGGTGTGGGACATGGTGATTTCTTTAATACCTTCAGAAAGAAAACATACTATGACTAATGACAAGTCTGGTGACTGTTGATTTTATTAATTCGACATTTGAATTTTAGATCCTCAAGCACACATTCTAACACAGAATGCACATGCAATACCACAACAATTTATGAGCCTGTGGTCGCTTGTGTAGTGGCTGCCTTTGTGCATATGTCTCTGTGCCAATTTTTAATATTATGTGAACTATCAATCTCCAGTGAAAAAGACTCATCTGAAGAAGGCTAATGATTGTGAGCCAAAATACCATGGTAAGAAGTAGATGTCATCCCATTTCTATCCTGAAACTTCATGGAATACTCTTAACACTGAGAAAATTTCAAGAATCACATCATCTCACGCTTTTGGATGAGGCCACTTGTAACCAGTACAATCTTACAAATTTTCTATAAGATTAATATTTCAGAATATGTTTCAAACAGCTTTGTATTCCATAATGACCATATCCGTGACATGTGTACTCTAAAAGTGTATCAACAGCATGGCTGGGCACACAAATCGTCCACATAGAACTTAGAGCATTATATCTCCAGTACAGTACGTTACAATTTAACAACCAGTTTTCCTGCTCCTCCATTTCAGCATCCAATGACTTACAATATGTAATCATACATCCAGTGTTTGTTTCTGGTCATAAACCATCAACATCAATAATATGCCCTAAAACTTTCACTTTTATTATTTGCAAAGGCTGATTTTGCTAACTTTCCAGTAATACTCTTTTGTCGAAATTTTTCAAAGACTTGTTCTAATCCTGATTTGAGATCCATCCATTTCTTAGAAATGATTAATATGTCATCTATGTGTAAAATGATTTTCTGTAACAGTTCGTCTCCTAAGGCATATCCAAAGCACCTACACAGACTAATACTGATATATTCTGTCCAAAATGTAAGACTTTGAATTGAAAGGACCCCCCTTCAAATAAAAAGGCCGTATACTTTCTGGAATCTGGATGTAAGGCTATGTGCCAGTAGCCCTGAGTCAAATCCATGCTACTGATATACTTCGCCCCACTAAGCTTTGCCAATACCTCCTCCATAGGAAGAGGTTTACCTCTTTCCATATCAATAATCTGATTGAGAGTGCGAGTGTCGAAAACTAGGCAGACCACTCCATTCAGTTTTTTCGCTACAAGTAAAGGATTACTACAGCATATACACTCTGAGCTTTCTGCAGGGTGTCTCAGACTCTTTAGACCAAATTGAAATATTTGATAGTGGGTCCAAAACCAACTAATTAAGATAGGGAACCAATGATCAAAAATGTATGTTTATTGTGTTATGGACATGCACATCATACACCGCATAACAACAACGTAGCTCATTGTAATAGTCCAAAGTAACAACTGTCAGTCTCAATGCATTTATTCCAACAATGCGTGCAGTTATGCTGCACTCTCACAAAGATCCTGGCTGTCTGTTGTACAGTGGAACAGGCAGCAGGAGATAAACAGCATGCACCCAGGAGCACCAGACAGACATATTGCACACAACATAGCTGTAGTGCATATGTCATGTAGCGAGTGCATATATCGCAAGTGCATTAACCTGTGGCACACGCATACCACTATCTCTTGTATCAGTTGTCCATAGCATCAGAAAAGCTTGTGCTGTGTCCATATTAAGGTGTGTTATTGTGTGCAATGCATGATGCATAGTGAAAGATGGAATGTTACTTGTCATGAGAGTTGGCAGACATGCATTTAAGGGATGGTGTGGCAAGATGTATTATCAGAAAATCAGTGTGAATGTATAGTGTCAGGTGTCATCCTAACTGGAAAAAGTTTATCTCTATGGATATCAACTTAAGACAGATGAGGTCATTCACACTACAGAGAGCCAGCTTTGAAGGACACAGTGTGGACGGTACCGGTGGAACAATATTACAAACCTATGAGTAGGAATGTGTGCAAGCACTGGGACCAACAGATTTTGAGTCCCACATTCAATTCTGTCAATGGGTTATCCACTGGAGTGCTCAACTTCAAACAGTTCATGATATTGCAGTGCCTGTGTTATTCCAAATCACACTGAAATGTTCCTTTGGACATGCATGCATGTCCCAGTCTGGCACAAATTTTCATTGTTGTCATTCCATTATGCAGCTGATGGTTGTTCATTTCATGTATTTCATACAATGTTTTTCTCTCAGATGATGCCTCATCATGATGGTGTTTTCAACAGCCATGTCTGGATTGAGGACAGTCCCCATACCACCCACATTGGTGGCCATCAGAAATGTATGGGTGGGCATTGTCCAAGATCACATAATAGGACTTTATTTGCTCCTTTGCCATTTGAGAGATTCATGTTATCTGGTGTTCCTGTGAGATGTGCTGCCACAGTTCTTGGAGACTGGACACCTTGGTATTTGCGAAAGGATATGGTTTCAACATGATTGTGCATCAGCCCATTTTGATGTTCATGTCTGCAGCCAACTGAACTTCATGTACCTTCATCATTGAATTCAAAAGGGAGGTCCTGCCCTATGGTCAGCACAATATAGCCAGATTTCATATCTCTGGAATTTTTCTTCTGGGTTTACATCAGGATATTGGTGTGTGAATTCCCTGTAGAAATGGATGAAGACTTGCTTGCCAGGGTCCAAGCTGCCTGTTTCCTGGTACAACAAAACACCAGCGGTCTTTGAGAGAGTGTAGCAGAACTTCATGCACCATTGCCATCCATACATTGAGATTGGCTGTCATCGCTTTAGATAATTACTGTGAGCTACATTGTTTTCATGCTGTATATACTGTGCATGTCTGTAACAATGTTAATATGCATATTTGACCATTTTCCTATCTCAATATAGCTGGTTGTGGACCCGCTATCACCTGCATCAATTTGACCCATTGGTTTTGAGAAACCCTGCATAATGCCTTGTTTAACAACGTTTTGAATTTCTTATGTAACTGCAGATTTCAAAGTCGATGGGATTCTACTGTCACTTACATACTACCTGAATTATCATAACCGCTATCATTATACTTATTCTGTAAACTAAGCAATTCTGTTCTTTCCATTAGCTCAGAATTAACACTGTTACGACTTATTCTACTATCACCACACTTATCAGCTACATTAGACTGTAGTGTAGACCACCAATTTACCATTTCTTGACTACTTATGTTACCATCACTTTGATTATATAAAGGAATAGACATTGTTTGCTTCTGGCTACAAAATCACGCTAATTTGTTTCAGCTAGTCTAAACCCAGTAGTTATGAAATATTCATCAACGATACTTCAAGCAAACTATTGTTCATCTTGCAGTCTGTTAAGGTAAAGTTTATAAGTACCTCATTCTTTACCATCTTCCTCCTTGAACCTGTGATTCCAATAATCTCAATAACTGTAACAGCTAGAACTGTATAGTTGCCTTTATTCTGTCTTAGCTACTATGGAAATAATGCTTCCTAAGTCTACAATAACATTCACCTTATTTTCTAGTATTTTACCCCAAGTAATAGGTTTATTAAATTTTACTTCTACCAAGGCAACAAGTTCTTCAGTAATTCTGCCCTGAGCAACTTTTCTTCCATCAGGCCGATTATGCTTAACGGTTTGGCCACTCCATCTTGATCGTTTGGTCTCTGGTGTTGGCCATTCCCAGGAAACATACCACATTTCCTGCATTCTCGATAATCAATGTTCCAACCTGATAGGTAATTTCTTGCATACACCACCCTTTTGCTCCATTAGAGTCAGAGCTTTTAGGTCTCTTAACTTGATAATATTGAACATTACAGACCGCCCTATTACTTCTACCTTTGCCTCCATTGTACTTATATTCATCCCAACTAAACTTATTCCTTTCTTCTTTCTCAGTTTCATTTAATATATCTAGTTGTTCTAGAAAACTCAGAATGGCATTGATATTAGACATTCTCATTCTGTCATATACTCTCTTACATATGATGCAATTGGATAGTTAAAATCTTCACTAAGTGTCTGTCACTGACTGGCTCAGGCAAAAATTTCATGTGTGTGGCATGTCACTCAAAGTATTTCCTCAATCTTTCCCACTCATGATTATAAGGGCTAGGGTCCAAAAGCTCTGGCATTAATTTGTATTGTTCCGCTTCTGACCAATACATTTCTTTGAACTGTTTACAGGATCTCTCTAAGCCTGTAAAAACTTCAGTATGTAACACTCTTCACTCTAATGCTTCCCCTTCTAAATGACTTTTTGCAAATTTGACCCTTTTTCTGTGATTCTATGAACTGGATGACACACCCTCAAACGTTCTAAGAAATATAATTGGGTGTAATGTGCCTTCAGGCTTAAAGATCAGGAATTATTGTGCTGAATGACTCCCATGCTCAATACAAAATACTTCCCACTGGTCTTTGGCCGTCTGACATCATGTTTTCGCCCCAGAAATTATCTCATTGGTACTCTCAACATTTTCCCCGCTGTTCACAGTATGTGCACAGTATGTGTACTCCCACTTTCACTGCCATTTCATTTGCCAATAATTGTTATACTGTGGCAAGGTGACTGTCCACCATTAACATTTTGTAACGTGGTAGTGAAACTTGTTTGCCATGGTTCCTCCTTCCTCACCAAGCTTACAATCAGTGTGTTCCACTGGTTTATCTATTACACCTCCTAATGTGGTCAAACTAGTTTTATACCTTACTGTGTCAATGACTTTGTTCCTTCATAAACCATCAATTCTTTTCACATCTGAGGTGACTTGCTTCCGTAGCACTTCAAGTTCTATTTGTTCTTTTTCTTTTTTTTTTTTTGTCTCTAGTTTTACCTCTGAAAAGTGAAGATAGACTCGATAAATTATAGTGAAGTTACATCAACATTTGGAAGCGAATCCTTCTGAGACACTTTGGTTTCACTCTCTAGTACTCCAACCAAAGTATAAAGGCCTTTCAAAAAGAAACGAGCCAGAGACATAATTAGAGAAACCAGTACCTGTATATTAGAAGTATTGACCCTGACTGTTGAGACACTTGTCCCACTGTGACACAAGGGGGTGAACAGTTGTCTCACAAAATTCCCTGGGCTGAGCAATGTTAACCAGTTCCTCATGTACAGCTGGACATCGTCGTCTGAAGTGATTCGTTTTGGCCCCCTTCTGACTCACTTCCTGCAACATGCGACAACAGAGAATGCCCAGCATTACTCCCAAACGTTGACGACTTTTCGCCAAGCGATCAAATCAAAATGACCTGGCAGTCTCACCTGTGGGGTCATTCTGCTCCACTACAATGCAAAGTCCCATATGGCCAACACAGTCGCGGCACTCCTGCAGAAATTCGAATGCAAGGTTCTCGGCCACCCTCCATATAGTCCAGACCTCTCTCCCTGTGATTACGCCATTTTTGGTCCCCTTATAAAGGCTCTGAGGGGCAAATGACTCACCCCGGACGACGACGTCCAGCTGTATGAATGTTATGAGACAGCCATTCACCACCTTGTGTCACAGTGGGACAAGTGTCTCAACATCAAAAGTCAATACTTCTAACATACAGGAACTGGTTTCTGTAATTATGCCTGCAGCTCGTTTCTTTTTGAACACCCCTTATAGTTTTTAATCCAGAAACATCCTCAGTTAACCACTAAGTTCATTAAGTAAGTGAGCTTTCTCTTCTTCCGAATCATTAGTATGAGCCTGGACTTGTTGTCCAAACTTGGTCATTTCTTGTCTGGGTGTCTTCTTATCATTTGTGATAGTAGTTGTATTCTGTTTTAAACCTGAAAGTCAGCTTTAAGGTACCAATTATCCTCTCCTGAAAGTCAGCTTTAAGGTCCCAGTTATCCTTCCTTAATTCAAAACTATTCTTATCCATTTGCTCCTTCTTTTAACATTTGTGAAACTTCCTCCTCTGTCTTAATTACTACTGGCTATTGTATGACACTTTTGGCTAATATACTTCACACTTGATATTCCCACTACACCCATAAATGAAAGGCTGTTACAAAAATGACACACTGGTAACACTCTTTTATTGGATACCTGTAGGTTTGGCTTGGATCTGCTGATGCATCATCCCAATCACTACAATTCTCTGACCACCACTCCACTGCTGCAAACTTGGCGTCGTTTGGATTGTGGTGGAAGTTCCACTAGTTCCACTTCCTACCACTAGTAGTCTGCCTTTCGTAATCTGCATGCCCAGCTATAACTGTTCCCTCGATATGAACAAAATTTAAAGCATGATGGATGCAGGATTTCTCCACATTCATTCCAAGAATTCTTCTGGTCTCTGCCTTCCCATGGCAACCAACAATCAACTCAGTTCTCTGGTTCTCTGTATTGGATTTACTGTTCCTTTGGTTGCCACCAAGTGTTGACACACAGTTCACTAGATGTGTCACTTCCTAGTATCAGACACACAACTAATATGAAACACTGTGCCCAACCAACATGAAATATGCTACTCGTAGACGTGAGTTTTCAAATCTATGACTCAGTTCCCGTTGCATGGTTATAAAAATGTACTCCTAAAATCTTCCTTGAAATGATATTCGAAATGGAGACGCCCTTGTTTGTATTTGTTACTTCTTGATTAGATCATTGGCTGCCAGCTGTAGAAATATATGCGTCACCATAATTCAGCAACAGGATTGACGCTTAAAAATCTGTCTTCATGATGATGTAACTTCCTCAAATATGGATACAATTCAATCTTGCAGATCCTTTTCTCTCAAATAAAGAAAACCCTGAGACTTTCCTACAGCTGGGCATATGAAATCAACATTATCCAAAAAGTTTGAATTCTCGTGAAACAAAAGGCCATAACTGTCATATAGATTTTTAAATGTTGTCTCTGATATCAATAACTGTTTAGCTCATTTTTCCCACAACTCTGGATTGCCCTAATTGGATAAATCACATTCTGAATTTTAAAAAAACATCTTCAGTTGACATAGGCATTCCATTAATACAATTCAGTTTATCTGCAATCACAGTTTTCCTTAATTACAAATCGTAGTCAGAGATATTAATCCTTTTAGAAGTCCAATATCTACAGTAACGCTATTTCTTTTTTAAACTGATTTTTTAAAAAAAGGCATTTAACTTTGTGCAGTGTACCCCATGATTACAAATCGGTCTTTTTAAATGACATAACCATCAGTGAAGTGCATTACACATTGTTCTCAACTAACTCTTACTGAAACTACTGATTGCTAATATAATTTCAGTAGAAACTTATTGTGAATTGTCTGTTGAATGTTCAGTATAATGAGTTACTTCGATCTTCTTAATTGTTCTGCCTTTGAATTCACAGTTTAAGTGCAGCCTATGAATCCACATGACAATCAAAAAATGATCACCTTCACTATTGAACCAACTGTTTATAGTTCGAGATACTACTGTATGTAACAACCTCTTTTTCTTATTTTTACATTAATTAATTATTCTTCTCCTTTCTTGAACCTCTAATTATATTCCTACATTGAATTAACTTCCAGTCACTTTGAAGAATTAATCTTTCCTAGATATCCAATCTCAAATTATTGGACTTTCTAATTTAGAGTCTGATAACTTCTGAATATAATTCAGAAATCACTGTAGGTACTTCATCTTTACCAGCAGTATAAATCGACACAAAGAGAGTGAAACACAAAGAGTGTAACATTCACTATATGATCATCTCTGAAGCAGTGGTTATAATATTATATTTCATCAATTATGTCAACACTTATCAGTTTGATAAGAGTCTTGGCAAAAGCTTCTAAGGCATAATTCTGTCAGCTGACTGTTAGCTGGACTGCAATATCAACTGGGTCTGGACAGCTCCATGATTGCAGCACACTTCTGAAATACCTTGCCCCTCTCGTGGGCCCTGTATCAAAATTTGTGGTGGGCCGTTTTACCCTAATGTGGCGAAGCTGAAATTGAGGATTGAGATCTTTCACAGAAGAAACAAAAACTCTCAATTTGAGTAAAATTATTACTGTAGTTACTGATTAAGTATAAGTTACATAGGGAAGTAATTATTTAAAATGAATGCTCCTAAGAGCCAAGTTAGCCAAACAATTCAAATATATGCTTTTCTCGCCTTTTTTGGCAAACATATTTATTAAATCACTCATAGCTGAAGATGATTTTAGTTTTTCGAGGTGTTCTGCCTCTGTAGACAGCTCTGACAAGTCTGAAAGCTGTTCTTGGCTCATTTGATAGTTTTTAATCAGCTTTAATTTCTAAAAACTTTTTTCAGCTAGTTGCAGTTGCTACAGGAAGCGTCAGAAGTGGGAAACATACTGTTATTACATCAGGAAAACTGGATGCAGGGCTACTGAATTTAATCAGTAATAATTCTGTAGATTCCTTAATGGAATTTCAGTTTTTAAGCACATTTTCAAAGAAATTAATTGTTCATCCAGATCAAATTTCATGTCTTTACTGATTTTAGCAGTCAGATTCCCACATCCTGTCTCATTATTTCATTTGAAAATGATAGAGTGTTTCTCTGGTTGTAACACTTCGAATGTATTACTAAGGCTATAGAGGCTTCGAAGTCTTTGTTGAGTTAGAGGAATTAATATACCTAAACAGCAATCACACACATTGACTTTGAAGTACGATTCCAGGTCCGAAAGTTTGTCTCCTGGATAACGCATCAAAATATAGCTTCATCATCTTCTGTCTCTTATTTTTGAAAACATTGTTACCCCTCACTCTTTTGCAAGGTCTTTAGACTGTTTAGCATACCATGGAATAAGTTTTTGATTTCTTATTTCACTCAGTCTAATCAAAATATTACTCAGTAAAATACTGGCTTTCTGTAAGTCATTATTTTCATGCTGGAGAACCTTAGAAACCGGATTTCAAATAATGAATTAAAAACGGCGACAAGCACTAGATCTCTAAAATATTAATTATACTTTTACATTCATCACATTTGTCTTTTTTTATTGGAAATTAAACTTACCTGTCACATAGTTTTCATTATTAATGAATAATTTTTTTTATAGCTGATAAGACCATCTAGTGGGGTATACTTTCTGAAGGGTAATTTTATATTTTAAATATTTATCGTTACTCAGCATTGAACAGTGTTTTATACTATTGCATAAAAAGGTATAGATTTTTTTCCAAAGTATCGAAAAAAACTGACACTTCAGGAACAATTTTAGCAGCATCATTTAAAATTAAATTTAGTGCATATGCCACACAATGAATATAATATGCATTTGGTGCATGTTCATTTATAAGGGCTTGTAATCCATCACCAAATATAACATTTGCTCCATCGCAACCCTGCCCTCTACATTTGGACAAATCAATTCCATATTCCTTTATAGTATTAAAAAATTTCAGTTTTAAACACTTCTGAACTACAGTTGACTACTGATATAAATTCCTACCTACCCCACGAACCATGGACCTTGCTGTTGGTGAGGAGGCTTGCGTGGCTCAGCGATACAGATAGCCATACCGTAGGTGCAACCACAATGGAGGGGTATCTGTTGAGAGGCCAGACAAACATGTGGTTCCTGAAGAGGGGCAGCAGCCTTTTCAGTAGTTGCAGGGGCAACAGTCTGGATGATTGACCGATTTGGCCTTGTAACACTAACCAAAACGGCCTTGATGTGCTGGTACTGCGAACGGCTGAAAGCAAGAGGAAACTACAGCCGATATTTTTCCCGAGGGCATGCAGCTTTACTGTATGGTTAAATGATGATGGCGTCCTCTTGGGTAAAGTATTCTGGAGGTAAAATAGTCCCCCATTTGGATCTCCGAACAGGGACTACTCTGGAGGACGTTATTATCAGGAGAAAGAAAACGCGTTCTACGGGTCCGAGTGTGGAATGTCAGATCCCTTAATCGGGCAGGTAGGTTAGAAAATTTAAAAAGGGAAATGGATCGGTTAAAGTTTGATATAGTGGGAATTAGTGAAGTTTGGTGGCAGGAGGTACAAGACTTCTGGTCAGGTGACTACAGGGTTATAAACACAAAATCAAATAGGGGTCATACAGGAGTAGGTTTAATAATGAATAGAAAATAGGAATGTGGGTAAGCTACTACAAACAGCATAGTGAACGCATTATTGTGGCCAAGATAGATACAAAGCCCACGTCTACCACAGTAGCACAAGTTTATATGCCAACTAGCTCCGCAGATGACGACGAGATTGATGAAATGTATGATGAGATAAAAGAAATTATTCAGATAGTGAAGGGAGGCGAAAATTTAATAGTCATGGGTGACTGGAACTCGATAGTAGGAAAAGGCAGAGAAGGAAACGTGGTAGGTGAATATGGAATAGGATTAAGGACTGAAAGAGGAAACCGCTTTGTAGAATTTTGCACAGAGCATAATTTAATTATAGCTAACACTTGGTTCAAGAATCATAAAAGAACCTTGTATACATGGAAGAAGCCTGGAGATACTGGAAGGACTCAAGTAGATTATATTATGGTAAGACAGAGATTTAGGAACCAGGTTTTAAATTGTAAGACATTTGCAGGGGCAGACGTGGACTCTGACCACAATCTATTGGTTATGAACTGTAGATTAAAACTGAAGGAACTGCAAAATGGTGGGAATTTGAGGAGATGGGACCTGGATAAACTGAAAGAACCAGAGGTTGTAGAGAGCTTCAGGGAGAGCATTAGGGAACGATTGACAAGAATGGGGGAAAGAAATACAGTAGAAAAGGAATGGGTAGCTTTGAGAGATGAAGTAGTTTAGGTAGCAGAGGATCAAGTAGGTAAAAAGACGAGGGCTAGTAGAAATCCTTGGGTAACAGAAGAGATACTGAATTTACTGATGAAAGGAGAAAATATAAAAATGCAGTAACTGAAGCAGGCAAAAAAGAATACAAACGTCACAAAAATGAGATGACAGGAAGTGCAAAATGGCTAAGAAGGGACGGCTAGAGCACAAATGTAAGGATGTAGATGCACATATGACTAGGGGTATGATAGAGACTGCCTACAGGAAAATTAGAGAGACCTTTGGAGAAAAGAGAACCACTTGCATGAATATCAAGAACTCAGATGGAAACCAAGTTCTAAGCAAAGAAGGGAAAGCAGAAAGGTGGAAGGAGTATATAGAGGGTCTATACAAGGGCGATATTCTTGAGGATAATATTATAGAAATGGAAGAGAATGTAGATGAAGATGAAATGGGAGATATGATACTGCGTGAAGAGTTTGACAGAGCACTGAAAGAACTAAGTCGAAACAAGGCCCCAGGAGTAGACAACATTACATTAGAACTACTGACAGCCTTGGGAGAGCCAGGCCTAACAAAACTCTACCGTCTAGTGAGCAAGATGTATGAGACAGGCGAAATACCCTCAGACTTCGAGAAGACTATAAAAATTCCAATATCAAAGAAAGCAGTCGTTGACAGATGTGAAAATTACCGAACTGTCAGTTTAATAACCCACGGCTGCAAATACTAATACAAGTTCTTTATAGACGAATGGAAAAATTGGCAGAAGCTGACCTCGGGGAAGATCAGTTTGGATTCCATAGAAATGTTGGAACACGTGAGGCAATACTGGCCCTATGACTTATCTTAGAAAATAGATTAAGGAAAGGCAAACCTACGTTTCTAGCATTTGTAGACATAGAGAAACCTTTTGACAATGTTGACTGGAATACTCTCTTTCAAATTCAGAAGGTGGCAGGGGTAAAATATAGGGAGCAATAGGCTATTTACAATTTGTACAGAAAGCAGATTGCAGTTATAAGAGTTGAGGGACATGAAAGGGAAGCAGTGGTAGGGAAGGGAGTGAGACAGGGTTGTAGCCTCTCCCCAATGCTATTCAATCTGTATGTTGAGCAAGAAGTAAAGGAAAAAAAAGAAAAATTCTTAGTAGGAATTAAAATCCATGGAGAAGAAATAAAAACTTTGAGGTTCGCCGATGACATTGTAATTCTGTCAGAGACAGCAAAGGACCTGGAAGAGCAGTTGAACGGAAAGGACAGTCTCTTGAAGGGAGGATATAAGATGAACACAACAGAAGCAAAACTAGGATAATGGGTGATGCTGTGGGAATTAGATTAGTAAATGAGAGGCTTAAAGTAGTAAAGGAGTTTTCCTGTTTGGGGAGCAAAATAACTGATGATGGTCAAAGTAGAGAGGATGTAATGGGTGATGCTGTGGGAATTAGATTAGTAAATGAGAGGCTTAAAGTAGTAAAGGAGTTTTTCTATTTGGGGAGCAAAATAACTGATGATGGTCGAAGTAGAGAGGATGTAAAATGTAGACTGGCAATGGCAAGGAAAGCGTTTCTGAAGAACAGAAATTTGTTAACATCGAGTATAGATGTAAGTGTCAGGATGTCGTTTCTGAGAGTATTTGTATGGAGTGTAGCCATGTATGGAAATGAAACATGGACGATAAATAGTTTAGACAAGAAGAGAATAGAAGCTTTCGAAATGTGGTGCTACAGAAGATTGCTGAAGATTAGATGGGTAGATCACATAACTAATGAGGAGGTATTGAATAGAATTGGAGAGAAGAGAAATTTGTGGCACAACTTGACTAGGAGAAGGGATTGGTTGGTGGGGCATATTCTGAAGCATCAAGGGATTGGAAGGCAGTGTGGAGGGTAAAAATCGTAGAGGGAGACCAAGAGATGAATACACTAAGCAGATTCAGAAGGATGTAGGTTGCAGTAGGTACTGGGAGATGAAGAAGCTTGCACAGAATAAAGTAGTGTGGAGAGCTGCATCAAACCAGTCTCAGGATTGAAGATCACATCAACAAACTACATAAATCCCTAAAAGGACTCGCATATTTTTATTTCATTCTGCACTCGATCATCATTTTCTACTGTCGAGACATACTGAAAAACTATAGAATGTTGATTAGTTATTGACATGTCTTGAGCTTTATGCAAAATAATCGCCAGAAATGGAGCTTTCTCAATTTCTAAAACAATATTTTCTCTAAATGCAGTAGCAAGTAAATTAGTAATTTCATTTTGAATCGTGGGCTTAAGTAATTTATCTCACATTTTGGCTTTAAAAGAAGTTCTTTAGAAATAGGATCAGTAATCATGACATTAATAACATGATGCAATACATTGCACCAGAAAGTAATTTTACTATCTATTTCACTTTGCAGTAAAGTATCGATGGTATTACCTTGTAACCAATTATTAACAGATAGAGCCACATTAATATGTTGCTATGAGTTTTCGTAGTCAGATATACACTGTGCAAAATTGCTTCTAACTGAGACGGAGGTGATAGATAAACTCCAGTGGAAGACTCTGCAGGAGAGACGCTCAGTAGCTCGGTACGGGCTTTTGTTGAAGTTTCGAGAACATACCAGTATATTGCTCACACCTATGTATATCTCACGAAGAGACCATGAGGATAAAATCAGAGAGATTAGAGCCCACACAGAGGCATACCGATAATCTTTCTTTCCATGAACAATACGAGACTGGAATAGAAGGGAGAACCGATAGAGGTACTCAAGGTACCCTCCGCCACACAAAGTCAGGTGGCTTGTGGAGTATGGATGTAGATGTAGAACACCATTAACCTATGTGGCGGAATCTGATTTGCTTTGACCATCTGCAAACAACAAACAGAAGTGACAAAATGATTTGTTTAAAATATTAGAATAACATAGCCATGACCCTGAAATTTCTGTGCCAGCCTTATCGAAATACAAGTAATGATGGGCTGAAAAACATTGCTTTGTTTCTGTATCCTTTGTAAAGGGTCATTGTGGTTTAAATGGGCCCAATTTAAAAATTTTCTTGTTCGCATTCAGTAAGGCTGCCACCAAAATTTCCTCTACCTGGCGAAGATATATTATAAAATTCCTCAGACTTATTAAGATCTTCGGTATGGGTTTCTTTGGCAGACAATGTGTTCCAGATGAATGTAAAAATAAAATGAAGAAAAATAAAAGTAATACCGATAATTTTTGAAAATTATTCAAAACTGTAGGGTTAAAAATGTTAGTTAAACATGCCTTTAATTTTTTAAATTAGTCTTTGAAACACACCTGCCGAACCCAAATCGTTTCATGAGCCTCCTTGATGAAGTGCAATGTCAAAGCGTGCCATAATGTATAGATTGTTCAGTAAGATCCCAGTGGTGTGGGGGATGCTAGCTGCAGAAGGTAGATGCAGTGGAATGAGTGAAATAAATAGCCATAATCTGTGGCCACCTTATTCAGTGCAAGCAAAACACATGCACACACCATTTTCCTGTTGTTCCTCACTACCACTATGGTGGACATTCGATGAATACAAGTGATATTTTGTGGAGGCATTTTCTTTGCAGAATCATTGATATTCGTATGTGGTACATCTTTCTACCAAAGAATATGACACTGAAGAGAGATTTTGGCTGTAGATATTGTATCACAGACACAGTCCCTTTGACCGTTCAGGGAGATCACTAAACTCACCCAAAGATGTAAACAACCATACATGAGCAGCGCCTGTTAGACGGAGGGGGTTCGACAGCCGATCAGTTCCAGTCATTCCACCAGGAAGGAGGTATGTGGCTAGTGTTGTCTGTAGTTCAACCATGCCTAGACAGTCAATACCGCAGTTCGATCGCGTCCACATTGTTACTTTGTGCCGGGAAGGGCTCTCAACAAGGGAAGTGTCCAGGTGTCTTGGAGTGAAACAAAGTGATGTTGTTCGGAATGGAGGAGATACAGAGAGACAGGAGCTGTCGATGACATGCCTCGCTCAGGCCGCCAAGGGGCTACTACTGCAGTGTATGACCGCTACCTATGGATTATGGCTAGGAGGAACCCTTACAGCAACGCCACCATGTTGAATAATGCTTTTCGTGCAGCCACGGGACGTCGTGTTACGACTCAAACTGTGTGCAATAGGCCGCATGATGCGCAACTTCACTCGTGACGTCCATGGCGAGGTCCATCTTTGCAACCACGACACCATGCACTGAGGTACAGATGGGCCCAACATGCCGAATGGACCGCTCAGGACTGGTATCACGTTCTCTTCATGATGAGTGTCGCATATGCCTTCAACCAGACAATCGTCGGAGACGTGTTTGGAGGCCACCTGGTCAGGCTGGACGCCTTAGACACACTGTCTTCTGGGTGCAGCAAGGTGGAGGTTCCCTACTGTATTGGGGTGGCTTTATGTGGGACCGACAGACGCCGCTGGTGGTCCTGGAAGGTGCCGTAACAGCTGTAAGATACGCGAATGCCATCCTCCGACCGATAGAGCAACCATATTGTTAGCATATTGGCGAGGCATTCGCCTTCATGGACGACAGTTAGCGCCCCGTCGTGCACATCTTGTGAATGACTTCCTTCAGAACAACGACATCGCGTAACTATAGTGGCAGCATGTTCTCCAGACATGAACCATATCAAACACACCTGTTATAGATTGAAAAGGATTATTTATGGACGAGGTGACTCACCAACCACTCTCATGGATCTACGCCGAATCGCTGTTGAGGAGCGGGACAATCTGGACCAACAGCGCCTTGATAAACCCGTGGATAGTATGCCACGAAGAATACAGGCATGCATCAATGCAAGAGGGCTTGCTACTGGGTATTAGAGGTACCGATGTGTAGAGCAATCTGGACCACCACCTCTGAAGTGCTCGCTGTATGGTGGTACAACAAGCAATGTGCGGTTTTCATGAGCAATAAAAAGGGCAGAAATGATGTTTATTTTGATCTCTATTCCAATTTTCTGTACAGGTTCCGAAACTCTCGGAAGTGAGGTGATGCAAAACTTTTTTTGGTGTGTGTATTAGGAATTGAAGATAGCGCTCAACAAAGTGCTAATAACGCCAATAAAACATAGACGGAGTAACTGATTCTGCAGCGCAACACAAATGCATTGATTTGCTGATGTTTCAAAGCAGCACGAAAAGTTTGAAACATCACTGGTGAGATTCCTTCAGAACATTGGGTGATCGTCAAAATAGTGGAACACAAGGCTTAATTTAGACAGGAACACGCCGGAATGGTGTTTCGGCACCTCCAAGGGAAGACTTTTTTGGAACTGAGTGGACGAACTCCGCACCGGAAATTGAAAGTATTACACTTATTTTTAAAACGTGAGGCACCGCTGAACATAATAGTGATTGGTCTGTGTGTTAAGAAAGAGTGTTAGCGATTTGTTTGCAAAAAAATTCCACACGAATATCAGTTTGCAATAGCTGCAACAGTGTAATTTGCTGACCTCTCTGTGTTTGTGCCCTTCCCACCCGCTGTGAGTTTGGTGTATATCGAGAGATATTTCTCTTCGTTCATGGTACACTTTTGTAAAGTGTTACTTATGTAGGTATACTGTAGTGTTCCTGTTCATTTCCGATATAAACTGTGCCTTTCTTTTCTTTGGTGAGCTCTTTTTTCCATACTCTCCATTCGTGGCAAATGAATGTTGTAATAAATAATACATAAGCATATTGGCCTATGATGTTTTCCAAGGCGCATCAAGATTAGAAACAAATAATTTTAGCAGCTCTAAGACGAAGTTAATGGTCTTGGGGAATATGTAAATGGCGAAGTCAACACATCGAACATACCATCCTGGAATTTATATCGCTGATTCAGACGTTTTCGTCTAACCTATAATCCATAAATTCATCGATCTAACCGAAAACTCCCGTTATCGTCCTTACTTATAACGAATTTTCCATCGGGCCAGGTCTCCCGAAGAAGTATTTTTTGCTATTGGAGGTATCAGCTCTTATTTTGTTTCCATTACGCCTGACAAAGCGCAAATATCTGTAAAACATAGTTTTAAATCCTTTGTTAAAATGAATATTACACGCCGATAATCGAAGCTCCCGACCTACAATACGTTAGAAACGAGTCAGCAATGGATAGTTCTGTAGTTAAATTTCTTGCATTCGGAAAAAATACTGTTAAATTGGAAGTTTGTGTTAAAATGAAATTTAAGTACGCTTGGGACTATAAAAAAGAGCTCGAAATTCACCTAAACCGAAATTCGTGTTAACTGATAAAATTTACTACCAGAACTAATGTATTCCTGTTTGGACCAAATTTTTTTTCGCGTTCACCATGAGTTCGTCTTGAGCGCACTTTCGCGCTAACGAGGTTAACAGTAACTAAATTAAATTCGATTTTATTAAATGTGTGCTTAATAAAATCTACATTGACTGATTTTATTTTTCAGCGCCCTTCCCACACCAGATGTGTTGGCGTTTGTTACCGTAACAAAAATATAAAAAAAAATACTTATAGCGCACACTCCGCTGCAGAGTGAAAATCTCATTCTGGAAATTTACGAGGGCAGTTCAATAAGTAATGCAACACTTTTTTTTCTCGGCCGATTTTGGTTGAAAAAACCGGAAATTTCTTGTGGAATATTTTCAAACATTCCCGCTGCGTCTCGTATAGTTTCATTGACTTCCGACAGGTGGCAGCACTGTACGGAGCTGTTAAAATGGCGCCTGTAACGGATGTGCGTTGCAAACAACGGGCAGTGATCGAGTTTCTTTTGGCGGAAAACCAGGGCATCTCAGATATTTATAGGCGCTTGCAGAATGTCTACGGTGATCTGGCAGTGGACAAAAGCACGCTGAGTCGTTGGCAAAGCGTGTGTCATCATCGCCGCAAGGTCAAGCAAGACTGTCTGATCTCCCGCGTGCGGGCCGGCCGTGCACAGCTGTGACTCCTGCAATGGTGGAGCGTGCGAACACACTCGTTCGAGATGATCGACTGATCACCATCAAACAACTCAGTGCTCAACTTGACATCTCTGTTGGTAGTGCTGTCACAATTGTTCACCAGTTGGGATATTCAAAGGTTTGTTCCCACTGGGTCCCTCGTTGTCTAACCGAACACCATAAAGAGCAAAGGAGAACCATCTGTGCGGAATTGCTTGCTCGTCATGTGGCTGAGGGTGACAATTTCTTGTCAAAGATTGTTACAGGCGATGAAACATGGGTTCATCACTTCGAACCTGAAACAAAACGGCAATCAATGGAGTGGCTCCACACCCACTCCCCTACCAAGAAAAATTTTAAAGCCATACCCTCAGCCGGTAAAGTCATGGTTACAGTCTTATGGGACGCTGAAGGGGTTATTCTGTTCGATGTCCTTCCCCATGGTCAAACGATCAACTCTGAAGTGTATTGTGCTACTCTTCAGAAATTGAAGAAACTACTTCAGCGTGTTCGTAGGCACAAAAATCTGAACGAACTTCTCCTTCTTCATGACAACGCAAGACCTCACAAAAGTCTTCGCACCCGAGAGGAGCTCACAAAACTTCAGTGGACTGTTCTTCCTCATGCACCCTACAGCCCCGATCTCGCACCGTCGGATTTCCAGATGTTTGGCCCAATGAAGGACGCAATCCGTGGGAGGCACTACGCGGATGATGAAGTTATTGATGCAGTACGACGTTGGCTCCGACATCGACCAGTGGAATGGTACCGTGCAGGCATACAGGCCCTCATTTCAAGGTGGCGTAAGGCCGTAGCATTGAATGGAGATTACGTTGAAAAATAGTGTTGTGTAGCTAAAAGATTGGGGAATAACCTGGTGTATTTCAATGCTGAATAAAACAACCCCTGTTTCAGAAAAAAAATGTGTTGTATTACTTATTGAACTGCCCTCGTACATATGATTTACATTTCCGCGACAACGTGTAACGAAACTTGAGAGTCCTATGATAACACAGCGTAGAACACTATATAAAGTGACGTAAATTACTAACGAGTAGTATTTTTTCTGTGGAGAGAGATAAGTTTTTAGTACTTACATTGCAAAGTAAATCACTCGCAGAATCTGATTACTGAAAAAAATGAAGAAATTTTGGACAATTTCTTTATCATTTCCTCCTTCTGTTCGTCTCTTCTTTTCATAGCTCCATTGGGGTTCGAATGGCTCTGAGCACTATGGGATTTAACATCTGAGGTCATCAGTCCCCTAGAACTTACATCTACTTAAACCTAACTAACCTAAGGACATCACACACATCCATGCCCGAGGCAGCATTCGAACCTGCGGCCGCAGCGGTCGCGTAGTTCCAGACTGAAGCGCCTAGAACCGCTCGGCTACACCGGCCGGCCTCCATTGGTGTAATCTCTCTTTCTTTCACTCATTTCTTTCGCAGTTAAACTTTATTAACGAACAAATAATTGCTAGATTTACAACGTTTGAACGTCATGAACCACGTGCACAGATTGAACTAAACGTATATAGATTGTTCTCATTTAACTGAAAAAGAGAAATACAGTAATGATTGTTGTCTGCTGTCGTGCGCCGCGGGAAATCTGAGACGTTCAGTGTTGCCAACATGTGGACGCCTGGTTAATTATGCGTTTAGGGTAAGACCTAAGACTTAAGCGTTCAGCTTGTGTGAGATTATGGAAAACATTTTACGAATTTTTGCTAAACCTGTCGGAGCCCCTGTAACCCGGGGGGGGGGGGGGGGGGGGCGTATCATTGATACGGCTGATACGGTCCTGTACTAAGTACGTAACTGCCCGTGGGTCAGCTCGCATCACATTCATCCGTCAATCACTTACTTATATTCTGGCTCAGTATGTGAGAGTATTCTCTTTTTTATTTACTTATACATTCGGCAGACTTAAATTCTTAAAGTAATCTTATTTTCTAAACCTTGTGTTAGAGAGCACACGTATTGTTTTTAATATGAGCACAAATATCGTTATTCTAGTTCCCCTTGACTTACCTGCCGCTTATTCTATTTACCTTTACTGTATTATGTAAATGACTTCCGTATTACGTTTTGTAATCTACTGCATAACATAAATAAGCTAGTAGTTATTATTTTAATGTAGGGTATCCAGTTTTCAGTTATTTTATACAGTTTGTAGTTTTGTTAAAATACTGTAGTTAGCTTATACTATACGATGGATAACTTCAGCTTTAACTCACAGTATATACTGTAAATACTAGTGTAACTCATAGTTAGATTTAATATTTGTTGAATTTACTTCCCTTCCATTCTCCTGTAGATGTTCGTTTGTTTACCGTTTCGTGTAGTAGTGTTTATTTTATTTTATCTCTATACTTTTGTCATTCCTCTATTCCTTTTAAATACTCCTTCTAAATTACTTTAATCCTTTTATATACATATTGACATGTTATTTTATTAACTTCATTTCTGTGCTGATGTCAGTACCGCTGCTTATTGTATAGAGGTTTGGTACGTGCGCGGTATTACGTTACCAGTGTGTTTCATTAATTGTGGCATATTCATCTGGGCATACTTGAATTTTCCCGACACGAGCCGTAGTGTTTGGAGTGTCCCACATCACGGCAATCACATACCGAAGACCGGCATGCATATATTACTTGCATCGTGCTACGGCGACTCCAAATCTTATTGCTCTGATCAGGTGTTTAATACCTGATACTTTCATAAGGTGCATTTAAGGTGTCCCTCATATATGTGGTGTATGATTTACGTGGTATCGATCTTTTTCCACACATAGTTCCTCTTCCTCTCCTCGATTTACGACTGGGGGCTTATCACAACCGGCTTGTTTTCCTGTGGGGGCTGATGGATTAATTTCGTTGCTTTGCGTTACCTCTAATGAATGCGCACTGTGATCGGTGTTCTTCCAATTTGTATCCTGCCCAGATCGTGAATCTGTTTCCCTTTGACCTTGTCCCTTCTCCTCTATATATTTCCTGTTTCCTTGACTGTAACCATTGTTCTTTTTGTTAGGGTGTTTCCTGTTGTTGTGTCCTGGCCAATTGCCATATCGATATTTATTGTCTACTGATGGCAGACCTTGAAATCTGGTATGTGGACCCCTTTGTTCCACAGATACTGAGTCACAGTAACCTTAATCATGTTCTCTCATATCTCGTCTCTGGTACCCATAGTTTCCTATATTACCATAGTTCTGTTGTGCTGGTTGTTTCCACTGTTATTGTTACAGTGGTTTTCATTATGCAATGTATCAATCTGTAAATTCCTGTTCTCAGCTGGAGGTTACTCTCTTCGTAAGTGGATCTATCTAGTCGAGAACAGAGAGGAAGTACTCGAGATCATTCTCTGGTATTGTCAGCAATTTGTCCTTGATGTGTGGCGGCAGCCAGCTATTTGAGTATCTTTAAGATGTCAACATGTGAGGTTGGAGTAATCTAGTAAGCCGTCTTATTAAGATATTTTTCAAAATATAAACGCTATAGTCCTTGTTTACTCTTAAAGGGCTGATGATTAAACACCCCATGACACAACCTCTCTTATACAGGGTGTTACAAAAAGGTACGGCCAAACTTTCAGGAAACATTCCTCACCCAGAAATAAAGAAAAGATGTTATGTGGACATGTGTCCGGAAACGCTTAATTTCCATGTTAGAGCTCATTTTAGTTTCGTCAGTATGTACTGTACTTCCTCGATTCACCGTCAGTTGGCGCAATTGAAGGCAGGTAATGTTGACTTCGGTGCTTGTGTTGACATGCGACTCATTGCTCTACAGTACTAGCATCAAGCACATCAGTACGTAGCATCAACAGGTTAGTGTTGGCTCAAATGGCTCGGAGCACTATGGGACTCAATTGCTGAGGTCATAAGTCCCCTAGAACTTAGAACTACGTAAACCTAACTAACCTAAGGGCAACACACACATCCATGCCCGAGGCAGGATTCGAACCTGCGACCGTAGCGGTCGCGCGGTTCTAGACTGAAGCGCCAGAACCGCTCGGCCACCAGCGGCCGGCCAGGTTAGTGTTCATCACTAACGTGGTATTGCAGTCAGTGCAATGTTTACAAATGCGGAGTTGGCAGATGCCCATTTGATGTATGGATTAGCACGGGGCAATAGCCGTGACGCGGTACGTTTGTATCGAGACAGATTTCCGGAACGAAGGCGTCCCGACAGGAAGACATTCGAAGCAATTGATCGGCGTCTTAGGGAGCACGGAACATTCCAGCCTATGACTCGCGACTGGGGAAGACCTAGAACGAGGACACCTGCAATGGACGAGGCAATTCTTCGTGCAGTTGACGATAACCCTAATGTCAGCGTCAGAGAAGTTTCTGCTGTACAAGGTAACTTTGACCACGTCACTGTATGGAGAGTGCTACGGGAGAACCAGTTGTTTTCGTACCATGTACAGCGTGTACAGGCACTATCAGCAGCTGATTGGCCTCCACGGGTACACTTCTGCGAATGGTTCATCCAACAATGTGTCAATCCTCATTTCAGTGCAAATGTTCTCTTTACGGATGAGGCTTCGTTCCAACGTGATCAAATTTTCACAATCAACATGTGTGGGCTGACGAGAATCCGCACGCAATTGTGCAATCACGTCATCAACACACAATTTCTGTGAACGTTTGGGCAGTCATTGTTGGTGATATCTTGATTGGGCCCCATCTTCTTCTGCCTACGCGCAATGAAGCACGTTATCATGATTTCATACGGGATACTCTACCTGTGCTGCTAGAACATGTGCCTTTACAAGTACGACACAACATGTGGTTCATGCACGACGGAGCTCCTACACGTTTCAGTCGAAGTGTTCGTACGCTTCTCAACAACAGATTCGGTGACCGATGGATTGGTAGAGGCGGACCAATTCCATGGCCTCCACGCTCTCCTGACCTCAACTCTCTTGACTTTCATTTATGGGGGCATTTGAAAGCTCTTGTCTACACAACCCCGGTACCAAATGTAGAGACTCTTCATGCTCGTGTTGTGGACGGCTGTGATACAATACGCCATTCTCCAGGACCGCATCAGCACATCAGGGATTCCATGCGATGGAGGGTGGATGCATCTATCCTCACTAACGGAGGACATTTTGAACATTTCC
Source organism: Schistocerca americana (assembly GCF_021461395.2). Taxonomy (NCBI): domain Eukaryota; kingdom Metazoa; phylum Arthropoda; class Insecta; order Orthoptera; family Acrididae; genus Schistocerca; species Schistocerca americana. The sequence continues at coordinate 693,010,528 of NC_060120.1, read as the reverse complement.
TGTAACAAAGTGTTTGAAGTCACGCTGGTACGTTCTGTTGCTGTGTGATTCCATTCCATGATTAATGTGATTTGAAGAGAAGTAATAAAATGAGCTCTAACATGGAAAGTAAGCATTTCCGGACACATGTCCACATAACATATTTTCTTTCTTTGTGTGTGAGGATTGTTTCCTGAAAGTTTGGCCGTACCTTTTTGTAACACCCTGTATAGCGACTGACCAGTATTTCTCAAGAAATGCTTGCTCAGATTATTCGTACATGTGATAACTCTCAGCCATGTCGGCAGCCCAAAGCAAAGTTCAAAATGGTTCAAATGGCTCTGAGCACTATGGGACTCAACTGCTGAGGTCATTAGTCCCCTAGAACTTAGAACTAGTTAAACCTAACTAACCTAAGGACATCACAGACATCCATGCCCGAGGCAGGATTCGAACCTGCGACCGTAGCGGTCTTGCGGTTCCTGACTGCAGCGCCTTTAACCGCACGGCCACTTCGGCCGGCTCCAAAGCAAAGTGTCACCTTGGTTATAGCCTACTACGAATCTGATCTTTTGTGGTTCCGTCCAGTTACGTAGCAGCACAGTCCAGAATGCCCTTGTGAATACGACAGGCTTTGTTTTCTTGACCTCCGTCGATTATACTAGAAGCTGCCTATGCCTAATTAGACCTCCATCTGCGAAAATAGATGCGAAACGTGTGCTATGCTCACAGGCAGCGGCACCGTGTCCGACTGCATGCGATTGTGTGCAACACATTATGGAACTGTGTCATTGGTATAGGTTGTTGCACATTATATTCTCTTTCTTCATCGCCAGATATAGTCGCAGGTGGATGCGTGTAGGCATTCCCACTTCTTCACATATCTATTCGGCTTTGATTGTTGGTTGCGGTCGGCTCGTTTGAGCTACCGCTACCATTCACGAGCTCTTTACGTATTCGCTCTTCTGCTGCTTTAATATCTAAGTCGATTTTAGTAACTATTTTGCTCTCCTTCTGTGTCATTGCTTTTTTTACGACATCTACATACGTTTTATGCTCTTGTGTGAACTTTTGCGCAAGCATTGTGTCGCTATCTAATAATCCAACCTCGGCTCTTTGAATTAGTTTCTTAATATCCAGCACTGTACGTTCTTGCTATTTTTTCACGAACTCGTGACCTAGTTTCAAGTGTTCCTACTCTCCTGATAGTTTTTGTACTTCATCCAGTAAGTCCTTGTAAACGGATTCCAGTTCCATTCACAACCTTCACGGTTTCAGTAATTTCAGGCTGCGCGGTTTGTCAGTTATTCTGAACTTCAGTTATACTTTAAGCCTGTCCACGGTTTCCTTTCGATTTTGAACTATGGACGAGAACTTCTGATCTAGCTTATTTAAGTCAGTGGGCATGTCAGTGCCTAAGTCTCTCGCCAAATCTCTTCTCGGGTCCATATGTAACTTTGCGTTCAAATCGTCAAACTTACCTGTTAAGTCATTGTACCAGTCTGTGCACAAATTGCGCAAGTTTGTATTTAGGTCACAAATAGCTTTTAATATTTCTTGCATTACGGTCATTGATAACGCCTTGTGTGTATCTCAGATTTTGTTCACTCGTGATCGAGTTCTGTCCATGTAATATCGAACAAATCCCTTTTTCAGAATCCACGCTAACACGTCTCCGGCTATTATCTTGGGATAAAATGCTCCCTGGGGTAGCTTGTGAATTTATGTCCTCTACTGTAAATAATTTTACATCACCCATCAGTATATTTTCATCCCCTACATGAGAGGAGTTTAAATAAAGTTCATGACTATTGAAAAGTGGCATATAGGTGGCCGGATAAATAATGGAAACTAATTAATAATTGCTGCTTCGACAATTATATAAGTTAATTGGAAAGAATAATTGAAAGAATTTGGAAGGTACACATATCGTAGGTGAACTTTAACTGGTACTAATATCAACAGACCATCGATGTCAATACATTTAAGATCAATACTCATCATTTGAGCTATGTACTTCTTCCCATTAATGCCATTGTGTGTAGTCCTGATTATTACAATACCGATGCAGGATTGCTCCTCCACTGCTCGCGCAAATTCCTCCTGTCTGCTCCGAACCTCCAGATGCAGGATTCTCGGCGCGTGATCGATGTGAATGTATGATTAAAACTTTAGTTTCCTAGTAACTTTTTCTAATACTTTTAATATACACTTGAAATAAACATGTTTTAAACAATACTGGTATGACGGATCTCGTCATACGTCTGCCCGCTATCACTTATAGATACAAACAGGTGAAGATCAGAAGTTAATCAACAGTACCTCTTCTCTTTTTTGTATCAAAACATTGTCTCTGCCACAAGGCAACTCCTTAATTTACCTATGGCTTTTATGTATGTATAGTACATGTATGAAAGGAAAAGAACGAAAAAAGAAAAAAAATGATCCATTACACTACTCCCCTGCTGCCAGACATCTTGTGGTTCACTAGCATTTGTTGCCTGGCTGTGAGCAGCGACATTTTCTACACCTAAATTTTCTTCACTATTCTGAACAATAACTTTACTGAATGATTCCATATTGACAATTTAAAAAAATCTCTGTGTAAGATTAAAATAGTAATATTTGTTACAATGTATTATAAGACTTTTAGAAACTTTATGTGCTATTTATACTGTGTCCAAATGACAACTAATTGTTGCTTGCATTATGGTCTATGTAGTAGTGAAGCATTTTTTATTACAATATACTACTGCTGATAATAATAATCACAGTTCCAAAATTTTTAGGACAGGGTAGCAGCTGGATTTAGTACTGACAGAGATGCTAGCTAAGCATAATCATGCAAGTGTAATAATTGGATGTTTCCTATCTGTCTTGCAATATGGTTGTCTGTATATTTTCGGCAGTTTACCTCCAGTATATTATCAGGATAATTTTCCTCTGTAGCTTTCTTTACATCCTCGCTTTTTCTCGTCTCATTCGTACACAGTAGCTGCAAATATGAAACACAGAAATGAAGTATATTTAGAAAATTTGATATGTATGCAATATAGCACTTTCATCTACTTACTTATATGTTCCTTCAGCACTGTCTGGTCACTGGTAACCAGTTGAAATAGGGGTGACATGATTTAGTTATACATTTTTTAAAAATGTGTATAAATAATGGTAAGTCTTTGAAGATATGAGGGGAGGGCGGCAGAACAAACAGCTGCTATTTTTACATTCTCCTGAAACACTACCAATTGTCATCAATGTCTTGAAAGTAATGCCCACGGAAGTTATCGCTTTACCAACTTTCTTCTTGTTAGAAGCAGCTCCAGAGTCTTCTCCTGCAGCCTTCCTCTTACTAGATAAATAAATTTCTTCTAACCATATCACGTCGATAAGGCATCGTCTTTGTGATATAAAATTTCTGTAGAAGGAATCTTAATCGACATAGGATTTTTTTCCTCCTACTAAATAAAACTCTGCTCCAAAAATGTAATAAAGACTGTATTGAGATACAAGTTTACACTGTTTTGCTTCACACAAAAGACAGAGCATCTCCATAAAACATTATACAGTAGAGGCGTCCGAAACAAGGGAAGTGATTACTAACAGAAAACTGTTACCAAATGAACACTGACAATACTGAGATAACATTGACAACATCCCACATGAGACAAACAGTTATAAAAATTACAGTATTTCAGGTATCCCAGTGTAAGTACGCTGCAATCAGTGCATTGTCACATACATTCAAAACATGTTACCCCAAAATAGTGAGAAAACATTAAGGGAACTGCCAGGAAGAAACAGTGCCTCACATCTGTGCATATCTGTTTCACATTGATCTCCAAAGGCTTAGAAATCTGTTAATAATTTCCTATGACCAATCAAAGAATAGTGAAGTGTAAAGAGCAAACGACATAAGGTTAAAGAACAAATACAAGGCAGAAACTAGGTTAAGATAGTGCAAGTCAAATTACGATTGTGTGAATGAGTCCCAAATTAAATGTAAAGCAGACTGGATGGTTGTCAGGACTCATCTGGTTGAAACCAAAGATATGCGCAAACGTAATTCCTGTGATGCTTGTATAACACCAGATGATACCAGAACTTTCTTAATTAATGCTGTCAATATGAAAAACACTCCTAAAATTGAAAATAGCTTTAAATATGACAACATCTATAGCTCTAATTATGGAAGCTCTTTGTAGTTCCTGTCTTTAAATGGAAAAAGTTAAAATAGTATGAAATTAGAACTACAATAGCAAATGAAACTACTCAGAATCGCCAAATCTCTTTTGTGCACAACAGTTTGAAAGATGTGGAATATTTCTTATATCTCCAAATCAGTCAACATAGGGCTGTGAAAAATATTTTCAGTGACTGTCAGTATGGCTGCAGGTTCGGTTTGTAAATGATAAAAGCAGTTGAAAATATTGGAAAATATTGTTCCATTTATACTATCGTCATTTGAATCAAGATTATCTGTTAGTGCTATCCTTGTGGGCCTCATCAAGGCGTTTGATTCTATCATCCATAGAATATTGCTAGAAGAACTCGACTGCTATGACTTCAGAGGCTGAAAACCACCTCTGATCAGAAACTACTTGAGTGACAGAAAAGAACCTGTGCAGTTCAGCAATATGGCGTCCAATGTCTTGGACACCATGTGAGGTGTGCCACAAGGTTCTGTGTTTGGACCTCAACTCTTCATAATACATGTAAACGACTTGCTCGGCACTTTGCACTGCACATCCACACTCTTTGCAGATGATACCACTTTTGTTATGTATAAAAATACAATTAATTTGGAGAAGGAGAAAGGTGTGAGGATAGTATCATACTCAGCAGTGCCTGTTGATTGGTAAAGTTTTTTCTTTTACAAAAAACACCATGCACAATATGACGATAGGTACCGCTTTCAATCTTCTGCAGCATGAACTCGAAATGATTAGTCATGAAAGTTTTCTTCCTGTTAATGATAATTACCTCTTCTCTCTTGTAGTACGACAATGGCGATAATGAAACAGCGGTCGTCTTCTTGTTCCTGTGCATCTGAAGATTTGCTGCAATGGTTCATGACGTGCAGGTGCACTTGAAGCTTGTAGAAATAAAATACTTTTCTTTCAAGAGCTATCCACTTTTTGGTTGTTGGAATCATAGAGAAAACATACAGTATATATCCATACACAATGGCTGACAAGAACAAAAGAGCGATGTTACAAGCATTAATACAAGAAAGGTGTTGTAAAAAAGGTACATTGTTTTTAATTTTTCCACCACTGACTCAGATTACGTTAATGTGGCGTGATACAAACTAATATACAGAGTGTCCAACTCAAACCTCCCTGGTTTCAGAGACCCAGGGAAAAAAAACCACAGTAGATACGATGATGAAAAATGCACCGCATTGTAGAGCATCCCAAAGAATTTATTTATTTATCATCAATACACGTGAACCATTTGTAGCACGAAGAATATTGAGCCTATATTCAATTTCTTACCAAGTTCTTTGTAACATTTCCTCTGTTATTGATGTAATTATATTAGTGATATGATGTCGCAATGTAGAAATATCGTCCACTTTGGTCGCATACACGCGGTCCTTCATGAATCCCCACATGAAGATGTCAAGCAGCGTAATGTCGAGTGGACATGGTGGCCAGGGAATGGGTCCTCCATGTCAGATCCAACGATTGGGAAATTTCCTATCCAGGAACTTGCAGATAGCCGTTGACCAAGGCGGCAGAGCTCCAGCTTGTTGAAAAATGATGTTGGATTGCAAGTCTTGTATCTGAGGGTACACAAACTGCTCCAACATGTCTAGGTACACTGACGCATTCACTGTTTGTTCCACAAAGAAGAACGGCCCAACAATCCTGTCATGCATTAGCCTGCACAGACAGGACAACATGCGGATTTTGCGAACCCCAAATCTGAACATTACGCCTATTAAACCTTCCTGATAGATGAAAGGTCGCCTCATCTGAGAATAAACATCTTTCCAGGAAGCTGGCATCCACATCAATACGCTGCCGCATACCTGCAGCAAATTGTTGCCAGCGTGGTTTGTATTTCCACGTCAGATATTGCAGAACTGGCACTTTGTAAGCACACATACGAAGATGCTGGTGAACTACACGATGCTATGTTGATCGAGGTACATCAAGTTACCTAGATGCTTGAAGAATTGACTTAGGTGGGCTTCTGAGAAACGTCCTCCATGTCTCTTCTGAAACTCTGTAACATGCACCACCAGAATGTTTTAGAACACTTCCTGTTGCCAGAAACTTCCTATACCATTTCTTAATTGTTTTCACATCAGGTGGATCACATTCATACACACGACGATAATTTCTTTGCACAGTAATCAGCGAATTTGTTTCTGCAAACCACACTGCTGCTAGTGCACTGCTGTGGAGTCGCCATTTTCACTTCATGCTGCCCTCTGGCGACGATACTTGGCACTTCTGATAAGGGACTATAAATTCTTTGAGGTGCTCTACAATGTGGTACATTTTTCATTGTCGTATCTACTGTGGTTTTTCTCTCCTGGGTCCTTGAAATCAGGGAGGTTTGAGTGGGACACCCTCTATCTTTGTCGCATTCAACTTGCGGCTGTATGAATTATTCTCGTTTGTCAATAGAGATAAACCTAATAGGTACCTGCACAACTGCCCCACTACTGTATTTTTACATGGCCCACTATCACTGGACAGCGGTATACAGTAGTGGTGCATTCCAGAATCTTCAATTGCAAAGGAATCTACACAAATTAATTTAGAATGTATCATTATTGTTTTAAACTACTCAGAACTATTACTGCTGAGTACATTCTTTATACCCTCTCAGACCCAGAGACATTTTAGCATTACGTTGCAATTTTATAACGTTTGCTCAAGATCGACACCATTTTTTTTGTTTATGTTTATCATGAGCAATATGATTTTCACATTCACATAGGTCTGCTTTACATAAGACATTAGTCCGCCCAATTTAAGTTTCATCTTTCAGCACTAACAGGACAACATGTGTACATAAGTTTCACATGATGTGCATAAGCCTCGATCCATGCGGCCTATCTAAACAGAGCATCTGTCATTCCGGATGCTGAAAAGGAGAAAACTTCATGATCTATAAATTGTGATAAGCCAAAATAGTTACACTTAGCTATGAATCTTGCAAACCTACTATAGTTCAATTCTTTTATCTTGGTGGCTCGTGCATGCCCGCCCAGACGCGGGAGATTGCTGCATTGCCAGTTGCACGTGCCAAGAGAAGCAGCGCCATAGTATAGTATAGTATACTTCGCAAACTTACGTTCAGGGGGGAGCGCGCAGTTTATGAAGTAAAGCCACAACGGCCGCATTAACCCTTTCGCTGCTACAGAGACGTGCACCCCGCATTCCGCGCTGTGCGCGATTTTGTCATCACTGCACTGCTCGCCTGTGCACACACATGGTGTTCCGACTGCTTTGACACACTTATCATTCGATTTCACAAAAACTATTTGGCCCAAAAATGCAGTTATTGTGCAGCATTAAATGTAGTTAACCATTGCACGAAATTTTGAAGAGTTTGCAGAGGTAAAAGTCCACAGCATATACTTTCCGTATGGCCGAATTTAGTTGCCACTAGAAATTTCAAAAAAATACATTCAAACGAATAAAATTCATGAAGTAAGACACTTCAATATTGTTTTTAAATAAAGAAAATACTAATCTCCAAACAAGGTTTGAATTCAGAACCTATAACTTATCAGCCGAACACCTTAACAAATACGCTAATGCAGCTCATCAACGAACTGAATTCCTGGAGGACTTGAAAGAATCACGCAAAATACCGACAAACACTGTTGGTATGACTATGAATTACTCACGTTTCGTCGAAGTACAGTAGGAAATAAACAATTACCGCTATTCTTTATTGCGAAAAAGCGGTTAGTGAGAATGAATTTACTTGCTATCACCTGAATTAGGAGGCTTATTGCTTGTTTGGTTTAATTAATTAATAGAAAACGAAGCAATTGGTATAAAGAATGCTTTTTCCAAACTTTCTTTTATAGAAAGTCTGCTATAAAGACATTGCTTTTGTTCAATTACTTTATTTATGACTGAACGTTTCTAAAACTGAAGACACTCCTCCGTTCTCTGCACTGCAGTTGAGCTCTGGCAACGTCGATCTCTGTTCATTGGCTGACTGTGCTTTGTGACGTCAGATGCGCGGAACGAACCTAAACTCGTCCGCCGTCGTAAATGACGCGCACTTTAGAAGGTGTCTACTAGCCTACAGGAATGGTTAAATGGAAGGAAAGAAGCATTCATTTTACTCTGCTACTACAGTCCACTATTTATCTACAAGAGAACCATTGAGTACATTCTTTGTGAAGATTTACTCGCTTTGTGTTAACTCACTTATTTTATGTTTCCTACTGGTAAATTCTGAAAGTACAAACCATGTTATACAAGTCATGAACATCGACTGTTTGAAAATACCTGCAATGATTCTCCTTCAGTGTTTGTGACTTATACCTTTTTACTACAGGATATCGCACTTGTGTGTTATTATGTGCATAAATATGTCGCTACAAAGCTTATGTCAGAGAATACCTGTAAAACAATATTTGAGTAGCTCATGATCATGTGGAAATGCACCACGAACACATGCTCTTGGCTCTCTTATCAGCAACTTATAGTATCTGGTCTGACCCATTGTGGTATGGCAGTACAAGACCTCAGTTTAACCTTTATAACATCTGATGTAATATAGCCTTTTCACATGCACACATTCACACCATCACATTCACATGTGTATTTATAATTATGGTCCAGCACGTTAGCTGGGAGAAAACTTAGTATTACATTAACACTATGCACATAGTTGCTCAATGGCTACTAAGGCATCACTTTTTCAATGTAAACATATTCGTTTTCCGTCAGTATGCAGTTGTGTTCATCAATCATCTCGTCTTGTAAGAGCGCAAATGCTTATAGCGCAGCTGTCGTTTCGATTTACCTTTCGCATCTGAAAATAAAAGTGTTGTCATAGACGGGGCACAATCTCATTCTCTTTCATGGCTTATTCAAAATGTTACATCTATTCCTTCCTTCATTGTACATACGTATCCTCCAGTAGTGTTTAGGGTAGCTTGTATATAGCCACTTGTAAATGTATATTTAATGTACATAGTAATATAGTGTGTAGATATTTATGTAGATTTTTTTCCACTGTGAATATTCCTCAGATTAATTCTTCTCTTCTTTTACTTTTAGTTTTGTAGTTTAGACTCTTCATTTCTACAGTAGTTAAGTTATGTTGTAAAGTTTCCAAAATACTGTTTAGTTGGCGTTCACTTGCTAAGCTGCTTCAATCTGCCAGCTATGCAATGCCTCGCACTACATTGTGCTGTGCACATGCACAGTAGTTGTTGATTGTAAGCTAGCCCCAATGTGCATGCTTAGTGTATCACTCTCTTTATTGCATCATGTGTTTTATGTCTCAGGCATATTACTACAGTGTGTTTAAAGAGTGCAGAGATGATTAAAAATAAATCTCGCACTTGGCTATGGAAGTGTGTTCAGAGCTTTCTATGGCTCATGAGCATCTAATCGAAATCTTAAATAATTAAAACTTACATTCTATTCAACTAACAAATATGAAATAAGTATACAAAAATCTTTCCTTAATACTGAGCATAAAATTGTGATATACATGTTCAAATGAACTGTGTCACCTTGTGTATATATACGTATATATACTACTTCCTGGTTTTTTAACCGATGCTAACTTTGCCTAGTGCACAAATTCCCACAAATCCTTATGTGGATAGAGTCCTATGTCCTTTCCACTGTTCACATAGGCCTGGATGTGGGATTTTTAGATATGACAAATGGCCCTGTATTCAGATGTTTCCAAGACAGGGCTACAGTATGGGGAGGTAGAAGGCTGCATAATTTCCCAATCTATCTTGTACAATTTCCTTTCTCATTGCCTCCTTCCTCGCCCAAAGATTGGGGTATGAAGAGAAACAGAAGGTTTTGTGGAGGTGCACCTTCATTTTTTTTATTTATATCCTTTTATTACACCAGGGCATCCGCCAAACACATGTACATATCTGACAAACAGTTCCTGACGTTCATCTTTTTGGTCTTTGGTCAGACACACAGATTCACTTACCTTGTTATGTACGATGTTAGGGTGTATGTCCTCTTCTGGTGGCTATTCAACCCCTTGTGTATTTAAAAACTTGACGGCTGGATAAAATAATTGTATGCAGATATCTGAGGTGTGCTCTTGTTTTTTTATTGGTGTTTGTTTTAACCAGATCTACTGAGAATTGTTGGTCATTTATTGTAAAGTAGCATTTCCCTTTTCCTACATTAATTTGTGCCTGATATTTTCTAAAAGTGTCCGTACCAATAAGACAATCTACTATCAATTTCTCAACCACAAGGAAAGTACATTGAAAAGAAGTATTATTTATTTTAACAGCGATTAAGGCTTGCAGTTTGACCCCCTTAGACTTGCTTCCTACTGTGGTCTGTATTTTGCAATTCTGAAGTGGAAGTGTTGGTATCCAGCCTCGCTTTTGCAATTCATCAAACATTCCATGAGATATTCAGTCAGTTGTGATGCTGGTATCTAGTACCACAGGTACATTTAAGTCAAATATTTGAGCGTTAACTATTGCTTGCGCTGTTTCCTCACTTTCCCTTTCATGATTAGTGATATCTTCCTGGCACAATTCATCTTTGATATGACCACTCTGATCATATCTAATAAAACAGTTTTTAATTAGCTTTATGCCCCCACCCCCTTCATTGGTCGTCGAACAGGGGCCTATTGAGACCTGTTTAAGTTTTCCTGGCTAACCACAATGTTGACTTCATTTGAGGTGATGTCAACTAAGTGTATGCTTTGGTCTGGTTCCTCCAATTGGTGTCTTGTGCAGCTCTTGATTCGAAATCTTGATGGCCTTACCCACTATTTGAAATGTAATTGTGGTTATAATGACTATAAACAGCTTTTGACAGAGTGTTTGATTGTCTGTTTGTGTTTTATCCTTATCAACTGCCGCACCAGTTATTGCCACTAGACGGCAGTGCTGAACCCTCCCTGATCACTATAGCCCAACTGATTAAAATTTTGTTCTTACATTGTTCTTCATTCGTTTACAATTTTGGCCTTTCCCGTTGCCGAAGTGGTCGCTATTACCATTGTTGTGAGTGGGTAGGGTTGCTAGCTATGTTGGTTATTGTTATCATTTTCACCCTGCTATTATCTAAATCTTGGGCCTGAACTTGTGCATTGGCATTTTGTGTGTGCACTGGCTCTTCCCATAAATAAGGCCAATGGAATAAATTACTGATAAAAAATACTCTTATGTCATGTTCTGGAATGATAATCAATTTTTCACTCGTTTGTGCAGGCAAACAGCTATTACCATTGTTGTGAGTGGGTAGGGTTGCCAGCTGTGTTTGTCATTGTTACCATTTTCACCCTGCTATTCTCTAAATCTTGGACCTGAACCTGTGCATTGGCATTCTGTGTGTGCACTGGTCCTTCCTCATAAATAAGGTCAATGGAATAAAGTACTGATAAAAAATACTCTCTGCCATATTCTGGAATGATAATTAATTTTTCACACGTGTGTGCAGGTAGACAGCTTTTCAAAATCTTTAACACATCCACATGAGAGATCGGATTCGTCCAGTACCAGGTTTTATTCAAATACCTCTCAAAGTATTTTCTTAGTCCCAATGTTTGCTATTGAATGATGACTTCATATTACAACTTTCCTGTACTGGGGCAGACCAAAATTTATCCAAAAATCCACTCTCGAAATTTTTATAAGGGTGGCATCTTTCTGCCATATCTGTCGCCCATAGCAAGACGTCGCCTTGCGTGTGTCCTACTACAAAACGCATGTTTTGTGCCTCTTTTCAATTTCTAGGCAATACATTGTGAAAGGGCCTTATGAACATCACCGGATTCGGTCTTTTGCCTTCTGATGAAAAAATAGGGAACTGTCTATGCTGTAATAATCCTTCGTCAGATAATAAGGTGGAAAGACTTGCAGCACTGTCTGCTATCGGTGTAGCATTGTTTTGGTACATGAGATTATGTTCTGAGCGTGGCTATGCAACAGGTACAGTAATCGGTAGCACCTGCTGCATCTTGTAGCTCCTGTCTATTTCATCTGACGGGTTTGTAACAAACAGCGGATAGGTACTAGGATTATCTACTCGGTCTAGTGGCACTTGACTGCGTGGGATCGGATCTTCTTTTATCTTTTGCAACATTGTTTAGGCTACCCCGCAAATTTTCCTCCGCTGCTGTAATGCACGAATCTATCCTAGCCAAAGGTTCATGCTATTTTTTTCGCATCACCCCCTCGACTACTTCCATGTGAGTTCAGTTCTCCTGAACTACCTTTTAGAATTTTCATTTTTTTTTTTACAATTTCTCAGTTCTTTCCTGTTATTTTTGCACAAACTGAGTGTTTAAATTTAAATTATCTATTTGCAATGACAATTCATGCACCTCTTCTGGTAAACCTTTACATACTGACTGCAAGTCGTTTACAGTACTGTCAGGGTGTCCAAATTCTTACATATTTGCGACTGTGCCTGTTGCATTTTAGTTTGTACATCACTTACACGTTTCAACGTACCTGCCAACTTTCCTTGTGCCTCGTCTACGGATGACACTCTTTGATTCAAGTTATTTGTATCCTGGGATAAGTCAGTGAGCAACTCTGCTTTTCATTTTTTTCTGATGTTAAAGAGTTTACCCGTTAATTTATTGGACAGCTCAGTACGTAAATTCTGAGTAAGGTCATTGAGCTGCTGTGTTATATTAACTTTAATACCGTCAAACGCCCGTTTTCGTTCATTTTTAACCCTCGAGTGCCCTGCGAGACATATATGTCCCTCTGTGTTTGAAGTGCTGCAGGGACTAAAATGTGCTTCCTTTCTGCTGAATGCCTGGTGTGACACAGGTGTCAATTAGAGAGCCTGTGTAGAGCTACTGTTAATGCCTCCTTATCGATCTCTGGTGGCGTTCATATGGATCAGTGGTGCAGAGAAAGTGCACCAAGGTAGTTTCGTCATTCAACTGCTGCTGTGAGCAGCATGTCACGTCAGGTAATATTGTTGCAATCACTGTCTTGGTATTACTGCAATTTGTTTGTGTATTCCGATATTTTATGATGCCAAACAGTAATTAGTAAATATTGTTTGGGAATGGAATAACTATTCTGTATTGTGCTGTAATGCATGTTACAAGTACGTTACACTGGGCAATGAGTAGTACAGTTGTTGATGAATCCCAAATTATTTCATTTTACGAATCAGTGTGACTCTTGTAAAAGCTAAAGTGGCAATCACTGTTCATCGTTTTTGTAGCTATCCACTGAAGACATACTTCCTTTTCTGGACCATCCTCATGTCAGCGACATAGAAGATTTGTACTCAGATGATGCTGATGATGACTTTGATAAAAGAACTGCAAAGGACAGAAGACTTGAACATGAACAAGTATCTGCAAATATTCCTTTTTCTGCTGAAAATGATACTGAAGGTTTTTTAGCTGAAGAAGCTGAAGAGTCCATACAGGAGAATGATAATGCTGCAGACAAGTTTGATCGACTACAGTGCAAGAAGGAAGATTTTGCTCCAGTTATTGAGCCATTTATTCTTGTTCCTGTGTCAGCTCCGACTAGACTAATGTGTTCTCTGTAATATTTCACGAACTCTGATGACAGATGATATGCTTCACAGCTTGATAGACCAATGAAATCAGTACAGTGTACAAAAGGCTGGAACAACAGTGAACACAAACAAGCCAGAACTGGAAAAAACATTAGGCATGTAGCTGAGAATGGGACTTGCTCAAAACCTTAGCATTCACTGCTACTGGGAGACCCACATGGCCCACATCTTGGTTTGTAACGTTATGGCATGAAATGGATTTGAAAAGTTGTTGAGTGTTCTCACTCTAAAAATAATTTATTAGTGGCTCTTGAAACTAAAATTGATTTTAAACTCTGGAAAAATTCAACCACGGTTGAATCGATTCAGAAAAAAATATTTGAATATAGTTCCAGAGGAACACCACAGTGTCTATGAAGTAATGGTTACTTTTAAAGGCGGAAACACCTTGGAACAGTTTATGCAAAACAAACCAGTAATGTGGGGATTCAAAATGTGAGGTGGGGCAGGAGCATCTCGCTACTTATATAACTCTGACATTCTATCAGGGTGCTGCAGGAAAAAATCTAAAAAGGATGAGAGAAACAGGAAAAGGGCTCGCATATGAAATGGTTTTTAAATTAACAGATTCGTTACCAGAAAACTGCGGTTTCAAAGTATGTGTTGACAACTTTTGTAAGGGTGATATACTTGATAAGTATATGTCGAATAGAGGTATCTATTTTATTGGAACAGTAAGAGCAAAGACGATAAAAGATTATGACGAAAAAGGCATCTACATATCTACATCTACATAGATACTCCGCTAACCACCAAGCGGTGTGTGGCGGGGGGCACTATTCGCGCCAAAGTCATATTTCCCCCCTCTGTTCCACTCGCTGTCGCGCGAGGGAAAAACGACTATCTGAACGCCTCAGTACGAGCTCTAATTTCCCTTATCTGTGAACGGTGATCATTGCGCGATTTGAAAGTTAGTGGTAATAATATATGCTCTACATCCTCGGCGAATATCGGATTTTGGAATTTAGTGAGCAGCCCCTTCCGTTTAGAGCGTCGTCTATCTGCAAGTGTGTCCCACTTCTAACTTTCTGTGAGATTTGTAACGCTCTCGCGATGGCTAAATGTACCAGTCACGAATCTTGCCGCCCTTCTTTGGACCGTCTCAATCTCTTGAATTAGACCCAACTGGTAATGGTCCATACAGACGAACCATACTCTAAGACTGGACGAACTTAAGTACTGTAAGCAATTTCCTTTGTTGAAGGACTGCATCGCTTCAGGTTCTACCAATAAACCACAATATAGAGTTCGCATTACCCGTTATTTGTGTTATCTGATCGTTCCATTTGAGATCATTTCGAATAGTCACACCCAGATATTTGACGGATGTTACCGCTTCCAAATACTGGGCATTTATTTTGTACTCGTATATTAATGGGGATTTTCGGTTTGTTGTGAGATAACTGCCAGTCATTACACCACACATTTATTTTCTGCAAATCCTCATTGATTTGTTCACATCTTTCGTGTGATACTACTTTCCTGTATACTACAACATCGTCGGCAAACAGTCTAATGCCGCTGTCAATACCACCAACCAGAACGCTTACGTAAATCGTAAAAAACAGCGGATCTTTTACGCTACCCTGGGCACATCTGATGTTACGCTTGTTTCTGTTGAAGTCTACCCATACAGGGCGACATACTGATCTCTGTCTGTTAGAAAACTTTCTATCCAAAAGCATACGTCATCGGATAGACCGTAAGCGCCCACTTTTTGGAGCAAGCGACAGTGCGGAACTGAGTCGAACGCCTGTATAAGTTGAGGAATATGGTATCAATCTGAGAGCCGGTATCTAGAGCCTGTTGTACATCATGCACAAAGAGGGCCAGATGCGTCTCGCATGACCGCTGTTTCCTAAGACCGTGTTGGTTTATGCAGATGAGCTTGTCCGAGTCTAGAAAGGTCTTTATGTCTGAACGCAAAATATGTTCCATGGCTTGAAAAGAAAACGGTGTCAGTGAAATTGGCCGATAAATATGTGCATCCTATTTTCTCCCCTTTTTATAGATTGCTATGACCTGGGCCTTTTTCCAGTCCCATGGAACTTTCCGCTGTTCCAGTTATCTCTGATAGATGATAGATAAGAATGGTGCTACATTTGCAGGATGTTGTTGTGGTCTTCAGCCCTGAGACTGGTTTGATGCAGCTCTCCATGCTGCTCTATCCTGTGCAAGCTTCTTCATCTCTCAGTACCTAATGCAGCCTACATCCTTCTGAATCTGCTGAGTATATTCATCTCTTGGTCTCCCTCTACGATTTTTACCCTCCACGCTGCCCTCCAGTGCTAAACTGGTGATCCCTTGATCCCTCAGAACATGTCCTAGCAACCGATCCCTTCTTCTGGTCAAGTTGTGGCACAAACTCCTCTTCTCCCCAATTTTATTCAATACCTCCTCATTAGTTATGTGATCTACCCATCTAATCTTCAGCATTCTTCTGTAGCACCACATTTCGAAAGCTTCTATTCTCTTCTTGTTTAAACTATTTATCGTCCATGTTTCACTTCCATACATGGCTACACTCCATACAAATACTCTCAGAAACGACTTCCTGACACTTAAATCTATACTCGATGTTAACAAATTTCTCTTCTTCAGAAACGCTTTCCTTGCCATTGCCAGTCTACATTTTATATCTTCTCTACTTCGACTATCATCAGTTATTTTGCTCCCCAAATAGCAAAACTTCTTTACTACTTTAAGTGTCTCTTTTCCTAATCTAATTCCCTCAGCATCACCCGACTTAATTCGACTATATTCCATTATCCTTGTTTTGCTTTTGTTGATGTTCATCTTATACCCTCCTTTCAAGACATTGTCCATTCCGTTCAAATTCTCTTCCAAGTCCTTTGATGTCTCTGACAGAATTACAACGTCATCGGCGAACCCCAAAGTTTTTGTTTCTTCTCCATGGATTTTAATACCTACTCCGAACTTTTCTTTTGTTTCCTTTACTGTTTGCTCAATATACAGATTGAATAGCATCGGGGAGAGGCTACAACCCTGTCTCACTCCCTTCCTAACCACTGATTCTCTTTCATATCCCTCGACTCTTATAACTGCCATCTGATTTCGGTACAAATTGTAAATAGCCTTTTGCTCCCTGTATTTTACCCCTGCCACCTTCAGAATTTGAAAGAGAGTATTCCAGTCAACATTGTCAAAAGCTTTCTCTAAGTCTACAAATGCTAGAAACGTAGGTTTGCCTTTCCTGAATCTTTCTTCTAAGATAAGTCGTAGGGTAAGTATTGCCTCAGACGTTCCAACATTTCTACGGAATCCAAACTGATCTTCCACTGGGTCAGCTTCTACCAGTTTTTCCATTCATCTGTAAAGAATTCGCGTTAGTATTTTGCAGCTGTGACTTATTAAACTGATAGTTCGGTAATTTTCACATCTGTCAACACCTGCTTTCTTTGGGATTGGAATTATTATATTCTTCTTAAAGTCTGAGGGTATTTTGCCTGTCTCATACATCTTGCTCACCAGATAGTAGTTTTGTCAGGACTGGCTCTCCCAAGGCTGTCAGTAGTTCTACTCCCGGGGCCTTGTTTGGAAGTAGGTCTTTCAGTCCTCTGTCAAAGTCTTCACACAGTATCATATCTCCCATTTCATCTTCATCCACCTCCTCTTCCATTTCCATAATATTGTCCTCAAGAACATCGCCCTTGTATAGACCCTCTATATACTCCTTCCACCTTTCTGCTTTCCCTTCTTTGCTTAGAACTGGATTTCCATCTGAGCTCTTGATATTCATGCAAGTGGTTCTCTTTTCTCCAAAGGTTTCTTTAACTTTCCTGTAGGCAATCTCTATCATACCCCTAGTCATATGTGCGTCTACATCCTTACATTTGTGCTCTAGCCATCCCTGCTTAGCCATTTTGCACTTCCTGTCGATCTCATTTTTCAGACGTTTGTATTCCTTTTTGCCTGCTTCACTTACTGCATTTTTATATTTTCTCCTTTCATCAATTAAATTCAGTATCTCTTCTGTTACCCAAGGATTTCTATTAGCTCTCGTCTTTTTACCTACATGATCCTCTGCTGCCTTCACTATTTCATACCTCAAAGCTACCCACTCTTCTTCTACTGTATTTCTTTCCCCCATTCCTGTCAATTGTTCCCTTATGCTCTCCCTGAAACTCTGCGCAACCTCTGGTTGTTTCAGTTTATCCAGGTCCCATCTCCTTAAATTCCCACCCTTTTGCAGTTTCTTCAGTTTTAATCTACAGTTCATAACCAATAGATTGTGGTCAGAGTCTACATCCGCCCCTGGAAATGTCTTACTATTTAAAACCTTGTTCCTAAATCTCTGTCTTACCATTGTGTAATCTGTCTGAAACCTGTCAGTATCTCCAGGATTCTTCCATGTATACGAGGTGCGGCTAGAAAAAAACCGGACTGATGCTGGAAAAAACATTTATTTACAATTCCAGAATGAGATTTTCACTCTGCAGCAGAATGTGCGCTGATATGAAACTTCCTGGCAGATTAAAACTGTTTGCTCGAGCGAGACTCGAACTCGGGACCTTTGCCTTTCGCGGGCAAGTGCTCTACCAACTGAGCTACCAAAGCACGACTCACGCCTGGTACTCACAGCTTTACTTCTGCCAGTACCTCGTCTCCTACCTTCCAAACTTTACAGAAGCTCTCCTGCGAACCTTGCAGAACTAGCACTCCTGAAAGAAAGGATATGCGGAGACATGGCTTAGCCACAGCCTGGGGGATGTTTCCAGAATGAGATTTTCACTCTGCAGCGGAGTGTGCGCTGATACGAAACTTCCTGGCAGATTAAAACTGTGTGCCCGACCGAGACTCGAACTCGGGACCTTTGCCTTTCGCGGGCAAGTGCTTTACCAGCTGAGCTACCGAAGCACGACTCACGCCCGGTACTCACAGCTTTACTTCTGCCAGTACCTCGTCTCCTACCTTCCAAACTTTACAGAAGCTCTCCTGCGAACCTTGCAGAACTAGAGTTTGGAAGGTAGGAGACGAGGTACTGGCAGAAGTAAAGCTGTGAGTACCGGGCGTGAGTCGTGCTTCGGTAGCTCAGTTGGTAGAGCACTTGCCCGCGAAAGGCAAAGGTCCCGAGTTCGAGTCTCGGTCGGGCACACAGTTTTAATCTGCCAGGAAGTTTCATTTATTTACAATTATTTACAATTTCATGTTATCTCCTTCAATGTACTCTCCTCCTCGGTCTCTACACCGCTCCATACGAATTTTCCACTGTTCATAGCAATGCTGCATATCATTTTCGGTAAGTCCATACATTACTTCCGTCGCTTTTTCTTTTACTGCTTCAACAGTCTCAAATCTAGTTCCTTTCAAAGCTGACTTGACTTTAGGGAAAGAGAAAAGTCACAGGGGGCCAAATCAGGTGAGTAGGGTGGATGATCTAAGATGGGAATGTTGTGTTTTGCCAAAAACGTCTTCACTGACAACGCACTGTGAGCTGGGGCATTGTCTTGGTGAAGGATCCATGACTTTTTTCTCCACAAATCGTTCCATTTTCTCCGTACTCGCTCACGTAGGGTAGCGAGGACGCTAATGTAGTAATGCTGATTCACTGTTTGTCCCTCTGGTACCCAATCAATGTGCACAATTCCTTTGATGTCAAAAAAAAAAACAATCATCATTGCCTTGAATTTCGATTTTGACATTCGTGCTTTTTTTTGCCGTGGAGAACCAGGAGTTTTCCAATGCATCGATTGGCGTTTAGTTTCGGGATCGTAAGTAAAAAAACCACGATTCATCGCAAGTAATAACATTTTGTAAGAAGGTGGGATCACTTTCAATGTTTTCCAGGATGTCAGAACAAATCATTCTTCGGCGTTCCTTCTGTTCAATTGTGAGACACTTTGGAACCATTTTTGAACACACTTTGTTCATGTTGAAACTTTCATGAAGAATCTGCCTAACACTTTCCTTGTCAACTCCTGTTAACTCAGACACTGCTCTGATTGTTAACGGCGATCTTGTCGAACAAGTTTACCGATGTTTTCAATGTTTGCATCAGTTTTTGCTGACAATGGTCTGCCAGTGCGAGTGTCATCACTGGTGTCTTCGCGGCCATCTTTAAATCGTTTAAACCACTCAAACACTTGTGTTCGCGATAAACAATCATCGCCGTACACTTGTTGTAACATTACAAACGTTTCACTTGCAGATTTTCTTAGTTTGAAACAAAATTTGATGTTAACACGCTGTTCTTTCTGTACACTCAACATTTTCCGACGCACAGACAGAACGTCAACTACTTAAAACAGACGCCACGGGCAGACTGAGTGCAGGAGGCAGATGAAACTCGAGCAGTAGGCGGAGCGAGAGTCATGTGACAGGCCACGCGACTTTCAGCCTTATTGCATTCGTTTTATTGTTTCACCAGTACTAGTCCGGTTTTTTTCTAGCCACACCTCGTACAACCTTCTTTCATGATTCTTAAACCAAGTGTTAGCTATGATTAAGTTATGCTCTGTGCAAAATTCTACCAGGCGGCTTCCTCTTGCATTTCTTAGCACCAATCCATATTCACCTACTATGTTTCCTTCTCTTCCTTTTCCTACTGTCGAATTCCAGTCACCCATGACTATTAAATTTTCGTCTCCCTTCACTACCTGAATAATTTCTTGTATCTCATCATACATTTCACCAATCTCTTCATCATCTGCAGAGCTAGTTGGCATATAAACTTGTACTACTGTAGTAGGCGTGAGCTTCGTGTCTGTCTTGGCCACAATAATGCGTTCACTATGCTGTTTGTAGTAGCTTACCTGCACTCCTACTTTATATTCATTATTAAACCTACTCCTGCATTACCACTATTTGATTTTGTATTTATAACCCTGTATGCACCTGACCTGAAGTCTTGTTCCTCCTGCCACCAAACTTCACTAATTCCCACTATATCTAACTTTAACCTATCCATTTCCCTTTTTAAATTTTCTAACCTACCTGCCCGATTAAGGGATCTGACATTCCACACTCCGATCTGTAGAACGCCAGTTTTTTTTTTCTCCTGATAACGACGTCCTCTTGATTAGTCCCCACACGGAGATCCGAATGGGGGACTATTTTACCTCCGGAATATTTTACCCAAGAGGATGCCATCATCATTTACTCATAGAGTAAAGCTTCATGCCCTCGGGAAAAATTACGGCTGTAGTTTCCCCTTGCTTTCAGCCGTTCGCAGTACCAGCACAGCAAGGCCGTTCTGGTTAGTGTTACAAGGCCAGACTGTTGCCCCTGCAACTACTGAAAAGGCTGCTGCCCCTCTTCAGGAACCACACGTTTGTCTGGCCTCTCAACAGATACCCCTCCATTGTGGTTGCACCTACACTACGGCTATCTGTATCGTTGAGGTACGCAAGCCTCCCCACCAACGGCAAGGTCCATGGTTCATGGTGGGGGATTTGTAGCATAGTCAACATAAAATCTTATGGGGATACCGTCTGGGCCAGAGGCCTTCGTGGCGTCTAAGGATCTTAACTGTTTTACCATCCCAGATACACTAAACACTATGTCAGTCCTCCTTGCATTTGTTCGATGGTTGAAAGGAGGAATGGTGCTGCAGTCCTCTACTGTAAATGAGTTTTTGAAAGCTAGGTTTGGATTTTCGGTCTTCAGTTTATCATAATCCGTTACGTTTTCCGTACTGTCAGCTAGAGAAGGTATTGAATTATTTGTAGCTTTCATATATTTTACGTACAACCAAAATTTTTTGGGGTTATTTTTAGAAGATGCAGATAAAATATTGCTTTCAAATTCGTTAAAAGAATCTCTTATTGACCTTTTGACAGCTGCTTTTATTTCGCATAATTTCTGTTTGTCAGTGGGGCAGTGACTACGTTTAAAACGACTGTGCAAAATTCTCTGCTTTCTCAGCAACTTCCTAATATGTTTGTTAAACTAAGGTGGATCCTTTCCCTCCCTTATATTTTTGCTAGGCACATATTTCTCCTGCACGTGGTGGACAATACCTTTAAATTCCGACCAAAGATGCCTCTTCCACATCCCAGACAAGGCCCCCCTGCAGTCACACCAGGTGAACATTGGACTTCTTCCCCACCCTAGCCGCTATGTTCCTGAGGGGTTACATGACCTGCCTAACACTGGAGCTCCCAATAACTAACAAAGCCCTATCCCCACATGCTTGTCGAGATCTTGCTGAAGGAGCGGCCACTATCCTGGTAGAAAGTGCTTTCTGATCCAGCTCAGCCTCCCCCTCACAAGCATCAGGTAGCACATTGAATATATTAGCAAAATTGCATGGGATTTGGAAGGACCCTGCATCTTCCATGTAGTCTTCACCTTGAGGCTTGAGAGGTCGACACACTCCGCCACCCACACTGAGGTGAGGGTGGGCTGGCCGGCTCAGTCGTACCTCAGGTCAGCTCAGTGACAGAGAGCTGTGACATCCCCCCCCCCCCCCTCCCCTGCACATCTAGTACAGCAGAGGCTGCCCCAGGCACCCCATCCCAATTGCACCTCAAGGTGGCACTCTGGAAGGACGTGAAGGACTAGGAGCAACAGCAAGCCTAGTGGACAGCACAGGACGATTCACTGTAGTGAGATGGTTTGACAACAAACCTTTTACTCTGCTGTCATCTTTCGTTGGTGTTGAGACCCAAGAGAAGGCAAACAGGTGGGACAAATCCAAAGAGAATATGTCATTGTCCTAAGACCAGCCATGATCCTAGCTTATAACACCTATATGGGTGGTATTGATTTCATGGACATGCTGTCATCGCTTTACAGTACCACATAAAATCAAGGGGGTAGTGTTTATACATCTCTTGGCACACAATCCAAGTCATGGTAGTCAATAGTTGTCTCAAATACTGTAACGACTGGAAGTTTCTTGAAGAATGACATTACACTGCACAAATTCCAAACTGAAATAGCAGGTGAACAAGTACTGATAGGGAATGACAAATCAAAATGAGAACGCCCAAATAAAGATGTAATGTCAAGAAAGAAGAAGAGGGTTGTCCCAACAGTTATCCCAGTTGTAGACTGCCAGAAGGATAAATATGATCATTGACCGTAATGGAATGAAACAAGAGGACAGTGCAAGGTATGTATCAGGATGGTATCATACATGTATGCATTTTTGTGATTAATTAAAGACAGAAATTGTTTCAGAAGAATTCTCACATAAAAACTGACGAACTGACTTGGCTAATAATTTCAGCAGCTTTTTTCTATTTTACTGTTTTGTAGTGTATAACACCTTGGCTGTGCAAGTGGGGGCTTTCTACTGTACGATAATAATGAGCCATTTACTTCATCCTATATGAATTAATTATAAGTAAATGCATTTAAAAGGAAGCTGATATAATATATTCATTCTTCAACACAGAATTTTCCACAAAAATAAGAATAAAAGAGATTTTGCGATCAAAACCTATTAAAATTAAATGACTGGTGTGACCAATGTTACATTAAAATTTTGGGGTGGAAAATGTTAAAAGTGTTAAAATTGAACATAAAATAGCGAAAAGAGACAGTAGTAAGAGGTTTTGGTGAAATAAAAATTTTTGGAGCTATGGAGAAATGTTATGGGGTTAGGACTGTTAAAATTTTCTATTTTTTTTCAGCAAATTTGTCAAATATTTGCTTTTGTTTCATTGTAAAATTTTTTGGATCATTGAATCGTTGTGCATGAGTGTTCAATTTCATATCAAAGTATCTTGTTTTCTCATGCATTAATTGCATTGTGTTCAGGGGACAGGGCATGTCCACCATGTTTCGTTCAGTTACATCCCCATGCGATAGAAAACTATCATTTAACGAATCTGCACTATCTCATCTTTTATTCTCACCACAGGAGAAAATGCTTCATTGTGAAAATTGAGAAGCCACTTAATGTATAATAACTGCATACAGTTCGCAACTCACAACAATTTGCTATTAAAAAAGCTTTTCAGCAAAATTTTTATCCATGATGCTTCAATACTTGACCAAAACCATAAGTTCATACTTAACTTGAGACAGCACACCATAGAGTCTATATAACAACATTTATTTTTCTTTAGTGCTTGACCATTGTCATCCCCCTTTCTTCTTTGGAGGCCATCCCAACTCCAAAGCATGACTGCAAAATGCAAGTGACCCCTCATTGGCTAGTCCAAATTACACATCCATGGTCACTTTCTGCGCTTTGCCCATATTTTTCTTTGTCATATATGCACATATATTTCAACAAACCCAGGCACAGGAGATACTCTTTACGATGCTACTAATTAAAGTCAGGTTTTTCACATGCAAATCTTTCATCAGTCTAGTAAAAGGAAAGTGAGACATGTTGCTATGCTTTATAGCAACTTGTACCACTACAGATTTCCCCAATAAGATGAAAGATGTAGTGTGTAATAACATACTCACCTAGATTCGGTGTGGCTTATACACTCCTGGAAATTGAAATAAGAACACCATGAATTCATTGTCCCAGGAAGGGGAAACTTTATTGACACATTCCTGGGGTCAGATACATCACATGATCACACTGACAGAACCACAGGCACATAGACACAGGCAACAGAGCATGCACAATGTCGGCACTAGTACAGTGTATATCCACATTTCGCAGCAATGCAGGCTGCTATTCTCCCATGGAGACGATCGTAGAGATGCTGGATGTAGTCCTGTGGAACGGCTTGCCATGCCATTTCCACCTGGCGCCTCAGTTGGACCAGCGTTCGTGCTGGACGTGCAGACCGCGTGAGACGACGCTTCATCCAGTCCCAAACATGCTCAATGGGGGACAGATCTGGAGATCTTGCTGGCCAGGGTAGTTGACTTACACCTTCTAGAGCACGTTGGGTGGCACGGGATACATGCGGACGTGCATTGTCCTGTTGGAACAGCAAGTTCCCTTGCCGGTCTAGGAATGGTAGAACGATGGGTTCGATGACGGTTTGGATGTACCGTGCACTATTCAGTGTCCCCTCGACGATCACCAGTGGTGTACGGCCAGTGTAGGAGATGCTCCCCACACCATGATGCCGGGTGTTGGCCCTGTGTGCCTCGGTCGTATGCAGTCCTGATTGTGGCGCTCACCTGCACGGCGCCAAACACGCATACGACCATCATTGGCACCAAGGCAGAAGCGACTCTCATCGCTGAAGACGACACATCTCCATTCGTCCCTCCATTCACGCCTGTCGCGACACCACTAGAGGCGGGCTGCACGATGTTGGGGCGTGAGCGGAAGACGGCCTAACGGTGTGCGGGACCGTAGCCCAGCTTCATGGAGACGGTTGCGAATGGTCCTCGCCGATACCCCAGGAGCAACAGTGTCCCTAATTTGCTGGGAAGTGGCGGTGCGGTCCCCTACGGCACTGCGTAGGATCCTACGGTCTTGGCGTGCATCCGTGCGTCGCTGCGGTCCGGTCCCAGGTCGACGGGCACGTGCACCTTCCGCCGACCACTGGCGACAACATCGATGTACTGTGGAGACCTCACACCCCACGTGTTGAGCAATTCGGCTGTACGTCCACCCGGCCTCCCGCTTGCCCACTATACGCCCTCGCTCAAAGTCCGTCAACTGCACATACGGTTCACGTCCACGCTGTCGCGGCATGCTACCAGTGTTAAAGACTGCGATGGAGCTTCGTATGCCACGGCAAACTGGCTGACACTGACGGCGGCGGTGCACAAACGTTGCGCAGCTAGCGCCATTCGACGGCCAACACCGCGGTTCCTGGTGTGTCCGCTGTGCCGTGCGTGTGATCATTGCTTGTACAGCCCTCTCGCAGTGTCCGGAGCAAGTATGGTGGGTCTGACACACCGGTGTCAATGTGTTCTTTTTTCCATTTCCAGGAGTGTATTATAAGCAATGCATTAATTAATTTCACTTTTATATTGAGTTCTCATGTGACCTAAAAAATACAAAATCCCACATACAAAACATATAAAAGTATTTGGATCATTTGTATAAAGAGTGTACAGAGAAATATCTAATTTTACTGTACTCTGGTATTTTTTCAATTATCATAGTAAATATTTGCCCTCCTGCAAAGACTTACAAAGATTATACTATACTTGTGTATTCAAAATATAGGTAAATCTGTACCTTTTTAACAGATAACCTTCATGAAGACAAAATCCCTCTAAGACGAGAGAGAAAGTTGAAAGACAATAGAACAGTTAAAGAGGAAGAAATTGCCTCATAGAAAACTAAAGTGGAATTAAAATGAAGCTTTGACTAAGAATGTGGTGGTCATCATGGCGCCTAATATGCAAAAAGGGCAGATTGTCATGAGGACTTAAACTTTTTTATTGTATCATTATTTGCTCTCCTATCTGTACAATAAAAATTACTATCTTTTTTCCTGGAGAGTTTAGATTCGCAGTGTTCCCCCATTTCTTGTATTTCTGTTTCATGTATTCCAATTTTCTGCATAATTAAAATCGACTCTTACTTTGTGCAGGATATTCAAACCTTCTACAAATGTCAATAATTGTTCTACAGTATTCCATCCACCATATAGTATTTCCTTGCGTGCAAAATAAGGTAATCTTATTCCTCCACTTGAACCAAATGTTTTTCATCTAGCAGGTTATCTAAATTCTTAGACCTCGTCAGGTGCCACTCAGCATACTTCTTATTGTATCCCATGAACTATTATAGTATTTGGGATCTAATAACTCTAGAATCAATTTTTCTTGCGAACTTGGGGACCAATATTTTACCTGAATATCTTCCTACAATTTACATTCCTGTGAATGAGATGTTCCCTGTTCCTCTATATCAGCTAGTAAATGTCCTAGTGCAATTTTTTAACTATAATCCCATTTCTGAGGCATAGATGGAGAAAATACTGTTAAGAAATACGTTGGATGTACTTCCGCTTCTGGCTTAAACTTTGGAAACTGCTTAGCATAACTAACTCCATTTCCTACTTGTAACTCTTCTAATAATTCTGTCGATAATCCTATGTTAAATGTAGCTGTTTTGCTTCTAAGTTCCTGTTTAGTGTCTTCTAATTGTAGCCATAATTTCTATAATTCACTCGTATTATTAATAGTATCGTCCACCAAATCAGAGATAGCGCTGTTGCTATCTACTTTTTCGTGTACTTTTCGCTCTACCATTTCTTCTAGATGCTTCTCCAAATTAGTTAAAGTATTTGGATCAGTAGAAATTTGAATAAGATTTTTTATTTGGTTCTAATATTTCTATCCTATCTCGAGTCTGTGAGATATGATTATATATAGTTTCATAGTTCCTCAAAGGTGATATTTCTATGTCATCTTATCATTTACATCTTCGAACTGTACTTTCACTACTTGTCTAACTATATCATAATGATCAGCTATTTTCGTTTCGATCTGCTTAGATAACTTAGCTAAGGTTTCCTCTAATTTGAAAATTTTATCTGTTTTTGTGGCTAAATAGTCTAAATTTTATTATTTTATGATAATTCATCTGATTGCTCCATTTTATTAGACATCTTATCTAGTTTATTTGCTTTTTCATCTAGTATAAACACGAGACAAACGAATATTTTTCCTGGGTTAAAAATAAAAATAATAAGCACAGTATAACCAGACTCCCGCCGATCTGCTGCAGCTCATTAACTTATACAAGTCAGGTGATAACGTACAAACTTGACTTCCTTTCACATGAATGGGGTCACACAGTTTTACGTTCACTCACGTGTTGCTGTCAGCATAGCCCCTTGGATTTAATTTGGGCAATGGGTTAAGACTATGTGGGAGACACAAACAAAACATTCAGGATAACATACACTGAATCAGTTGCGCATGAGGCAATAAACAACATCCCACCTATAGCTTGGGCACAGTCTGTGCGGCTTGCTTCAAAGCTTCAGAGAGAAGAATTTGACAGGGAAGCAATGATGGATATAAACATTGAACCAATCATCGTAAATTTAAAATCAAATTGTTTGGAAACAGACTCAAATAGAAGTGACAAGGGAATTACGATGTAGACTTTGGAACAAAATAATAATGTTTATTGGTTTTAAAAACTCATGATTTAAAAAATATGTCTGTCAACACATCAATTGCATACATGATAATGAGAATTTCCTAGCCTTTTTGATTAGGGCTTTGTATCCTTTGAATTATGCAGACTACAATGTTCAACATATTTCCCAAGGAGAGGTTAAGCTTTTCCCACCATGTTGTATGCTCTAATGACACACGAGAATGCAGCTGGATAAATTCGTCAGAATTCCGATATTTCCACATTTGAACCCCAAGGCATGAACTGGATAAGGCACCAAACTGACAGCACCTGTTCCTTGTCGAGATATCGGTAGTTTCGATGTTATTGGTCAGCATTTCCTGGAGTTATTTGCAGACGTTGGTTAATTGTTTGCTTGTTCAATGGATTATGAATGCGGTCTGTCACTGCAATGTCGTACGAGTTGGTTTCAGTCACAATGCCCATTAACAGCGAAAAATATGACATCTTACTGACCATTTTTACAATATTCTTTTACATTAGTCTTTTCTACCATTATTTCTTTTGTAAGTGCAGTGATTGCACTTAACTACAGTCAAACTCACACACACACACACACACACACACACACACACACACACACACACATACCTCACACATTTTTAAAAATTGTATTGAGTAGATGCTGTTGTCCAAGCAAATATAATGATTTCCGTTTATGCTTGAAGTTAATTTTGTTGTAAATCTGTACTTATAATACAGTTCAAATCGCAATAAATGATCATTTTTAGTAAAATTGTACTTCACGTCTCCACAAATCTGTGTCAACTGTTCTCGCCTCTCGATGTCACGCAGAATAAATCGGAGCAGTGGACGCAACGTCGTCAAGACGTGAATTAGTATTTCTCTCGTGACGATTGATTGGAATTGGTTTTAATATGTACTATTCCCCTCATAGATTTGAATGTATGATACGATGTACCATAGGCAAATGAGTCTGACTATTGTCCGCAGCAACGCAGTTCTGCAACGCGGACTTCGTTTGCCCTCTCTCTGTACCGCGCATGCGCCGTTCGCACGCAGGGGGCCCAGGTTCGATTCCCGGCAAGGGACTAGGTGTTGTGTGTCCTTCATCAACATTATCATTGACTCGCAAGTCACCGAAGTGGCGTCAACTAAAAAGTACTTGAAATACGTCGGCCGAATGCTATACGATCATTTCAATAATGTTGCTGTCGTTTATACCGTGACAACGAATATGCTTACGAAACAGTTCTTGAGAGCTTATTTGCTTCTGTTACCCTAGTCAACGATGTACAGCTTCCCGTTTTTCATAAAATTTTGGTTTTAATTTCTTGTTATAGCTGTCACCTTTTATTTCCACTAGTCCGCTTAGGACTTTTCTTGTTGTGGAATGACTTGAAGTGCTCGATATGTTGCGAGATACCAAGTCTTTACTATTTCCCTGTAATAAGAATTACCTTTTTTCCGAATTTCCTTAAAGCCGTCTTGTTTCCTCTTGATGTCGTGGTCCTGCTATAGAGTGCCATGTATTTGACCGTTGACTTCTTTTGTAATTGCAGAGGTGCGAGGTCTATAAGAGAGCCTCTACATATTTTAACCCTTTCACGAACATGGGACACATTTGTCCCACATATAAATCACTTTACTAATTGGACTGATGTGCTGTAGATGCTCTACTTGAAGCAGAGATATTTGTTTTCTTTAATATCGTACATCTTTGGTGGCAACAATTACTATAACTACCATTAGTCGTCGGTTATTGTTGGTGTTTCTCACTTCGAGCAGACACACAAATTTATTCACTTATTGTGTGCGTATTGTGTTCACTGCCTTACTGTCAAAGCCTGAAAGTATATTCAAGTAAGTTTCTGTTTTACTTTAGACCATTCATTTAGAAAATAACTGTGTTTCATCAGTGGAAATCTTTATTTTCATTCTTTGGGACATACGAGTAGTTGTCCCAAAGTACCACAATGGTAATTTGTGTAATTGTTTTTGAATGTCATGAAATCGTTACTGTTACGTTAAGAAAAACGAGCAGAATGGCATTTAAAATTCGGTTGAAAATGTATTATCTTTCATTTTATTAAATAATGGAATGACACAGTCAAGGCAGCCTGTAAAAGGAAAAAGAAGGCGTATCAAAAATGCCTACATACTAGAACTCAGGTAGACAGAGAAAGTTATGTTGAAGAAAGAAACAAAGCCGAACAGATATTTGCAGCCTCCAAGAAGAAATCTTGGGAAGACTTTGGAAACAGGTTGGAGACTTTGGGTCAAGCAGCTGGAAAACCATTCTGGAGTGTAATTAGCAGTCTTTGAAAGGGAGGTAAGTAGGAAATGACAAGTATTTTGGACAGGTCAGGAAAACTGCTGGTGAATCCTGTGGATTCCTTGAGCAGATGGAGGGAATATTTTGAAGAGTTGCTCAATGTAGGTGAAAATACGATCAGTAGTGTTTCAGATTTCGAGGTACAATGGGATAGGAATGATGATGGAAATAGGATCACGTTTGAGGAAGTTGAGAAAATGGTCAATAGATTGCAGTGCAATAAAGCAGCTAGGGTGGATGAAATTAAGTCGGAACTCACCAAATACAGTGGAATGTCAGGTCTTAAATGGCTACACAGGATAATTGAAATGGCCTGGGAGTCGGGACAGGTTCCATCAGACTGGAGAAAAGCAGTAATCACACCAATCTTTAAACATGGAAACAGAAAAGATTGCAACAACTACAGAGGTATCTCTTTAATCAGCGTTGTGGGTAAAATCTTCTCAGGTATTGTTGAAAGGAAAGTGCGAGTATTAGTTGAGGACCAATTGGATGAAAATCAATGTCAGGACCAGATCTTTAGCTTACGGCAAATAATGGAGAAGTGTTATGAGTGGAACAGGGAATTGTATCTATGCTTTGTAGATCTAGAAAAGGCATATGACCGGGTTCCTAGGAGGAAGTTATTGTCTGTTCTACGAGATTATGGAATAGGAGGAAAACTTTTGCAAGCAATTAAAGCTCTTTACATGGATAGTCAGGCAGCAGTTAGAGTTGACAGTATATTGAGTTCATGGTTCAGAGTAGTTTCAGGGCTGCAACCTGTCTCCACTGTTGTTCATATTATTTATGGGTCATATGTTGAAAACAATAAACTGGCTGGGTGAGATTAAGATATGTGAACACAAAATAAGCAGTCTTGCATTTGCAGATGACTTATTTGTGATGACAGACTCGATTGAAAGCTTGCAAAGTAATATTTCAGAGTTCGATCAGAAATGTAAGGACTATGGTACGAAGATCAACATCTCCAAAACGAAAGTAATGTCAGTGGAAAAGAGATATAAACGGATTGAGTGCCAAATAGGAGGAACAAAGTTAGAATAGGTGGACGGTTTCAAGTACTTAGGATGCACATTCTCACCGGATGGCAACATAGTGAAAGAACTGGAAGCGAGGTGTAGCAAAGCTAATGCAGTGAGCGCTCAGCTACGATCGACTCTCTTCTGCAAGAAGGAAGTCAGTACCAATACTAAGTTATCTGTGCACCGCTCAGTCTTTCGACCAACTTTGTTGTACGGGAGCGAAAGCTGGGTGGATTCAGGTTACCTTATCAACAAGGTTGAGGTTGCGGATATGAAAGTAGCTAGGATGATTGCAGGTACTAGTAGATGGGAACAATGGCAGGAGGGTGTCCACAATGAGGAAATCAAAGAAAAACTGGGAATGAACTCCATAGATGTAGCAGTCAGAGTGAACAGGCTTAGATGGTGGGGTCATGCTACACGCATGGGAGAAGCAAGGTTACCCAAAAGACTCATAGGTTCAGCAGTAGAGGGTAAGAGGAGTTGGGGCAGACCAAGGAGAAGGTACCTGGATTCGGTTAAGAATGATTTTGAAGTAATAGGCTTAACATCAGAAGAGGCACCAATGTTAGCACTGAGTAGGGGATCATGGAGGAATTTTGTAAGGGGGACTATGCTCCAGACTGAGCGCTGAAAGGCATAATCAGTCTTAAATGATGATGATGATGATTTATTAAATAAGCGGAAAAAAATTGTCCTGGTATAATTTCAAATCTGCTTTTACGTCATGTGCTCCAGAAAAAGAGAATTTTTCATCACTGATGAAAGTGTTATGCGGATTTTGGAGGCTTGCAGTAGTGATGACGAAGATAATCTGTTACTGGATGAAGAAGATAAAATTATTCTTGAAGGAGATATGGAAGATGAAAGAGAACATGTTATTATAGAAGATCCTGAAAAAGAAATACGTAGCCCACCTAGCAAAAAAAGGCATACAGAGGAAATATCAGAACCAAATGCTGAGATACCTGATTCCCTTCCAGATTTACCAGAATTTAAATGATCCAGAACTTACCAACCAAGACAGTCCAGTGATAACATGAGTCATGAATTTGGGAGAGTGCTTTTGTTTAGTATCAGTGAAAATCGTGAAATGTCACAGCCATTTGAAATTTTTTCTTCCACTATTGGCCTAAAAGATTTGGTACATGATATATTAATTCCTGAAAGTAATCTGTATGCAGAACAATCAGGAAATGCATTCAGCACAAATGAAGATGAAATCAAGGCATTTCTTGGTATGAACCTGGTAACGGGGTACCATATTTTGCCTACATTTAGAAGCTACTGGGCAACTGAACCCGATTTAGGTGTTCCTTATATAGCTCAGATTATGCCACTACATCGGTTTGAAGAGATTCGAAAGTACTAACATTTTTCCAACAATGCAGATCAGTCAATAAAGTAAGACCACACATACAATGTGAGACCTGTAATTACCCATTTGAACAAAACCTTCTAGGAACCTCTTAGTGCAACTAGGGCTGAATCTGTAGATGAGCATATGATCAGATTCAAAGGACATAATATTATGTGACAGTATGTCAAAATAAGCCAGTCAGATGTGGTTTCAAAATGTGCTGCAGATGTGATTCGGAAATTGGTTATCTATTTGAGTGTGATTTATACACTGGAAAAAAAACTCAGGTCCTGAAGTAGGTCTTGGTGAGTCAGTAGTTCTGCAACTGATAAAATCGCTATCTGGACTGGGATGTGAAATTTACATAGATAACTTTTTTAACTCTCCAGCTTTGCAGTATTACCTTGGTTTGCAAAATATCAGATCCTGTGGAACAGTGCACACCAATCGTAAAAACATCCCAAGACATACCCTCCAGACTAGGAAATGAAAAGAGGTGATTCATACAGTCTCAGTAGCAATGGTCTGACAATCCTCAAATGGATGGATAACAAGCCAGTTTTTCTACAGACTAATTTTATTTCCCCAATACCATGTACGACAGTGAAGAGGCGTTAGTCTGGTCCTTCTGAGAAGATCAATGTTCAGTGTCCTCTTATGATAAGAAAGTACAACAAGTGGATGGGAAGGGTGGACCTTATGGACCAGAAGAAAGTGACCTATGAAATCGACAGGAAGGCAAAGATTAAGTATTACCTGAGAATTTTCTTTGATCTTTTTGACATTGGTGTAAACAATGCGTATGTAATATATTCAAAATTGCCAGAAGAATCAGGATTCAGATCAACACTATCATCCCTAGAGTTCAGACAATGCATTGGGAGAAGTCTAATTGGAAATTATTCAAGTCGACAAAGGAATTTATCAGCAGTAGTGAAAACATCAAGAAGGTTGCAGACCAGTAGCAATCCAAGGAGTCCAGAGCACCAAATGATAAAATCAGACATAAGGAAGAGATGTGTTCATTGTGCTTCAAAGTGTGTTGAAAACCGCACTTACAATATTTTTGAACAGTGTGGTGTTAATTTATGCATTACTTCAAGCAGAAACTGTTTTGCAGAATTTCACATCAAATAGACAACATATACACAGCCTCTGTAATTTTTCGATGTACACTCCAGGAAATTGAAATAAGAACACCGTGAATTCATTGTCCCAGGAAGGGGAAACTTTATTGACACATTCCTGGGGTCAGATACATCACATGATCACACTGACAGAACCACAGGCACATAGACACAGGCAACAGAGCATGCACAATGTCGGCACTAGTACAGTGTATATCCACATTTCGCAGCAATGCAGGCTGCTATTCTCCCATGGAGACGATCGTAGAGATGCTGGATGTAGTCCTGTGGAACGGCTTGCCATGCCATTTCCACCTGGCGCCTCAGCTGGACCAGCGTTCGTGCTGGACGTGCAGACCGCGTGAGACGACGGTTCATACAGTCCCAAACATGCTCAATGGGGGACAGATCCGGAGATCTTGCTGGCCAGGGTAGTTGACTTACACCTTCTAGAGCACGTTGGGTGGCACGGGATACATGCGGACGTGCATTGTCCTGTTGGAACAGCAAGTTCCCTTGCCGGTCTAGGAATGGTAGAACGATGGGTTCGATGACGGTTTGGATGTACCGTGCACTATTCAGTGTCCCCTCGACGATCACCAGTGGTGTACGGCCAGTGTAGGAGATCGCTCCCCACACCATGATGCCGGGTGTTGGCCCTGTGTGCTTTGGTCGTATGCAGTCCTGATTGTGGCGCTCACCTGCACGGCGCCAAACACGCATACGACCATCATTGGCACCAAGGCAGAAGCGACTCTCATCGCTGAAGACGACACGTCTCCATTCGTCCCTCCATTCACGCCTGTCGCGACACCACTGGAGGCGGGCTGCATGATGTTGGGGCGTGAGCGGAAGACGGCCTAACGGTGTGCGGGACCGTAGCCCAGCTTCATGGAGACGGTTGCGAATGGTCCTCGCCGATACCCCAGGAGCAACAGCGTCCCTAATTTGCTGGGAAGTGGCGGTGCGGTCCCCTACGGCACTGCGTAGGATCCTACGGTCTTGGCGTGCATCCGTGCGTCGCTGCGGCCCGATCCCAGGTCGACGGGCACGTGCACCTTCCGCCGACCACTGGCGACAACATCGATGTACTGTGGAGACCTCACGCCCCACGTGTTGAGCAATTCGGCGGTACGTCCACCCGGCCTCCCGGATGCCCACTATACGCCCTCGCTCAAAGCCCGTCAACTGCACATACGGTTCACATCCACGCTGTCGCGGCATGCTACCAGTGTTAAAGACTGCGATGGAGCTCCGTATGCCACGGCAAACTGGCTGACACTGACGGCGGCGGTGCACAAATGTTGCGCAGCTAGCGCCATTCGACGGCCAACACCGCGGTTCCTGGTGTGTCCGCTGTGCCGTGCGTGTGATCATTGCTTGTACAGCCCTCTCGCAGTGTCCGGAGCAAGTATGGTGGGCCTGACACACTGGTGTCAATGTGTTCTTTTTTCCATTTCCAGGAGTGTATTAGGTGTAATGTGTTCTGTAACTGTCCTTTAAGGACCACAGGGACAAATATGTGCCAGCTTTTTTTTAGCAGTACAAATAAAAATGTTTGAAATAATAACATATTTTGTTTTTGAAACCTCCAGTTACCACAGAGATACAAAAATTTTAATCACTAGCACTTTAGTTTTCTTATGTACCTGAAAGGGTTAAACAACTCACTATGAAATCACAAAACACGGTTTGTGCAATTCTTCTATAATCAAATAAGTTCTCAACACCCAATAACTGATAATTAGCAACATGTTCATACACGATGCTTCAGTGCTTGACCAAAACCATAAGCTTATACTTAACTAGAGACAGCATAGTACAGAGTCTAAACAACAACATTCATTTTTCTTTAGTACTCGACCATTGTCGTCAGACCTATTTCTTCTTTAGAGTACACTGCACCTCAAAGTACGACAGCTAAGTGCAAGTGACCCCTCTGTCGTCACTTTCTGCTCTGTGCTCGCTTTTTTCTTTCTCATATCTGCACATAAATTCCAGCAATCCCAGACACGGTAGATGCTTTTTATGCTACTACTATTTAAAGTCACATTTTCACACGCACATCTTCCATCGGTCTACTAAGAGGAAAGTGAGACGTCTTGCTATACTTTATAGCCAGATGTACCACTAGAGTCGTAATAGAATTTCCGCCATTTCTGAATAAATGAGATCAACTGTGGCATTACTGTATGAGAGTGTAGTCGCTTGCCAGAGGTTTTTCTGACGCCTTATAGGCCTGTCCACATCCAACGATCTGTCTGCGTAGATACTGTGTACAAGGACAAATTGTTGCCTGTGAAGGATCTGTAACTATGCCCCAAGAGAAAAAATACGATCTCTGTAGCAGCCTTTACACTTTCCAATTTTTCTGTGCAGACTAGATTCACGACCGTCTGCGCATCGGCTCTGAACATTTTACTTTGCATTTAGACGTTCAGACCATAGGTACAGTTTTGCTTGGTTTTGAATTCATCAGGCAACACTATAGAGTCTGTGACCAAACTGGGTAAATTTACTTATAAAGCAATCCTGCAGTATGCAGCTATTATTTTGGAAGTTGAAAAAAGGAAGAGGCCACAAAAGTTGTCAATGGACTGGCTTCTAAAATGTATGTCACTCTCACATGTCAATCTTTTAAAGCAACCATGATCTTGAAAAGATGACTGGTTCAGCTACTTATGAATAGACGAAGAACATCAGTATTAAGACAGCAACATTTGAAGGTAAGAACAGAAGTTAATCACAACTCCTTATTATTTTATTTTTAGAGTGATGGAATTTCTTACTCTAGTACAGTGAAGGGAAGTTGTCAAATTTGTAAGAAAAATTTATTTACAAATTTATACATATAGAATGTAAACCTATTAAATTGTAAGACAGAGTCTCATTCGGGTTGTACGTTTCAAAAACATGCGTTACAAAATTCCCATGTTCAGGATTTGTACTGTTTGTCAGCTGTATACTGTTTCTGGTAAGGTTTTGCAGTTGTGCCTCATAAAAAACTTCGCTAATAAGCCTTTCGCCGAAAACTCTTTGCATGGGTCCCACTGACTTGAAGTGGGAATGTGCAGGTATTGCCGCCCGCACGACAGCCGTGCAGTGAGCTGACTTTACTGTTGCACCCACATACTTTGTTCTGGATGCAGGCTATGGTGGCAGTGTGGTGACGGCAATTGTTAAGTACGCATCTGCCGAAAAATTGTTCTGAACACAAGAGTAATGAACAAGTGAGAAAAATGAAATCAGAGCCGATCGCGATAATTGTGTTTCCTCTCGAACACCTATCCCGGAGGCTGTGTGCTCCTCGATGACGAGAGTGTCGTCCGATTGCGTGAGTGCGAGAGAACAATGTACGCCTGTCTGGAATGATACGAACTTTTCTCACGATCGCAGGGCGCCGAGTATTACGTGGACGCGATGAAAAGAGAGCGAAAACGAACGGAGAGCGTCAAACAACCTTCCATACGCGTTTGTGGGGACTTCACGTTAAGCTCGACCACGTGGTCTGTGAATTGAAATTATAGAATCACAAAAAACGCGTCGTACTTTATGACGGCTCATTTCGCACTGCACTTGCTTTTTGCTGACCCACATATTGCCAGAATTTTCGTATTGCTAGGTATGCACGCCGACGGATATCCGATGCAGCTAACTTGGACTGGCCCTGAGGGGCCCTGGTCCATTCACGCATTTTTGCACCATGGCTGCCACACATGATCCCCCTTGGAGAGCAGGGCTTCGAAGCTGCGAGAAAGTGGAGCATCCAGCTTGTGTGACAGATGTTTGGATTTTACATATACCATTGTGATGTCAGTGCAAGCGCGATGGCGGTGGGCTGGTCAGCGGTGATTGGGCGGTGGTGCACGACATCAGTGCATGGATCTTGGTGGGAGCATGGTGGGCATGTCCTCATGCAGCTGGCTACTGACAATAGTGGCAGGCAGTGCTGGCTGTGAATTACCTGTGGTAACATGTGGCTGGTCTCAAGGCTGTGACTCACATGAAAAGATGTCACCTCGAAAAAACACTAATAATAAAAGTTAATGAAATACAGCATTCATGTGTTGCATTGTACAAAGTTCATTGACATACTCGGTTGTGGAAGCATGGCAGGACTGAGTCTGGACTCGACACTTCGGCACAGTAGAGGTATGGAGATCACACAAAGTGTCTATACTTGCACAAGTGTAGTGTCCTTTTGTGAATGTGATGCCTGTAACTGTGATGGAAAGCACAGTGGCATGAAGTACAATGTTCAGAGCTCGACAGAAACTGGTGCGGAAGTTAATGTGGTCTCAATGCTTGATGGGGTGAAGGCACAGGGGTGTGAACATGAGTCCAGGAGCTATGACAGACAAGCAGCTGGTTATGTGGGAGGTAGTTTCTGGAGCTCAACTGGAGAAAACATGCTGACAATGCGGAACAGTGGAAATAGAGTGTCTACAGCAGGCAGCAGCTGGGGCACTGTTATGATGCAGCACAGGCATTTGAAATGGAAGTAGTGGCTGGAGTACATGATATAGCCTGCTGACGCCCATTGTGGGCATGATCCCGATGGCTGTATCAGCCAGCTGAACAAGGTGGGGTTGGGCTGCAGCGCACATGATGGTGTGGTGACAGCTGGCGCCATTGTACATCATGGATGGCCACAGGTACAGGTTCTGTCTGACTGGTTGCAGAGGAAGCATCGTCTGGTAACATGTGTTCCACTGGATTGATGAGTGGCAGGAGTAGTCAAGACTTGACTCTGTCGATTGACACTTTGGACAGCTTGCCATTGCACTAGATGTCTAGCATTCTCTCAACACAAGTGATGATGTGGTGGCCCCCAGAGCAGTGCGGCCCAAGGGGTGGCTGTACCATATGCATACACAGCATAATTTGTATACAGCACCATAGGTCGGCGTGTACAAGCACTTTGCTGGTGCCATGCCCTGTTGGTGTGTACAGTCAGAGGTAGGCCATGTGAGTGTGCAGATGTTCTCTCAGTGGCATGGCCGAGGTAT